>NC_081562.1:33031461-33381966 GCF_022355385.1 Mustela nigripes | reverse complement strand
TCTAGACATTGAGTGTCATATGTTATATGACATTTCCCCCCCCCCCCAGTTCTTCTTTTAAGCACCATGACTATATACAACTCAGATTCCCTGATGATTATGACTTCCCTTCTTTTTTGTTTTTAAAGATTTTATTTATTTATTTGACAGAGAGAGATCATAAGTAGGCAGAGAGGCAGGCAGAGAGAGAGAGAGGAGGAAGCAGGCTCCCCGGTGAGCAGAGAGCCCGATGTGGGACTCGATCCCAGGACCCTGAGATCACGACCTGAGCCGAAGGCAGCGGCCTAACCCACTGAGCCACCCAGGCGCCCATGACTTCCCTTCTTTTAATGATCTTCTATTACTTTTCTTGAAAATTCTTATCAAGAACTTTTCAGTGATTAGTATAAACAAAGGAAGCAATTTGATAATTCCTTTGTGCACCAAGATGCTGCTTCAGAAAGGTATTTATGGTCTTTTTCCAGGACAGACTTTCCTGAGAAATTTGCAAGGTAGAAGATTGAGAGCTGTCTTCCCTTCTGCTTATCATACAGATAGATTTCTCCCAAATATAATTTTTAAAATAGAAATCACCTATTTAATCTTTGGTAACAAGTAATTTGGGTCCTAAATCTCGAATTTTGTTTTTAAGGTTTTCTTTATTCTTTAGCCAGAGAGAGAGAGAGAGCACAAGCAGGGGGAGCTGCAGAGGGAGAGGGAGAAGCAGGCTCCCCACTGATCAGGGAGCCTCATGAAGAGTTCAATCCCAGGACCTTCAGATCATGAACCAAAAGCAGACACTTAACTGACTGAGCCACCTGGGTGCCCCTCTCAGATCTTTTACATGATAAACCATAATGATCACTTTTGTATGCTTGCTGCAGCTGATATTGCTTTGTAGTTTCAGTGACAGGTGTGATCTGACCTAAGAAAGGCATTGTCTTTGACTGTAGTCTGGTCAGGTCAACTGGGTAAGAATAACCTCTCCATCCAGACACCTCAAAGCCTGGGCTGAAGAGCATCCTCTTTTTAAAGATTCCAAATTTAAACCACTTATTTGGCCAACTGGTTGTCTGTAGCTATTAAGAAAAATATAAAGTGAAAGGTGCTCAGGAAAAATAATAATGAAACTATCAATATAGCATGCAATAAGATGTTACATTAAAAAATAACAAAGAATTGCTTTATTAGAGTTATGAATAAAAAAAATAACAAAACTACAATTACAGAGTTCCTTCTATTGTATAACTTCAGAGCCTTATAACCAACAATAACAACGCTTTTTCCAGTGAGGTATTTATCTCCAGGCTGGCTGCCTATAGGTAGTGTTATCGTTTTTTTTCAGTCCTAGTTCTTTTTTAACTTTTTTTCCCATTTAACTCCTTCAAATGAGAAAAAAGTTAAGCATTTGATATAAAGCAACCTTTAAAAATATTTAAAACGAGTTTTCTCCTCTGCAAAGTAGTAAAAGATTTGAATCTTCCTAGCATACCTCTCACAGTTTATGCTGGCAACAATGCAATTTCAAAGAGCAGATGGTTACTTGCATATCACAGATAAGTGGAGAAAAAAAAGCTAGCGATACACCAACTGGGATTGCAGCTCTGGGAAAACTTGTAAATTTCAACAAAGCCTATAGAGATTGAATGCTTATGAGCCAGGAGGAAAGGAAGAGTGAACGGGAGGCAAAAACTTAAATACAAAAAAAAAAAAAAAAAGGAAAGGAAAGGTTAATATGGCTGGTGGACTGGGCTTGTTACTCTTCCCTGAGGAGAGAATAAATGGATTTGATAATTTTGTTGTTGCATAATGGGTACACCATGAGAAGAATGCGGCATGGACACAGAGTTCTGTAATAAGGCAGGGAGAGACTCATCTTGTGTTCACCGCTGAGAATATCTTAACATTTCATTCACTGGACGGCTCTCCTCTGCATACACAATCAAGCCTGTAGTCCCCGGCTTAGCTTTCCTTTCTTCTCTGCTGATCCTAATGGGTTGTTTTTTTCTCATCCCATCATTAACTTATACTGATTACACAAACTTATTAATAAATATATCACCTCTGTAGTGTGTGGTTAATGCTATAATTGGCTCACAGCTTTCACCGGACATCCTCAGATGTAAGATTTGAAACAAATTAGGAAAGCTGTAGAGTTTGTTATATTTCAGGGCAGTTCAGAATAATCTTCCAGAGCTCATTTGATATCTGACACCCATTTTGTTATTTAATCTGCATGTTTCCTCATCTGTAAACAAGGATAACTATAGGATCCACTGCAAGGTTTGTAGTGAATATTTCAGGAGTAAACAAGCCCTGGAAAGAGCAATCACCCTGTTGGTGACTTGGTGTTACCCTCGCTGTTACCGTGGTAACAGGATTTACTATGTGTGGATAACACTATAGACCACTATGGAGACTTTTCTCTCTTAAAGACTTATTTCCTTTCTTCTACCCTCCCAGTGTGGTAAATAATTTTTTAAAAATAAGTATAGGTAGCATTTAGGGTTATCATGTGCCGGGCTCTATTCTGAATGCTTTGTAAGTATTCGCACACTTCCTTCTCCCAGAGGCTAAGGTGAAGATGCTGAGCCTGATAGTATTCCTATTTTACGTGTGAGGAAATGAAGGCACGGAGACGTGAAAACAATTGCCCTGGAACAGTGCAGTTGAAAACTGGAGGAGCTCAGCCTCAGACCCAGGCTGTCTGGCTCCAGGGTCCACACCCTTCACTTCTCCCCATCGTTCGCTGTGCTTATTCCCCGATCCCCAATCTCTATGTCTCCTCGGCACTTCCTTCCGTCCCTAACTCAGCTGGCTTCTCACCTGATCTTTGACTTGATGACGTGGCATAGGCTCTTATCTTAAAATTCTCTCCCTCCTTTCAAGTATCTTCCATCTGTCCCACTTCACTGACCTTTCAGCAGCTTTCCAAACAGCCAGGATTCTTTTGCATTTAAAATAAATAAATTCGGTGCTTTCATTAATGTCATCGTGATGAGGGAGCACGAGGCTGGCTGAGGACAAAGCAAAAGCTGGCGCCTTGCACCCCCTCTCCATCGGCTCCCCCTCTGTCATAAGTGTAGCATCCCTCAGGCAGCCCTGACTGCCATGAACAATAAGCAAATAGTTAACTTGCAGAGCTCACAATCCTGCTAGCCAGGAGTCTCCCTTGGCTTACAAATATCCTAAATCTCACTAACAAAGACGATTGATAGCAGGATTGTGACATCCCACCAAAAAGTCTCCCAACTATCTTAATGTTAATGGCTGGTCTAAAGACAACATTGATCAAGCCGCAAAGCAAGGCCTCTAGTAGGCCGCAGACATCCTGGCACCTTGTAGGCCCTCTTTAGCATATGAAAACTCCACTGACACCTCCCTTCCCCTCACCTTCCCCCAACCGCAGGGCATATAACCTGCCAACCCTCACAACCCGGGGCAGCAGCTCTTCCTGCCCACGGGTCCTGTCCCCGTGCTTTAATAAACCACCATTTTGCACCAAAGATGTCTCAAGAATTCTTTCTTGGTCCTCGGCTCCGGACCTCAGCCCACCAAACCTCACCTAGGTTCTAGAACTTCATCAATCGTGTCTTGGAATATTTAGCTTCTCCCTTTTCTGTGTATATTGAACCTCACAAAGACAAGGATCATACCAGCTGTCAGCGATGGTAAGCACTTTCTGTTTGTCCCTTCCTTGTCTACTGTCACCACTCCAATGGAAGTGCTTTTTAGAAGTCGCTGTGATCCAGGGGTTCTTTCCTGCATGACCTTTGGAAAGATAGTCCATAAAAGCACCTATTCTGGGCAATGAGTAAATGAGGATAAATACTAGGAAAAACAGTATAAAAGACTTCCTTAAAAACATTGTGTTCTTTGTTTTACTTCTGTTTATTAGCTCTTCATGAACCCCTCATGATTTCTCAGGACTTAAATGGTTCACTCTTTTATATAAATTTTGCTAGTATCTTTGGAATAACTATTCATCCTCTATATTTAAAATCTTACAAAAAAAATTATAATTAATGTAGATAAGTAGGATAATAATGTCTGTGGCCCTCTGTTTCTCAAAAGAATTAACATTTAAGAACCAGTAGCATAGGTTCTTATTAAACTGTAATAATTACCTATGGATTTTTCAGGTAATAACTAATTTTAAAAACTCATGGTTTGATACATTGTATAGGTATGTAATTTAAAAAATTTTTACATTCCCTAATGACTTAGATTCTGAGTTAAATTCAGCATCTGTGGAAGGATATTTTTTATGAAACTGGTATTCACAAAATGCCATTTCCTGACTGGGTTTTAGGCTCAGACTTTTAAGGACATCTTTGTATCCCTCACAATACATAGCACAATATCTGATATAGAATAAGAGCTCAAGAATTGTTTGTTGAATAAATGCATAAATCCATGGTGGTCTGAAAAGGAATAGGTGAGTATTTTCAGTCTCTTTTCCTTCTCATCCCCATGTTTCATAAAAATGATGTGGTATTCCTAGAGAAGCATCCTGGAAGTTGAACTAATAAAATTGATAAACCCCTAGCCAAACTTATCAAAAAGATGAGAAATATCTTTTATCACAATTGAGAGGAGATAACACAATTAACACCCAATAATATAAACAATTATAGGAGAAAAATTATATGTCAAAAAATTGGGAAATCTGAAAGAAATGGATAAATTCCTAGAAACATATAAACTACCAAAACTGAAACAAGAAGAAATAGAAAATTTGAACAGACCAAAAACTGGCAAAGAAATTGAATCAGTAATCAAACATCTCCCAACAAATAAAAGTCCAGGACCAGATGGCTTCCCAGGTGAATTCTACTAGACACTTAAAGAGTTAATATCTATTCTTCTCAAACTGTTCCAAAAAATAGAAATAGAAGAAAAACTTCCAAACTCATTCTATAAGGTGAGCATTACCTTGATTCCAAAAGCAAAGACCTCACTAAAAAGAATTATAGGCTAATGTCCCTGATGAACATGGATGCAAAAATTCTAAACAAAATCCTAGCAAACTGAATCCAGTGGTACATTGAAAGAGTTATTCCCTATGAGATATTTGCCTATGTGGTTCAGTCGGTTGGGCACCTGACTCTTAATTTTGGCTCAAATCTTAAACTTGGGGTCATTATTTTAAGCCCTGCATTGGGCTCCATGCTGGACATGTACCTTACTTGAAAAAAAAAAAATTATTCACCATTATCAAGTGAGATTTGTTCTTGACCTGCAAGGGTAGTTAAATATTCAAAAATCAATCAATGCGATACACCACATTAATAAAAGAAAGAATAAGAACCATATGATCCTTTCAATAGATGCAGTAAAAACAAATACAGCATCCATTCTTGATAAAAGCCCTCAACAAAATAGAGATAGAGGGAACATACCTCAAAATCATAAAGGTCATATATGAAAGGCCAACAGCTAATATCATCCTCAATGGAGAAAAATTGAGAGGTTTTCCTCTCAACAAAAGAACAAGACAGGGATGTCCACTCTGACCATTGTTACTTAACATAGTATTGGAAGTCCTAGCCTTGGCAATCAGACAACAAAAAGAAATAAAAGACATCTAAATCAGCAAGAAGTCAAACTTCACTGTTTGTGAATGACATGCACAATACTCTATGTAGAAAACTGTCAAGACTTCACAAAAATTTGCTAGAACAGATACACAAAATCAGCCAAGTTGCAGGATATAAAGTCAATATTTAGAAATCTGTTGCATTTCTATGCACCAATAATGAAGCAGCAGAAATATAAATCAAAGAATTGATTCTACTTACAATTACACCAAAAATCACAAGATAATTAGGAATAAACCTAACCAAAGAGATAAAAGATTACTGATGAAAGAAATGAAGAGGACAAAAAGAAATGAAAAAAAAAATCCATGTTCATGGGTTGGAAGAATAAATATTGTTAAATTGTCTATACTACCCAAAGCAATCTACACGCTTAATGAAACCCCTATCAAAATAACATCAGTATTTTTCACAGAGCTAGAACAAATAATCCTAAAATTTGTATGGAACCACAAAAGACACCAAATAACCAAAATGATCTTGAAAAAGAAAAGCAAACCTAGAGGCATCACAATTCTGGACCTCAAGCTATACAACAAAGCTGCAGTCATTAAGACAGTATGATACTGACACAAAAACAGACATATAGATCAGTGGAACTGAATGAAAAAAAAATGGAACCACAAATATATGGTTAACTAATCTTTGACAAAACAGGTATGAATGGACAATGGAAAAAAGACAGTCTGCTCAACCAATGGTGTTGGGAAAACTGGAGGGTAACATGCAGAAAATGAAACCAGACCACTTTCTTATACCATACACAAAAATAAATTCAAAATGGATGAAAGATCTAAATGTGAGATAGGAAACCATCAAAATCTTAGAGGAGAACAGGGGCAGCAACCTCTTTGACCTTTGCTGTGCAACTTCTTACTAGGCAGATATCTGGAAGCAAGGGAAACAAAAGCAAAAAGAAATTGTTTGGACATTATTTAAAATTTTATGAATCCAAAGCTGGCAGCTGAAATAGAATATTTGAAAGTCTGTACTAAAATTTTCCATGAGAAGAAATTTTATGAGCTTAGAACAGTTCCTGGCATATGGTAAGCACTCAAGAGATGTCAGATACTACTTTTCAAATATTATAATGGTTAATTATATACTCTTTTATTTTAGTTATATTTGTATAGTTCATACATACACTTTTCAGATACTCTCAATTTTTAATATTAAATAATTAATTTTATGAATTAATGTATTGAAAATCGAATGTACATGGGATTTTATGAAGAAGATAAAAAGGTTTATAGCCAGTTCCTGCCAAACCACCATGGTGAATTGTAAAAATAGGATAAGCATTTCAGTCATGGCTAGTGATAGTATTTTATAAAATAAAGTAATTAACTGCCTGATAAAGAAATTTAAGTCATTCACTTTATTCCTAAAAAATTTTCCTGAAAAAATTTTCACTTTTTCCTTGGGCATCTGACTGCTGATTTTGGCCAAGTCTCAATCTTGGGGTCATGAGTTCAAAGCTGCATTGGGCTCCATGCTTGGATTGGATAAAATAGAAAAAAATACTTCTTAAAACTTTTAGCAGATAGCAATTGCTATTAAAATAACTCTTCAGAAAAAAAAAAATTCTTCAGGGATTAAAAAAAACCTATTAATATAATTATATATATATATATATATATATATATATATATATAATATATATGGGAGCAATTTAAATGTGATGATAATAATAATAAAATAGTGTTACTTGCCTCAGAACAGTATTATTATCACAACTTAGGCAAAAAGTAACTACCATAATTTCCACTGCTCAGCATTGTAAGATAAGTCATATACAAGCCAGTCTTACTCAGTTTCAGGCATGGTACTAAGTTCTTTCTTTCTTTTTTTTTGTCTGTCTTTGAAAGAGAGAGAGACAGAGATAGAGAGAGAGAGCACAAGCAAGGAAGAGAGGAGAAGCAGGCTTTCTGCTGAACAGCGACCCCGATAGGGGAGTCCATCCCACGACATGGGGATCATGAACTCAGCAGAAGGCAGACATTTAATTGAGTGAGCCACCTAAGTGCCACGGTACTTTCTTTATATGCATTTTAGCTTTTATTCTTCACAACAAGCCCAGAAGGCAGATTGAGTTATTCTAATTTTTCTAACAACAGAATTGAGGCTTACAGAATAATATGGTTTATCTCTCTGCCTTTCTCAAACCCCACTAAAATGCAAACAGATGCTAGAGGGAGATCAAAAAACGGAAGCCTATTATAAGAAATGCTTAAGAAAATGCAACTGAACATTGGTCCATCAGTTAATCAACACCAGTTTCTGTTAGTGAGAGATTTGGGGGAAAGATTTTGCATTATGTGTGCGAGAATTCTACTTCCCTTCCCACTCCTCAAAATCAAGGAACTCTTTAAAAGATCTCTTGCAGTTTATATTAGATTTCTAAAGAGAACCATGGTTGGTATGTACCATCAATCACAAAAAGAGCTTTTGAACAAAAGACTGGCCAAAGAGGCCCGAGGAAGCAATATATAAGCTGGTGTGCAAATATAATTTAATAATCACCAGATACTACCCCCATTCCTGCTCTTGCCTCCCCCCCCAAATTTTTTAAAAGCACGGATTTGAGGCATTTGCCAATTTCCATTATGTAAATATTCCCACTAGGGTGGATTTCAAGTTACCACCCTGCAGTTACAGAACATTGAAGTAGAAATTGAAAGAGACTGCTTTCTTAAGTCCTAGGAGCAAACTGCATTCCTGTAGCAAGCATTACCTTGCAACATTGAAGTGCCAGCATGGGATGCGGTTGGAGGAAAAAGCATTCCATGAGGGAAAAAAAGCCAGCATCCAAAACAAAGACCCAGCATTAAGTTACTACTGAATCCCATCACGTAAGGCCTTTTTTTTTTCCCCCCTAAACCCTTCACCAATCCTCTACTTCCCAGTATCTGACACTGTGGAGATCAGAAAGGTGAGGTAAGAAGCACCAGAGAGTGGGGTGTCTGGGCGACTCAGTCATTAAGTATCTCCCTTCAGCTGGGGTCATGATCCCAGAGTCCTGGGGTCAGGCTCCATGCTCAGCAGGAAGTGTGCTTCTCTCTCTCCCACTGTCCCTGCTTATGTTTCCTCTCTCGCTGTCTCTCTCTCTGTCAAATAAATAAATAAAATCTTAAAAACAAACAAAAAAAAAGTGCCAGAGAATGAGGTAGAAGTGTATCAAAAGAAAAAGAAAAAAAAAAAGAAGTCAATCATGACTTTCTTCCCCAGTGTATCCTGTGACATACGTAAGCTGAAGTAGGAGAGAAATTTAAACTGGATAGTGATCTGAATTTTTATGAGAAAAGCCTACATTTTCTGGTCATTTAAATGTTTTCTAAAAACTATGAGATCTACTCAACTTAATAAGCCTTCAGATAGAATCCTTAAGGCAGTGGTGCAGCTGGCTGGCTGGACAGTTGGTAGACCATGTGACTCTTGATCTCAGGGTTGTGAGTTCAAGCCCCACATGGCATGTGAAGATTACTTAGAAAGATAAAGTAAAATCTTAAAAGAAGGAGGAGGAGAAGGAGGAGGAGGAGGGGAATAAGAATCTAAAAGGTAGAGGTGAAAAAGAAAAAAGAATATAGTTGTGCTACCTGTGCCCAACCTAGGCTAACTGGTTCATCATTGGTTTTATAATATAGTAATTTAAATGAGAATAAATGTCTAGCAGAGATATAATTTTAACAAAGAAAAGCTATTGTTTCAATAAGCCCAGCCTTACCTGAGCTAAGCTCTGCTATTACAATCACATTGTCAGAATTAATCACTCCCTCTGACCCACAGTGAAGTTTATCCGTCCTATAAAGCTCTCATGTAGCACAATTTTCTTTGAGTTTTGTCTTGACTACCTAATCTCCTCTGACTGTGAGCAATTAGGGGGTTAGAATCATGGTGTATTTACTTTTTGTACCCCTGCACTGTTGGAAAAAGGTATACTTTTTACCTGTTTGTAGTTTTGGACTGTAATGTACCTTTGCTCCCTTCAGTAGATTGAAAAGATTTTTTGTTCTTGCTTTGGAATTAATTTGCTCAAGAAGTCATTTTATGGCAACAGTATAAAGGTCAGCTTACTCCCAATTTCAGTCAATAAAGTCACAAATTTCATTCAATTAAGATGAAAACTAATGACATTTTTATTACCCAGTGTGGAAAATTCACAGCTTATACAAACCTGAAAACAAACAGAAGTTGGAAAGAGCACAGTTAAAATGGTAGATACACTGAATGCTTACCTCTAACACATAAAAATATATATCTTTCTGAAGAATGCCTTCCTCTTGGAATTTTATGCCATAAAAAGTTAGCTTCTTAACCGCATGTATATTTTAAAAAGTACAAAGGGAAATGTTGACAGAACATTCTATAATTTTTGAAATTAATATAAAATACATGTTAGTTACTGTTCTGTGGTAATCAAGGAAAAGAATACTGTCTCTTTAACAATTCACTGGGACAAAGTCTGTTAGCTCTTACATTCATTCTGCGGTCTGAAATCTGAGTCATTTGTGTAGTAAAGCTTATTCTGGATCACATCTGTTTTGGAATTTCCTTATTCATGCTCTTGATGTACTTCCCTCCCAAGCTTGTTACAACTGTAGTTTTCCACAACTCAGTTGACAGTAACACTATCACTTTATAGTTGTTCTGGCCAAAGCCACTAGCATTATTCATGACTCCTTTGCCTACACTTCACATTTATTCTGCCAGGAATTTTGCTGACTCTACCCAAAATATATGTGGAATCTGACCCTTTTACTGGGTCCAAACTACTATCTGAAATAGTTATGAAATTGATATTGCTATTTCTACCTTGCTCTTTTACCATTTTTTTTTCTTGATAAACATTACCTTCTTACAAAAAAATTAGTCACTTTGTAAAGATTGTATTTTCTTGTTCAATGGCTATCTCCTATACTAAAATGAAAGGATCCTTGGGGCAGCATCTTTCTCTTTTTTTTTTTGTTGACTGATGTATCAATGTTCCTTAAAACAGTACCTGGCTTACAGTAGGCACTCTTTAAATAGTCATTAAATGAATAAATGCTTTTACACATATATGTATATGTGTAGTTATGTATTACATATACATACATATATGTGTGTACAAGTATGTATGTTTGTACATTACTTGTATTATAATTTATCTTTTGGTGGACTGATTGCAAATATATAATTTTGTATCTTATTATACATAAATTTGTTCTTTCAAAATCCTTCTACAGAAAAAAATCATGGCTTAACTTGTATCTGTAAATTTTTTTTTAAAGATTTTATTTACTTGACAGAGATCAGGAGTAGGCAGAGAGGCAGGCAGAGAAAAAGAGAAGGAAGCAGACTCCCCACTGAGCAGAGAGCGCAATGCAGGGCTTGATCCCAGGACCCCAAGATCGTGACCTGAGCCGAAGGCAGAGGCTTAACCCACTGAGCCACCCAGGCACCCCTGTATCTATAAATTTTAAATCAACACTTTTAATGAAGACAATAGAAAATTAGCATTCACAGACTATGGGAAAATAATAGAGGAATGGACTTATGTTGGCTTCTGAATATATCCACAAAAAACAGCATGCTGCTTGTGTTAACAGAAGCTTGAGTAAACTAACCTCTGCATTCAAAAATATTTTTTTAAATATGTACTGTATTTATGTTTTTATAAATCATTTTGTGTGTGCATTTGTATGTGTACAAAAATGAATAAGACATGGACATTGCCTTTAAGGCTATAATAAATATTTGAATTGCATTTAATGTAAAAATAATTAAAATATGTGAGTCATAGTGTTAACTCAGTCATCAGTCTACCATTACTACAAACACAGTGTTAGAGCTACTCAAAAAAAGGAGAGATAGATACGGGGTTTTGTGTTTGTATTTCCCTATTGTGTTGCTGTGATGGGGAAAAGGAAGGAAGTTTTTTCAAATTGGAAAAGTTTTCTTTCTGTTTTGAAATCAAATATCGGTAAAAGTCTAGTAAAATTTCATACAGCAATTAAGGACATTTTGGAAGTATTATCTTTTTTTAATTTCAAAGCTATTGCACTTTGAAACATGAGATAGTTAAATTTTTATACCATAAGGGACTACAGAGCTTTGTTTTTATTGAACACTGTACTATGGCTATTTCAACAAAAACAACCAAACCAAGCACTAATTAACTACATATCAAAAGGGCCACCCATATGAAAAGAATCTTAAATACCCCTGGAATTAAGGTAATTTATGTTTATGATTAAATGTAGGCATAATTACCCATCCCTCAATTATAGAATGAAGAATATAAATTCATGTTACAGAAGCAATGATCTCAGGTAGCATTACATTTAACTAGAAAAGACACAATGAAATGTATTTGCATTTTTGAAAGCTAGTCTAATTATTCTAGACTCAAAATTCATAGTTAATTCACTGGGCAATTTCTAGACATAAATTTTATTCATTTGTTCCTTAATATATCTGTTTCTAGAAAAGAAAAGAAAAAAACAGATATGCCCTAGGATATGCTTTTCTCCCTAAAACAACAAATCTCACAAATTCAAAATATTTGGAAAGTTTTCTCTAATTCTGTTTTCCCTGTTCCCATAGACTACAAGCCACTTCCCTAGTATTTATTTTTCTTTTATTCTTGACATTTTACCTCCAACCTTTTATAAGTTTCCCTGAGTTTACTATTCATATGACTTATAATTTTTTTAACTTAGCTTATATATTGCTACATATTAATACACCTATAGGCTTTTAGATTTGGAAGAGTGAAAACTCTTATCTGTTACACTGACATCATCTATAAAAATCCAGTGGTGTGCTAATAAACTGGATCTCATTAGAAAAAAAAATACTAACTTATACAGTTTGCCAGTTTCTCTAATGTAAATATTCCCAGTTTGCTGATTTCAAGTTACCAAACCAGCTGATAAAATTCCCAAATATTTAAGAATAGGCTTTCACATGCTGGTTCTAGCTGACTCAAGTACACGGTACAGATCTTCAACTATCTCTATTTAGAATATTTTAAGTGACCTGTAACTACTTCATGAAATAGTCCATGTATTGATGGATAGTTCAAGTTTAAAAAAAAAAAAATTCTCTTGTGTTGGCTCAACATATTTTCCCATGAAATTTGCCCCTGGATGGGCATTAATCATGATTCAAAAGGTATACAATGTAAATAGAAACCTGTTGCTATATGACAGTCGTTCAGACTTTAAGGAAGCTTCTGTGAGTGTCTGTTCTCCTTGGTTAAACACCGATCCTTCTAACTGTTCTTCATATCTCAGGGTTTAACATATCTCAGGTCTTTAACAATTGATCATATGGGGTGTACTATAATTAACTGTCAGTGGGGTTTAGAAATTAACACATAGGGACGCCTGGGTGGCTCAGTTGGTTGGACGACTGCCTTCGGCTCAGGTCATGATCCTGGAGTCCCGGGATCGAGTCCCGCATCCGGCTCCCAGCTCCATGGGGAGTCTGCTTCTCTCTCTGACCTTCTCCTCGTTCATGCTCTCTCTCACTGTCTCTCTCTCAAGTAAATAAATAAAATCTTAAAAAAAAAAAAAAAAAGAAATTAACACATAACTCCAGATGTGGTCTGGCTAAAGCAAAGAATCAGAATTACTAATTTGCTTTCCCTGGCCACTATAATTTTGCTAGTGCGGTTTGAGGACTCATTAGATATTTTTGGCTGCCACATCACACAGTTGGCTTGTATAGAATTATAAAACCAACTTTATTCACCCAGGTGTTTATTTTTACCTAAAATGCAATTAAGCCAGTTTCAATCATTCTGTGCTTGTCCAACTAATTTCTGAACCTAGGTGTAAGAATTTACATTAATACACCTTACATTCCATGCTTTTCCAACAAAACAATTGAATCCATAGCCTAACAATCCTTCCCATCTTTATGTTTGTGATACTTTCAGGAATAAAAATATGCTTTCCCGCTTTTCACTCAAACTAAAAAAAATCTAAAACAGTAAAAATGGGAAAAATGAATTGAATGCCTTCTTAGAGGAAGCAGCATTTGGAAAAAACTGAATTTTAGATCTTTTCATTTTCTCTTGTTCCCTTTTCCTTCCCTGACATCCATCAGTCTGAAATGACGAGCTGTAGCCCAGAAAACACAATTAAGTTTTTTGATGTCATCTAGATGCATTTAATTTCAAGAGTATCTTTGTCTCCAAAATTCATTTTTTTCAGTTAAAGAGATGACAACTTCACCTATATGATCCAAACTTCCTGCCCCAAATCCTTTAGGCTTCAAAGTTACTAGAGACTTAATTATGCTCCTTTCTGAGCTCTCCCTCTTTTCTCATGACTCAGCAGCAGGAAACAGCTTGAGCTTTTTCTAGGGTTTGGCAGATTCCTCCTTATCTCAGATAAGAATTTCTTAGACGATAACACCTTTCTCAATAAGCTGTGGGGAAAGTTTATATAACCAACTCTCTGTACTTCAGGAGAAAACCACTCGCACTTAACTATAAGACTTTTCTGTAGGAAATGACACTACTTTTTCTGTACTTACTGCACATTGCACTTTTTATTTTGCACAAATCAATATAAATACATACGTGTAAAGGCCTTGTTGTCATATGCTTCTGTGGATGCGTGGTAAGCTTATTTCCGTAACTCCTTGAAATCAGGATCTGTTTTCATCATCTTAAGGCCCACAAAGAACTGAAATCGCTTAGCTGGCTTTGTTAACGTGTTTACATATGCATTTTTTTTTTAAAGATTTATTTATTTATTTGAGAGACAGAGAACATGCACTGGAGAGAATGCACAGGGGGGAGGGCAGAGGGAAATGGGGAGAGAGGGCTGGGTCCCTTGACCCTAAGATCCTGAACTGAGCCAAAACCACCTCTACTACCTCTACTACCAGGGAGCAAGGTATCCCCTGAGGATAAGATGAAAGAGGAAGTAAGAAATAGGTTATTTAAATAATTTTTAGTTTTAGATTTTGACTTACTTTAGGCCTGGAATACAAAAGATTTTTACTCTCTTTTCAGCACATTTATATGTGAGGGATACTTGAGCTATAATGAGAATTTATATCCTGGAGAGCAGAAAAGTTAGTAGAAAAATACACATTCTAATTAAGAATATTTTTATAGTTTAATGAGACCCAAAGCCTTTTTTTCAGGTAGTTACTCTTCCATTAATTTTCAGATCTATAAAATGGTAGAAGGGAAGCATTAGGATGCTCATATAACAAGTTTCTTAGGAAAACACATGGCAATTGCAATTTCAAAAAGCCATTGTAAAAATCAGTATAGTTGTTTAGAACCAAATATGGCACACTTTTTGATGTGTTATAAATTGAAGCAGGCTTAAGTTAACAATGACATTCAAAAATACACACTTTCTGAGAACATCTAAGTCTGATCTGGAAACTGGCAGTGCCCTGGTCCAGGTTGGGGAAACCAGAACTTCTCCTGGAGAACAGAATGCAACCAACATTGCAATGCAGTCCAAAGCTTGAAGGGTTCCTTCTACCACTTTTTCCAACCTCAGATGGTGACCGTGGCAAAGGTGGCCCTGGTGACATGCAGGGAGGAAGAGGCAACCTCATGGACTACGATGGTCCTGGTGGGATGTTCAGAGGTGGTCATGGTGGAGAAAGAGGAGGCTTCTGTGGAGGCCTTATTGGGGGAAAGCCACCTCTGTCTCCTCCACAGCCTCCCATGGGACCCAAAGGGATCCCCAAGACCTTCTGGGTCCCCTGACCTCCACAGAGTGGTTGTGGCATCTCTCTGACCTCATGGGGAGCCATACCACCCTAGATGCTATTCACCCTAGATGCTATTTTGAGCAAAAGAAAGCTTACATTTTCTCCCTTGAAAATCTTTACCATCAAACCACTCTCTGGCAACCTTGGCAGTTGGTGGGTCTTCAGCACTGTAGCATCCCACCTTTGGGCTCTTCTGTTTCCTTGCCCAAGTAGCTGTGGGTCATGGATTGTCCAGTTCTCTTGTTCTCTTAACAACTCCACACTGCTTAATGAAGTCTGCTAGATCATTTGGAATCACATTGTCATTTAAGCTTTGCACATAAATTGCACATTGTCAGAGTCTTCATCTGGATCTACAGATGGGCCTAGATCAAGATCTGGTCCTTTGACCGTGGGTTCACCAGGCTTATTGAAGCCACCTTGCTCTCCAGAGCCCATTCCACTGCATCCTTCTCCCTACCCCCCTCTGTTCATGCTTCCACCTATCAAATACCCCTCTTCCCTGCCCCAGTTATCAGGCTCACTCATGTTCCATTCTCTCCTATCTGGAAAATCCTCCAGAATCCTGCCTGTAAACATCCATGCTACTGGGGTGGTCCTGTCAGAATGAACTCTGCTGCCTATAGCTGCTGCTCTGTTGGCTCTATTGACTTAAAGTCTGGCTGTAGGATCCAGTTTGGTGGGGATAACTGGTGGGTGGCTGCTTCCCATAGCCACTTTGTTGACCATAGCTACTCTGCTGTCCATAGCTGGTGGGCTACGCATAGGTGTTCCGCTGAGAGTAACGGTTTTGATCATACCTAGTTGGCTGTGCAGAGGAATAGCTGGTAGGAGAAGATGATGGTGCTGTGACTGGCTGCATGGGGTAGCTCCCAGGTACCTGGGGATAACTATAGTTATTCTGTCCATATCCTAGGTTGGGCTAGTTGTAACCTCCTGTGCTAGAATGAGGTTGACTAGTCTCAGCAGACTTGTTACCATCCTGTGGTCTTGCAGGTTCAGTGGCTATTGGCTGCTGCCCATAGACTGGATAAGTAGGTCAAGTGCCATATGCAGACTGAGCTGTATAGGAGGCCTGGGTGTTCGTGACCATAGCAGTGGTGGTATCATTTACACCATTGCTGTCCACTTGGACAAAATGACTTTACACATGGGGCAGGTAGAGGTGGGCAGATGGAGTAGTATAACTAGTGGGAAGCTGTTCCATAAAAAGTTGCATAGGTGGTCTGCCTGTCAGTTGCAGTGATCTGAGCCTGGGTATAGCTGACATCAGTGGGCTGTCATAGGTTCCATAACTTTGCTGCCTATATGCCTGGGTGGTCTGTGCATATCTTTGAGTGGGCTGAGTGGTGTATGCACTGTAGCCCTATTGGGCTGCAGCTTGACTGTGAGTGATGTAATCTGTAGACACCATTTTCTCTCCTTCCTTCTTGATTTCTCCTTTTCCAACTTCAATATTGACATACTATAACAACTCCTTTGAAAATCTGGCCAATATAATCTACTTAAAGCACAGTTCTGACCACATCCCATCTCCACTCACTAATTTTTAGATAAGAGACATTATTGAAAATTGCAAAGTGATTACAAAATTTTAATCAAGTTGAATTTTCTCAAAGGAAGTAAAAAATGGTAGAAATACAAAAGAAAATCCTTTGTGTTTTTTTACATGTTACATGAATCTGAATAAAATATTAATATTACAAAGAAAAGTGAAATTTCAGATGGCATTAGTCTATAACTATGAATTTATTATCCTGATTGTCCATTATGATTTTTTTTTTTACATCCAAGTGTCTGTCGTGATTTTTCATATTTAGTTTTTTTCTCACATTATACTGGCATTGTTCTGGTTGTGTTTTCACTATGGTGAAGTAAGTTAATAGCAACAACACATTTTTGTTTGCTTTATGTCTGATGAGCCCTGTTTCTCCTTTGTGGTGACGGCCTTTTAACAGTTATCATCAGAGGTTTTCTTTTGAAACAAAAGGATTTTTTAAAAATTTTTGATTTAATTTAAAATCAAGATTAAAAAGAAAAAAGTAACTTGGGATAACTCTACATTCATAAAATATATTACCAAGCATCTGAACAATATTAATTCAGTGTCATTTGGAAGGTCAGTTCCACTTAGGAAGTCACCTATCATCTTACTCAATACTTATCTTGCTTCCTTTCTTTGGAGGGATATTGAAATGGGTTCCTATGAAGGACAAATGTTTAATACTAAAATGATGGGAACTTTTAGTTTTTGAATTTCTCTTATTAATCTGAGTATACATTTTAAAGAAAGGAATACATCTCATCTCACCATTGTATTTCTTTAAAAAAAAAAATTCTTTATTTGACACAGAAAGAGAGAGATCACAGGGGTAGGGCAGGGCAGAAGGAGAGGGAGAAGCAGGCCCCCAGCCAAGTAGGGAGCCTGGTGCAGGGCTTGATTCCAGGACCCCGAGATTATGACCTGATCCAAAGGCAGACACTTAGCAGACTGAGCCACCCGGACTTCCCTCACCACATTATTTCAAAAAGCATATCAATTAATCATCCATAAGTGAAAGGCAGGTATACAGCATTAGGATTTTTATAGTCTTCTTAGCATTCTACACATAGTTATGCATTTTATTCTCTCTTACTTGATCTGGAGTTCCTGTAAATAAAATACCTGTCTTACCTATATCTTTTAGCACTGATAGAACATAATACATTGCTTTACTCATCAGAATAGGTACATAAAAAATGTATTGAGTCAAACTGCATTCAACTAAATCTTGTGACAGGAGAGAGAAGATGTATTTATTAGTATTGTTTTGTGATTATACACTGCAACATTAATTAAAAGGTCCAAGCAATTTATATTTAGAAATGTATATTCCAACCAGCATTAACCTTGATCACAAAAATTGCTCTACCAAGATTAGAGTGATGACTCTAGTAGAAAATGGGGGGTTTCTTTGCTGGCAAGATACATTCACATAGAAACCAAATGATGAGAAATACCCAGCACCTGCTGCCTTTAGGCAACTTTGAATTAAAGCTTTCTATGTTTATACATATTGCACATCTAGATAGCTGAAGTGTAAAATTATTTCACTTGGCAAGATGTTCCTACTTCATCTTCTCAACATATAGATATCTGCATGAAATAACTTAGTCGATCACCATTCGTTGGCTAGGTGAATCTTTGTACCTTCTTATCAGAGAGTTCACTGAATTTATTAATTGATCTTCCTAGGGTTTCCTTCTAACTATAAAGCAATTAATTTATAATTTACAAAAATGTAAAATCATGACTCTCAGATAAAATGAACATGACCCAAAGATTTTATTTAAGACATGAATTGATGAGGGAACCATAAAATACTATAATGAATTCAGAGGAGATTTTGGCAATTGGACCTTCAGAAATGCTGAAATTAACTTGCAAAAATAATTAGATGCAAAACTGCTTATTCATACAGCAGCAATGGCTAATATTTGGTGTTATGTTTTCCAGAGGGCAGAAATACATTTTATCTTTCTTGCTGGGCCATACTGATTTGGACTACTAACATGTTTTTAATGTTATCTTCTATTTTTACAGGGATGTAAAATGGCCTACTCAACAGAAAGCCAGTTAAAGCTGCACACCCTGGTAGAATGAGTTAAAACCCAGAAGGTCCGCTAAAAGCATATCCAATACTCTTGCCAGTTTGAGCAATTTTTTTTTCCTGGAAGTTTATCTAATGTTGGAATGTGATCTTGATATTTAATCTTTTTCAGGATTTTTCTCGTCAGTAGAGCCCATTGCAGTTTACTAACACTTATTCAGCAACGTGATTGCTTTTTCAAGGGTATTAAGCTTTGATGGGCAGCTTACTGGTTCAGGATTTAGCTACTTACAAGAATCATTCAACTAAGGAGGGAACTCTTAGGAATTTCTTATTCTGTGTCTTTCCTGAACTCAGTCCTTTCCAGTCAAAGCTGTACCTTCCTTTCTCTGCTTCTCTAACCAGTAAGCAAGGATTCATCATCTGTTTTGAACTATGAGCTCAATCCCCAGATTAAATTCAAAGCTATTTCCAGTTCCCAAGATCAGAAACTCATTCTATTTCCTCCTTAACTTCCACGTCCAGAAGGTCTTTAAGTCTTGTGACACGTGGACCAGGACAAATTTCTTTCCTGTCAAAGAGAGGCCAGAGTGGGAGTGGAAGGGGAATTTAAATAGATTTTCTGTGATAAAGTATGTCAGTGGATCACTTATTCCCTGACAAAAGCCAGGAGAGTTTCACTTGCCGGAGTGGTGGTGAGGGGCAGATACATGCATTTAGAGCCCTGTCTTAGCCAAATAGATAATGATAAGCCCTTTAAAAAACACTTCCAGAGAACATCCCCCCCGCCCCTTTCAGGTCAGAGGGAGCATTTGTACAGAGCCAGATATCCAAAGACTCAGCTTGTAGGAGTATAGCTATGAGGATGAGGAACTAATTATTTTACAAGCTAATCGTATTCTATACTTGGTGACCTGAAGAATGACATTCCAGATTATATACCAAGTGTAACAATACAATTAATTGCTCCTTGGAACTACTTTCAAATATAGTCAAATCACACTCTACCTATTTAAATTAAATGTGCTTTCATGTGCTGTTACCTGCAGGGGTATCATAAGTGAATTAAAGACAGGTAACAATGATGCCAAAGAGCCCAACTGAATGGTTACTTCAATAGTCCACCTAAGATATAATGAGTCTGGACCTAGAGCAGTTGCTATAGAAAAGAAGAGATAGTTCAAAAGCATATTTGGAAGGATGTGATAAATTAGGTGTGAGGGAGAAGGCAGGGTCTAAGATGACTCAAAGGTATCAGCAGGTCTGTAAACAGAATCTCTGTAAATAGTGGTTTCAGGACATTACATGAGAGTAGAGTATAAGCATTTGGGAATCAATAATGATAATGATCTTAGAACATGTGGAAAAACAAATATTTTCTTTTGGGAAAGATTTACATTTTCTCCTAGTAAGAGAGGCAGAAAGAGCTGGCTTTTTATTTTATTTCTTTAATAAATATTTTTAAATATTAGACTCATAATTCATTAGGCATATTTAAAAGATGTTGCAAGGGAGGTGAGGGAAAGAACAGCTTTGTACAAGAGAGTGAAATTGGGCAAATAGTATGTAAAAGAGAGGTTTCCATAATGAATGATGATCAAGATGTGAAGATCACGATTGTAAAGTTATAGTGATCTGGCAGTAAAGTTTGGAACTCTAATATCAGCATGGGCACAGAGTCTCCTCGTGTCTCAGCAAGAGAAGCCAGGTAGAGGCTTGGAGGCTTCTAATTCTTTTGGAGTCAGGGTTGAGGGAATTTCTTGCTTCTAGTCTAGAGTATATTGTTTGCCTTTATGAACAGCTTTTAGATGTTCCCCTTTTCTCCACTAAATGACCTCCTGTAGCATGGTTACCTTTTCATCCAAGATTTTCTCTTTTGAGCAAGATTTGGCTTTCTCAACGTCCTTCTTGGTATGGTACTCAGAAATAGTGTACACAGTGGTATCCTAACCTAACTAGACAAGACAACTAAGATATCCCCAATGTATAGATGAGTTTAAGTTCAGGAGCATATTGTGGTTAGCTCATTTGACGTCATGCTATCGACTTAAGTTGAAGTAACTTTCGATAAACTCCCAATTTTCTTTTTCAATACCCATTGTATGTGTGTGTATGTGAAATATAGTTAGGTTTGGTCAGTCAATATTATATGGCATCATAAATCCATTATACTGATATTCCTTTCCAACGTTGTGTTTTCAAACATGTCAATATGTTGGAATCACCAGTGTTAATTACAAATGTGAAATAAAACAAAGATAGATCTTGTGGCATGATGTTAGAAACTTCTTTTCAAATTGCTGCCCATTATGTAGCATGATTTTTTTCACTTACATTTAGCTGCACTATCATCTTTTCCACCTTTAAGTATTATCTTTAAGTATCCATAAACAATGTTGCAGATTTGCTCCATTAGTACTATGCAGTCTCTTTACTTGAGTCCAATAATCCCATAAATCTACATGTTCTAGAATATATATATATATATATATAGAGAGAGAGAGAGAGAGAGGATATATATATATAGTATAATGTTAGATATATATGTTATATATGTATATAACATAATGTTTTATATATATAATGTTAGATATTTATATAGCATACTTAGATATTTTGGGTATTATGAAAACACTTTGCTAAATCCATCCTCTGAATGCCCTTGTTTCCCTATTTGCTCCAAGCCCTTCAACACATAACTCTAAATCTTTGGTCATTTAGTTTTATTGAGATGAGTATTTTGACTAACAGTTTTAATATAAAGTTTCTAGAGTATCTCTAACTGGAGAGTTTGTGGAAGGTTTGGGATAATCATAAAAGCTGCTGTCTAATTTATAAATGGTCTGACAATAAATATCTTTCTGTCTCTCAAGATTCATTCGAGTCATTTATTTATCAAACAGAGGACTCATTATGTCTTACATATATTAAGGTCACTTTTTGTTAACTATTGTATGTACCAAGCATAGGGCAGATACTAGGGATACAAAGATAAACTACATTTAGTTCTTATCCTAAAGGAACTAAGTAAGGATCTAATAACAGAACTAGGTATTTAAATAGGTAGTACTGAATGGTAAGAGAGGTAAATAAAATATTATGAGAATATAGAAGACCTGAAGCATATGCCAACTGGAATTTAAATCTGAAAAAAATTATAGTGCTCTCAAATTAATACTACTTACATAGAGGTTTGGCTGAAACTTTCTTTATTCTACAGAAAAGTCTGTTGTGAGGCAAACACTTCAAGGAAGCATTGCATCAGACCTGTCTTGGCCCACCAACATGAAACTGCCACCCACACCCATATTCATCAACCAAGTCTTTTATATTTTTGTTGTGGTTGTGTTCTTGGGCTTAGCATACTACAGTCAGAACATTCTTGAATATAACTCAGAAGGCTGATGAGCAATCAAGTTCAGTCTCAATTTCACATGATCCTGGGGTCTATTTCCTTACATATATTGTTTAGCACAAAAGAAAAGAAACGCACCGCTTTGTGGATGAGAAAGCAGGCCTAGGCTTGTTGACACCTATCTGTGGCTCCCTTCCAAGGGCTTATTTTCAAAAGCCAGATCCCCATCCTTTGGTTGAGTCGAAAAATCAAAAACAAATAAAAAGCTATCGGAAACTTCCTTGGTGGAAGAAGAAGAAGCCATGTGTGAAGAATTTTCATCCACCGTGCACTGCCGACGTTACTAAGTGTAAATAGCAGAAGCCTTGCCTCATGATTGAATTTGCCTACAAGTGATTAAGGCCATAAATTACATAAAGAAAATGAGCATACTGCTCAAATAATTGCTCCAACACTAATCCCACCCTGTTGCGTCTTGCTAAGAATCCTTTGCCATCATTGCAACCCCATGTTTATTCCACGTTTCAAGCCTGGCCTCTTACGATAGGTTTTTTTCACTAAAACTTACTCCTTTATTACCTTTCAGGATCAGGAGGGCCAGATCATGAAAACTTAAATGACTCCCATTTGTAATTCTTGTTGCTTACAAGTGCGTCAAAAGCTACAGAATTTTATTGGTATATTTTAAAAAGCCATATGAAAGAATTAACTTTATATGTTTTTATGCTAGCAGCTCTATTACAATATTCTTTTTCAGTTTCTATGGAAAGGCCTTTCATCCACAGAACTACAAAATTAAGAGACATTCTGCAACGAAGTACATTCCTTTCATGTTTTAAGAACTAACGTGATTTACAACTCCCCACTGAGATGAAGGTGCTCAAATTATCCCCCCTCCCATCTTTCTTTTCAAGTTGAAAATGAACTGAGGGAATATGCCTTTGGTGTTTTATAATGTCAATGAACTTTAAAGAGCTTTGAACAACCCCAGAGACTAGATCATCATTTTCTTTATGTTCCAATCCAAATGAAACTGCCTCACTGATTCAGGCCAGGGCTTTCTAATCTGGATGGCTTGGTGCTTCAGGGCACCATGGACACTGTTCCCCAAAACCTTGCCCAGCTGGGCTTCCCTTGAAGATGAGAGCTCTTACATTGCTCTCCTCCGAAGAAGGATCACTACCAGAAGATGGGTTTCTGGCACACAGGTGAGTTGGCCCCTCCTTCAAGTTAAGTTTCCACAGTCGCAAATAAAAGCTCTCTCTAAAGCTCCTGTTGTGTACATGACGTTTTCATAAGAGCTCCATCCTTTGACACAGGCTTGCCTGCCCACCACCCACCACCCACGTCCCATTCAAATTAGAAACTGTCTCGTTCTCCTTTCCTCAGGCAGCAACAGATTTAGGACAACCACGGTTGTTTCAGTTGTGGGGCAGCTAAATTGCCTTTGATGACCAGAAGTTGAGCTTGCGCATGAAGTCAGACTTTCAAAGCTTGGGACTTCATTCGCCAAACAGGTATAGGTACAGGGCATAACTAATATAAAAATAATAGTTCTTTTCAATTCTGAGATATTATTAGCTGTCACAAACCTAGCAGGCTTAGGCCTGTATCTCTCAGGAATGACAGACCTTGAAATAAACACATGCTGTTTCATGAATCTTGTTGAATCTTGAGAAATATATTTTTTTTTCTCAGGGTTGATATCATTTAGGAAAAAACTAGATAGTGCTCTCTTGAAAAGTTTAGCTATTTATAGGTATATTTAACATAATATGTAAAAGTTTCTTTTCATAATAAAGATTGTAATTAGTACCTATGTAAAGGTAAAAGACTTTCTAAACAATTGGAATAGTTTCTTAAAGTGAAGTCAAATTTATTTCTTTAAGACATAACTCAAATGTTACCACTCCAATTTTTCCCAACATAATTCAATACAATTTCGTTTGCTGATCTATCCTATTATTTTAGACTTGATTATACTCTTTTATTATACCCAGTCTTTGATACTGATAGTCCTTTAGTCTGATTACAGTCTAATACAAATTAGATTTGTATCCTGGATATTTAAATAAATGACTGAATTATAGTTTATGATAAATAACTATATTTTGCGATTTGGCAAGTTGTTTTATATGCCCTTAGGTAGTTCCATAGTAACAAAATTATGGAAGTTTTAGAATGGCCCAACAATAAGTTTTTGAAGATAACATAACACTAAATCGAGGTAGAATGGCTTGTTAATCTGTTTACAACACACATCTGATTAGGCATGTCATATTTTCACATATAAATGTATCCTCAATCCAAATATGTGCTAAACACACACATAACTGAATTCTTAAATTTCAGTTTTTAAGACCTGAACTTGAGTAGAAAAGTGTTTCAATTAAGAAAAGGTGATGACATCTCCCTAAAGGAGTCTGTAGGTATACACCTTGGATTTAAAAGTCGTTTCCTTCTGCTAAGGCTGGCAGACATGATGAAAATGACCCAGAAAAATGAAATTTCAGTGTTCCCCACCTGAGTCTGATCCTCATACTTTCTCTATTTTCAACACACTGAATCTGCTGATAGCATTTTCATTTAGGCCGATGGTGATGCTGTCCTCTGAGATTACACAGGTGTTTTACGGGAATTCTTATTCTAGAGCAGCCAATTAGAAAGCTGAATCAGGTTAGGGGTCATTATCAATTAGAAAACAGGGGATGTTTTCTACAAATTTGATTTCTTCTGTAGAGAACATATGTGTGCTTTTCAAAATATTATCATTCCTTGAAAACTTTTATTCAGCTGAACAATGGCTCTTGTCATGTTATAACATGCAGGATATCAGGATGAATGTTAAGGGAAGTACATCACCTTTAGGGAATGAAAATGAAAAACAAAAAAAAATACCTATTTTTTTGAATTAATATTTCTAACTCAACCAAGAAATACATATTCATGGAATTAAGTAAGAATTCTGGACACGAATATGTGATTTTTTTCACATTGGTCTTTCTATGGAGTGTAACATTATGAATTCTGCCCAAATATATCCACCTCTATATAACATATTGTTGAAAACACTAAATATGTGACTTGTAAACTTTTCTTACACAGGGTATATGGATATATGGCAATAATTTAGTTAATCTGATCCCTGTAAGATTCAATAAGGAAAAATTCAGATGAAACTGTTGGTTCTACATTTTTGTAATTTTGCATCTAAATTGACCAAAATAGGGGCCCTGGGTGGCTCAGTGGGTTAAAGCCTCTGCCTTCGGCTCAGGTCATGATCCCAGGGTCCAGAGATCGAGCCCCGCATCGGGCTCTCTGCTCAGCGGGGAGCCTGCTTTCTCCTCTCTCTCTCTGCCTGCCTCTCTGCCTACTTGTGATTTGTCTGTCAAATAAATAAAAATAAAAATCTTTAAAAAAAATAAAGTAAAATAAATTGACCAAAATAATATGATTATTTTTAAGTCATCACTTTAGATAGAGACAGATAGTTAAGTTATATCTATTTTATCATTTGTTTATTTTTTTGTCAGTTATTACATTCTTTAGATCTTTCGCAATCCTTTACTAGGTCACTGACTCAACCTTATATGTGCTAATTTTATTCTAAATAATGATATCAAGTTTTTCTAACCTGTGTGTCCATCCCACTTGTGTGTGTGTGGGGGGGGTGTATGTGCATGTGTTCATTAGGCCTAAATGGAGATGGATGAGTGCTAATGTTTTATTTAGAATAAAATATATTTTTTAATCCATAATAAAAAAATTTTAAGTTGCTTTTTGTATTAAATATGGGTTAGATATTTACCCTTTTATTAATTCCTTCCACAAATATTTATTGAATGTTTTTTCCTTCTAAATATTTGATAATATATAATTATTCCCATCTCAATTTAAATCTAATTAAAAGAGATCTACAAATCTCTTTTCCTCCTGATAAATCAGATTATACAATCCAATCCAGATTAGTCATGTACAAAAAATGGTTTCTCTGTTCCAGGAATCCAATGGTCCCATGAAAGAAAAGAAAATTGCTTCATCTCTCTTCTAAATACTGTGTAACTTGAATTATACCTACTGTACATCTAGAAAAAAATTCTCATATGGATTTATTATAACCAATGTTTTAGGTTTGTTTTTTTTTTTTAAGATTTTATTTATTTATTTGACAGAGATCACAAGTAGGCAGAGAGGCAGGCAGAGAGAGAGAGGAGAAGGAAGCAGGCTCCCTGCTGAGCAGAGAGCCGATGTGGGGCACCCTGAGACCATGACCTGAGCTGAAGGCAGAGGCTTTAACCCATTGAGCCACCCAGGTGCCCCTCTAGTTCTTTTTAAATATATTAATATTTTAGGGGCACCTGGGTGGCTCGGTCGATTAAACATCTGACTCCTGATTTCAGTTCAGGTCAAGATCTCAGGCTTGTGACATCAGGCTCCACGCTGCACAGCGAGCCTGCTTCAGATTTACTCTCCCCCTCTCCATCTGCCCCTCCTAAAAATATATATATATTTTTCAATTTTTTATTTTAAGTTCTAGTTCATTAACATATAGGGTAATATTGGCTTCAGGAGTCATATAACTGGGTGTTATATGTAAGTGATGAATCACTAAATTCCACTCCTGTAACTATAGTCTTAATAAGTTATTTTAGGGCCAAAGTTCATACATTTTTATATTTACTATTATTTTAAGTAGGGATAATATTCAAATAAGTAATTTGATTTCTCAGATAACTAATGCCTATGCTGTAACAGGCTATAACATCTTTTAAAACATGTACCTGTAATAGTATTATGCCTCAAACTCGTCAAATGTGTATTCATGCTTAAAATCTTTCTTCATAATTTATATTACGGGACACTCAAAGAAAAACTAGGTTTATTATTTTAAAATAAAAGTACCATATATCATTCAAGTGGTTCAGACATTATAAACGGTACAAAGTAAAATTACTTCACCTGCCTGGCCTGACTCTGACTTCTCTTAAAAATTGAATTTCTTCTGTATTCTACTAAAATAATTTAATTAATACTTTAAAAAAATAATACAAATATGTTTGCAATGATTCTGTTTTAATTTTTATCTGAGATCTATCTATATCAATATAGATAGTCATTTTTGTCTGCATAAAAGCTTTATCATATGCCATGGTACTGACACATTATAACTCATTTCACCAGTTTTCGACTTAATACTGGTTATTGAGTTTATTTCTAGTTCTTTAAATTATAATGTTGCAATGAGTAGCTTTGAACACATGTTTTGATAATTCTTGGGAGTCTATCCAAGATCACATTAAGAGATATGGAATGTTGGAACAGAATACCTGCATTATAGATTTTGATAGATATATCCAAATTTCCTTCTTTGCATCCTTTTACATCCCCACCAAAAATTTGTGACAGTACTTATTCGCCAATACTGAGTTTTAGACCACTTTTCATATATGTCTATCTGATGGGAAAAACATGGGATCTCATGTTTTATTTGTACGTATTTATGTATGAATGAGGTTAAAAATCTATTTGTACATCTATAGTTGGTTTTTTTGAAAGCCACTCTTTCTTAATCTTTTCCTATTGTAATTGTAGAATGTATCATATTACTTTATTATGACTTTGTGTATATATACTATTTAACTTAAGAAAATGAGCTATTTGGTATTTTGTTTGTGCTATGCTCCCAACACAAATTGACATCTTCTCCTTAAAAAAAAAACAAAAACAAAAACAAAAAAAACACACTGTGTATCTTTTAAGTTTTTCTGTACCAAAACCGTCAAAAATTAGATCTGGTTTTTGTTTTGCTTGGAAATCTGTGCCTTACTCTAAAATTCTATTAATTCAACAAAGTGGGGCGCCTGGGTGGCTCAGTGGGTTAAGCCGCTGCCTTCGGCTCAGGTCATGATCTCGGGGTCCTGGGATTGAGTCCCGCATGGGGCTCTCTGCTCAGCAGGGGGCCTGTTTCCCTTCCTCTCTCTGCCTGCCTCTCTGCCTACTTGTGATCTTTCTCTGTCAAATAAATAGGTAAAATCTTAAAAAAAAAAAAATTCAACAAAGTATTCTTCCAGCATTTTAATTTTGTCATTAGTTACATTTAATTATCAATATTGATAAGTATATTTAACATTTCAATATGAGTGGTGAGGTAAGGAAACACTTTAACCACACTTTAAGTGCTCAAAACCACATGAGACCACTTCTCTTGTCCTCATCTCTTTCTTTCTAAACAGTCCCACTCTCAAAAGCTCCCCCTTTTTTTGCAGTATAATTCATGTTTCTTTCTTCTCTATTCCAACTTGCCAGCCACACCTTTCAAGGTGATCATCAACAGAGGCTCTGTTGCCAAGCAACCCAAGCCAAAAAAACGTCATCAACAGCTCTTAGCTCATTTATTAGTCGCTCTTGAAGCAGGTTGCGTTAGTCAGAATTTAGTCTACCATGTAGCATCACACCCAGTTTATAATGAAAGTAAAGAGATTCTCATATCATATCTGCCACACATAGACATTTAGTAAATAATCATTCATTATTGTGCAGGCATAAAACTTTCATTCACATTGGCAAGATGCATAATATTCTACTGTCTTTGCAGGGCTGTCTCCATGACATGTTCACTTGACATCTTTCCAAAGAGCTCATTTGGAAATACTCCAGAAGCAGAAACCTTTTAACCTAGCTGCACCATGCTACCAGGGGTCCTTCTAATGATGGCAGGATGTAAAACCACTTGGGAAATGAAATTTTGGCCTCTGTTCCTAGACAAAGACCACAGACCTGGCTGGAGTCTATATACTATTCACATGATGGAAGTGTCTCTAAAGAATTTAGCAAATCCACAGATCTTGAATATTTTTAATTTCACCCATGGAAACCCATATCTAACATTCATTATGCTAATGCAACAAACTATTAATATCATTTATTATGCTAATTATCAAAGCATCTGGCTTACATCAGGATAATAATTTAATATGGATTGAGACCTTCTTGATAAAATGCTAACCCATCACCCCTGAGTTGAGGTTCTTGATTGGAATACAAACTGCATCAAGTTGTAATTTTAACTGACTAACTACCATATGCCCACTTTTTAATGCTGAAGTACTTAGATGCCAATGTTTGTCACACTTATCCAATTAATATAAACTATTTAGAAGGCAACTGGGAATCAGTGATCACTAAATTTTTTGTTATATTTTTTTTAAAGATTTTATTTATTTATTTGACAGACAGAGATCACAAGGAGGCAGAGAGGCAGGCAGAGAGAGAGGGGGAAGCAGGCTCCCTGCTGAGCAGAGAGCCTGCTGCAGGGCTCAATCCCAGGACCCTAAGATCATGACCCAAGCCAAGGCAGAGGCTTAACCCACTGAGCCACCCAGGCTCCCCTTCTGTTACATACTTTATATATGAAATTAACTTGGGTCTTATATGATGAAATTGAGAAATGCTGAGGTCTAAGTTCAGTGAGGAGTGAGTATTACCTATATTGTGTCGTATAGAATGCAGCATTGTGTGAAAAAAAAAAAAAATTCCAGGAAATTATTGAAGCCAGAAAAGATGATTCTTCACAACTTAGGAAGGGAGGATTTTTATGCTATTTGGTAAGCTGTGCCAGAAGTAGTAGTTCATGAAATAAAGGAATTAGTTGAAGTGGTGATATATAAACAGATCCCAGGACTGCCCATTAGAAGAAAAATGTAATTACAGAGTGGGGGCTGGGGAGTACTTCTCAAGCCCTATTTAAAGAATTTTCCTAAAAAGACTCATTTATCATAGAGTAAAGATGGTCCAAGGAATAAATAATTGTTGTTCCATTAGATTCATTTTAAAGAAATGAGAATATAGTGAGGCCTATTGATATTGGTAGATGGAGCATAAAGTTGCAAAGATTTTAAAGACAACCTAGGTCAGCTCCTCTATTTAATAGGACAATTTTAAGTCCCTGAACAAGAATCTGATCATCCAACCAGAGTTTGGTGTAAGCTGTGAGTGGAAATCAGATCTACAAATTTCTTGTCTAGTGCAAATTCTACAGCAAAAAACCAAGACAAAACAAAACAAAACAAACTAAAAAAAAAAAAAACAGTATTGTTAGTATTTCTCTGACACCAAATTATGAAGATGTCTAACCGGGCTCAGGAAAAAATAACAGCCAAGTCCTACTGAAGGAAAGGCTATGAGGAGAAAAATAATGAAATTCCCAGCTCAGAGAATAAAGCGATAGAAGAATTAAGCAGTCAGTGGCAAGTTAAATCTAAGAATCAGAGAGAAGTCTAACATCTGAGTCCAGTAGCTCTAAACTGAATGAGATGTGGAATAGATCTAAAGAAGAAAGGGAAAAGTCCAACAGGAAAATGGTGTTCAGATTTTTATGTGTTAAAACCACATGAGCAGGGGTATCTGGATTGCTCAATTTGCCTTCAGCTCAGGTCATGATCCCAGATTCCTGGGATTGTTCTCAGCAGGGAGTCTGCTTTTCCCTCTCTCTCTCTGCCCCTTCCCCTGTTTTCTCTGTCTCAAATAAATAAAAAAATAAAGTTTAAAAACTATAAGCAGAAGGGTCCACAGAAATACTAATTGAATTTAAGAGCTGAACTATCTGCCTAACTAATATTGTGCCCAGTAATTCATTTACTGACTGCTATGTTCAAAAATAAATAAGGTTATAATTATTATGATGTAAGCATGTTCAGATCAACAAGATAGTTCCTTTTAAATAGAAACCAATCAATTTATAAGAAACCTTATATTTAGTGTTTAACAACTATAATGATTTCATTTGATAGGTTATAGGAACTATCTTAATTTGTTCTGACATAGTGAGTCTGTTATAACAGCAATTATTATAGAGTTGCAATAATTTACTGTTACCATAGTAATACACTTGGCTTTACAAGCATATTCTTGAAATTCATAAACCAATTTGTTGGCACTTTAAAGTTTACTTTCACATTGTGAAAAAATACTTTTATGAAGACTACCTATTCTCACTACTAATGAAGTACAATGCTTTAAAAGTTGTGGACAGCAAAAAAGTAATCACTGATGGTTAAAAACAAAAAACAACAGGACAAACAGCAAAATAATCATGGATAACTAAAAACAAGGCATTCGTTCTGAAAGTTATTTTCTCGCAATTGTTTTATTGCAACAATGACAGTAAATTGAAAAAAGTAAAATAATTCTATTTTAGGATTTCATACCTTAAGATTTAACAAATAAAATTTAATAAAAATTTCAATAGATCCAATACTGCCTTATTGGTTTTGCTTCTGTTATATTTTTAGAGAAAGAGGTCATGAGAATAAGCAGGGATCTATAGTCCTTAAGAAAAAGAACTCTTTTTACTGTTTTGAATGGTGAACCCATCAAGTGTCTAAAGAAAAAAAAGTCATCCAAACCAAACATCTTGGAGCTCTGGCAAGAATTCTTTACCTTAGGCAACTAAAATAATGACCTACCTTATTTTAAGAATGTTTCTAAATCTCTAAGTAGAATGCTACAATCTAGTTAAGAAACATTTGTCACTATAAATTATATGGTTGCTTTATTACAAGTGTGGTTTCCATGAGACACAATGTAGGCAAACCACCAAAAACATAATATGAGGGATGCCTAAGCCAGAATAACTACAGTAAAAAGATGTATGTGTGACTTTAAGGCAAATGATATCTTATTGACATATGTACACATCCTGTGTTACCTCCAAATTTCAAAAAATGAGCCTGGTAATGAGTGGAGATCTTTTTTTTTTTTTTTTTTTTTTTTTTTTAACCTCACAGAGTCCTGAGGAAGAATGGGGGCTGGGAAAAGTGCAAAGAATCGCTCAGAAGGGAAAAATGAAGAGATACCATAGCTTAGAATCTACAGGCTCTCTAAAACCTTTTAGAATGTCTAAAATTTCTATGAATCCTTTAGACCTAATGTTTCATTAGAAATCAAATAACTAGATCCTAAAAGGAAGATATAGAATTACTGGCCCCTAAAGAATGAGTTCAAAACTCAAAAGCAAAAAGGCAGTCATTTTTTGGAAGCTCCCATATCCTTTAGTGAAGTCATTGCATTTAGTTGATAAATCAACACTCTACAGATTATATTATTTTTCTTATTTTAAAGATGAAGCTCTGCCACTTTTCAATGTCAACCCTATTCTCATAATAGAGAAAGAAATCACTTACTTAAAAAGCCAAAGTTGAGTATGTGAATTTGTTTTCCTGCTGCCACCATCTTTCTACTATCTTGACTGTCACTCAATCATCTCCTACCTCCCCTCCCCCACTCTTTTGTCAGAATTAGAACTGCTTTATTACTTATTCTTCCATAACAGTGAAATCAATCATGAAAGTTTCAAAATGTCATTCACTTTCCAGATTTCTGACACTCCAATTTGTTTTAGCCTCTTCATAAGAAATATTGCTTAGATTAATGATTACTACGTTGAACTTTTCTGTAAGATTTGTGGAAGTGGAAAAATTACACAGCCTCAGGTAGGGCCTAATGTACTTACCTGCAGCAGTAATGGAGAGCCTGTTTTCTGGTAGCTGACTCCAGATCTTTCTGTGGCACCCATCAGTGGGCCTAGTCAAGTTCTCTATATCCCATTTTTAAATTATTATTATTATTGCTATTATTATTATTATTTTGACACAGGCACAAAGGTCTTCTTATCTTGCTTTTCTCTCTTTCTCATTCCCAACTATTCCTTTCATTCCTTGGGGTCTCTCCCTTATGCTTGGCTCTGGAATTAAATGCTGTCTTTAGATTTTCATCTACATAGTCCCTTTTTTAGGCCTCTTGGGTGGGGGAAAAACAAAAGCTCCCTTTGTTTTAAGGATTATAATACAAAACCTGCAGGAATTTGGGTACAAAGTTACCTAAATTATGAACATGAATATGTAACAATGACTATAAAATACAGTAATAGCAAAATCTATCTAGTTCTCCACTTTTTTCTGAGATGGTAAATAAGTGAAAGTTTCTGTTGGACTTCTATCCACCACTTACTTTGAAGGGTAAGGTTCAACCATGCCTTACCATTACCCAAACTGTGTCAACCGCCACATCTTATTATTTACCATTTGTTGCCTCCAATGACTTCCTACTGCTACTGGCTGTTGACCTTTGTGTCATAGTGGGGTTTGATGAATGCTTCCGTGCAGTTCAATCCTTTGTAACACATTAGCAATAAAATCAACACATACAACACTTACTATAGGAGAAAAAAATACTTCCCTGAAGAAATGCATATTTTGAAACAATTTCCCACACTAATCTTGCCAGAAAAGATTATAATATTTCCTCATAGCTCCTAGTCCTTATAATGTAGAGACAAGTGAATACTTCCCAGGTAGAAAAATTGGGAAGAAAAGCAAGGCATGTGCTAACATGTTTTTAAAAGCTCAACATAGTACTTCTTTGTATAGCTGACTAAGCTATTTTGCCTCAAATTAAATCTATAGTCATACATTTAGGTAAATCAAATATATAACATCCCTTCTTTTAGAGATGATGATAAAATAGACATCAGTACCGTCATGAATAAAAATGTAAGAAGCAATATATTGCTAGAAGTTTTTATGTTAAGTTGTTTTTTATTTATGTGTTTAGAAATGTGCTATAAACTTAGTATCTCTTCCTTAAGTGTTTTTTTTTTAAAGATTTTATTTATTTATTTGACAGACAGAGATCACAAAGAGGCAGAGAGGCAGGCAGAGAGAGAGGGGGAAGCAGGCTCCCTGCTGAGCAGAGAGCCTGCCGCGGGGCTCAATCCCAGGACCCTGAGATCATGACCCGAGCTGAAGGCAGAGACTTTAACCCACTGAGCCACGCAGGTGCCCCTTAAGTATTTTTTTAAAGCCCAACAGATTTCTTGACCATTCCAATTCAATCCCATCCATTTTGTCTTTGCAGCTATTTCCTGTTTATCCAATATCTCCCTTCTTTAGTTTACCCTCAAAATAAATATAAACTGACATGATAAAGTATAATTAATCATGAGTCCATTTTCCTAACTAAATTTAATTCTCTCCACTCACTCCCAGAAATAAGTAAATCATAAGAAATTCTTTTTTAATTATCACAGTTTAAAATGAAGAAACCAAATTTTAAGGATGCACAGTTATAAAGCCATAAATTTGTTGAACAGAGCTTGGTTGGGGAAGAATTATTCAGTCTACTATCTTTGATCCCTCCTTCTCTGATTTCTAAGTGAATGTTAAGCTATATTTATGTATGTTGCTGGATTTTGCCATTAATGTGGCATGCAATAAATTGAAATAGTAAACTTATACTCAGAATATTTGCTTTGTTTCATCCATACCAATCTCAGGTACAATAATCACTTATCATCAAAGGTAGAAAATTATGTCCTAAAATAAAACACTAAAAACTTGTACCCCTGGGGCTAATAATACATTATATTAAAAAAAAAAGTAATAAAAAAGTTAAAAAAAAAGTAATAAAAAAGTTTAAAAAAAAGTAATAAAAAAAACACTAAAAACTGCCAAATAGTGGCTTTCGATTTATTACCTTTGATATATATTAACTTTGATTTATTAAATGTCATTAATTATATTTTCTTTCAGAATTGGCTTATTCTTCTTTTCTTTTTTTAATTTTTACTTATTTATTTGAGAAAGAAAAAGAAAAACTGTTTGGAGAGGGGAGCTAAAGGGCAAAGAGAGGGAAAAGCAGATTTCCCCCTGAGCAGGGAGTTAGACTCAGGACTTGATCCTAGGACTCCAAGAGCGTGACCGGGCTCATGACCTGAGCCGAAGCAGACGCTTCACTGACTGAACCATCCAGGCACTCCCAGAATTGGTTTACTTTAATTAGATCTTTAGAAAACTGAGTAACAGAACAAGTGGCAAAAATACATAAAAGTGAAGAGTTTAGGATAGAGCATATTTGTTTCATTTTGCGAATAGTCATGGTAAGACATTGCTATTGGCAATGACCGATTACATGGACAATTACCAGAACCACCTCATGCAAATATCTGCCCCAGTTCTCCTCTTGTATTGAATTCAGAAGTGCTAAATAACTTGCTTGAGTAGCCAGGGAAAACACGCCCTAGTTTCTTCTCCTATAATTAATTGTGATAACTGAAGTCACAAATTATTACCTTTGATTTATTACTTTTGGATTAAGTATGGAGAAGTACATCCTCAGTCTAATACCACCAGGTACTGTACTAGCATTTAAACCATATACATATATATTCACTTAACATTAACTCATTACTCACAGACTAGAAATAGTCAAGTCTGTGCATCTATGAGATGTTAGTTGAGTGACTGTTGTTCTCATTAGAAATTTCAAATCAATAAAAATTTATTTTGTTCTAAACAAATTAATCTTTTAAAAAATCAAGTCAAGAAAATATCTTAAAACTCAACTTATCCTTTTTTTACCAAGTCATTCTAATTCTAAGAATTTATCATAAGAACATAATAAAGACACTAAGAGTTTGCCACAACAGTATCATTAAAGCGTTATTTGAGATCACAGTATAACAATTGGTAATTAAATAAGTCATGACATAAAATATCTATATGGTAGAATAATATGAAGCTGTTAACATTACTCTGTGAAATTACATTTTGTGACATCAAAAATAAGCAAATGTATTATTGAGCAAAAATTTTATGTTACTATAGATACGTAAAATAAGATGTCATTTTTGTAAGTAAATGCATCAGATTTTTTAAATGGCACATACTAAAGTGTTATGAGTGTTTATCCCCGTATGGAGAGAATAGAGATTGATCGTAATTTTGGTTTTTTCTTTCTTTCCTTTTAAAATAAGAATTTTATTTACTAAATGTTCTTTTAGGGACTTATATTGCCTACATGTTAGTTACAGTAGCAGCAAAGTAACTTTGTAACTGTTCTTAAAATGTAATTATGTAATAACTTTAAAATCAATCAATCAATCAAATTACTTTTGACCAATGAAAGGTTTTTTATGGGCAACGCAGCTGAAATGTCTATTAATCTCTCAGAAAAATATACAGGAAGTTCCCAGTTCATATATAGGTTGGTTTCCCCAAGCTTCACTAATAAGCCATTCAGAATTCAGAACACATATCCCCTAGAAAAGCATGTTATAATCAGTTGTTAGGTTTTCAAATTACTCAGTTTGCCAAATACGTTAAGATCCTAGTGTAAGCACTGGGGAATGAGACAGAGAAGCTAAGAGAAAGGTGTGAGAAAGACTACCCCCTACAGACTTCAGAGAAAGCATGGCCCTGCAGAGGTTCTAGCCTTCAGAACCATGAGAAAATAGATTTCTGTTGTTTTAAGCCATCTGGTTTACTGTGATTTGTTATGTCAGCCTTAGGAATCTCATACATGGTATTTGAGAAAACAGGGAAGCTCTCTTCCTCCAAAGTTTCCTTCTTTCTCATCAGACAATGCAGAACATTTTAACTCTCTAGTCCATATTCCTATTCAAAATAAACCTCCAAACCATCCCCCAGCCCCCAACAATTTCTGGCTTCAGATGAGCTCTACTTGCATCTGCCTATGACTCATGGTCCCTTTTCTCTCACTGGCTGAATAAGGCTTTAAAAGAGACAAATGGCCCCTCAAGTAAGCTATCTTCCCCAAATCACCGTTGTTCAAGTCACTTTTACCTGATAATGAACTAGAAAGAAAGAAAGAAGCTATTATCTATGGCGTTGTCCACCTGAGAAAATGAGGGAGGGATATATAATGCTTCTCTGTAAGCAATTTCACCTTCCCCAAAGACAGCAAGATGGGAGCCAAAATGATCTATTTAGAAACCTGGCCCCATGAAAGTACTAGGTCAGAAAAGAAATTCAGAAAAATAAAAATTAAGTAGGAAAATTTTCTCTATCCAGGGAATTTTCTCTATAAAAAGAACAGATTTTTTTTGACGTTCATGAACTATCAGATATCATGTTTTTCCCCTGTCATAAACTGACTACAAATCCATTCCTTCATAAGAGGGTTAAGGGAAGAGAGTTAGGTAAAGGAGACTTGTTCTTGCATACTAAAGTCAATAAATCAGGTGCTTATATCCTGGGATTATATGAAATAATTTGTAATTACAGAGTGAGTAAATTGGAACCATGCAATTACTTCTTTCAGCACCTTCGCCTTAACATAACTTCATTGTATTCTGTTTTGGTTTATCCAACAGTTTTTCAGGACTCTTAGGTAAATTTATTTTATTTAATAATTATTTACTTGATTTTCTTAAAGGAATTGAATAGTAAATAATATTAGTAGAAATAGCAATTATCAGAGAACTCCTTTTGTAGTTTATGTATTAAATACATTTCCCAACTAAGTTCTTTCTATCCTTTGAGTCTTAGCTCAGGCAGAATCTCTACTAGGGATCTCTGTATGACTGACCATCCTTATCCTTTTAAAATGGAAGTATGATAGTAAACTTCCTTTTAAAAGGAAGTATGGGGCACCTGGGTGGCTCAGTGGGTTAAAGCCTCTGCCTTCGGCTCAGGTCATGATCCTAGGGTCCTGGCATCGAGCCCCACATCAGGCTTCTCTGCTCAATGGGGAGTCTGCTTCCTCCTCTCTCTCTCTGCCTGCCTCTCTGCCTACTTGTAATTTCTGTCAAATAAATAAACAAAATCTTAAAAAAAAATAAAATAAAAGGAAATATAAAGGTAGGAAGAGACTCTTAGGGCTTAAAGTGTTACTCATTGTCTCCTCAAGACACCAGCTATATTTTTCTGTCTTATCTCTTCTGTCAATATTGTAATCCTCAGCTTCCTTAACCCTCTTACCAATTATATAGTTCATATATTCTTTGTTTTATTAAGATTTTTCTTTTTGTTTCTTTTCTACAAAAAAAAATGAGCTAAAATACGGGTTCAAAGAACCAAAACCTTTGATGGATACTTACTGGGTATATAGTTCTCTATTGGGTGGCCCCATTTTCTGGTCACTGAGATAGGCACTAGAAACACAGTGATGAAAAGGTAGAGAATGTCCTTGCCTTCCTAGAGTTTTTGTTGAAGATGAAGGAGGAATCATAAATAAATAAAAAATAAGCAAGATCATTTGAGGTGTTAATTAGAATTATAAATATAAGAAAAAGGGTGAAGTAATGGAAAGTAACTGAGAAAGGTTGCATATGAAGGCTTTTCTGAGAGAGTGAGACTGTATCCCAATGATTTAGTTACTTCTTCAGTAATTATTTTTAAGGAATAAATAAAACTTTTATTTGTTGTCAAGATAAAAGATAAATGTAAAATGCCATACTTCTCCCCAAGGAAGTTAATGATTTGTTTGATTTAGGAATCAAAGAATAGATAACAGTCAGATTAGGTATCTCCTCATCCAGTCATTTCTGTACAAAGAGAAGCTATAAAACCCGTAGTATCTTTATATCCAATCAGATTTCCATACTTTGTTTAAGGTGGATTCAAAAACCAAGTCGCTCCGTTGGTTAGGAGCAACTTTTTAAAAAAGATTTTACTTATTTTTTAGAGAGAGAGAGACAGCAAGAACAGAAGGGGCAGAGGAAGAGGAAAAGAGAAAATCTTAAGCACACACCACGCTGAGCACAGAGCCTCATGCGGGGCTCAACCCCAGGACCCTGAGATCATGACCTGAGCCGAAACCGAGTCTGACACTTAACCCACTGCACCACCCAGGTGCCCCCATTAGTAACAACTTTAAGCAATAACCCAGCACACTTTCTGTACAAAATTGTCTCACAGGAATTTTATCCGACTCCTTTCATTTGTACTGGTATACTTATCTTTATGAGAAGAAAAATAAAAGCACAACTTACTTGACATGTATTGAGAACAATTTTTAAGACCTTTAAAACATTAAATTTTAAAGTCTTTCAGCTTTATTGAAGTATAATATAGTGGGGTGTCTAGCCACAAGGGGAAGGGGATGCTCTTGTACCCATTAAGAATGGCTTCTTTATTTGCTATAATCCCAGGATGCAATCACCATTGGCAATCAGAGTCATATGCTCTGTGGAGTTGTCTCTTGGGCATCAAGTGCAAAAACTGAGGTACAGACATATGTATAAGCCCCTTCTAGGAGGATACTGGTGGCTGGGTGTAGGCCAGGTGAAGCAGATGGGAAGAGGTCTACCAGTTTTCCCAGGGTCCAAGTTGGACCACCGCCAGCTCCAAATGACCAGAATAGTCTTCAAAGTATGCAGACAGACCTCTGTCAGTCTCTACTGAGGATGAGCATTTTTGTGTGTTCCCTCTACACTGAGCCCGAGAGGAATTGCTGCTATGAGTGTTCTCTTAACAACTCCGGTAGTCTTTTGAGTCTTGTGAACCCAAGCCTCACTGGTTTTCAAACTAGGGGGAGACCTGTTTAGGTCTTGGGTGGGAGTCTTAAATGGTGGGGTATTAAATGTGGGTTCCAAATCCTTTGTTCCTCAGGGTGAGCTGGGACTTGCGAGTTCCCTCCCAATTTTATGGCTTTCTGCCAAGAGTGGCATTTAAGGTAAGAATGTGTCTCAACTTCTCCTACCCTTTCAATGTGGATATTTTCTCATTTACCTGATGTATCAGCTACTTTGTGAATTTCTTTCAGAAGTAACTTCTCATTGTGTAGTTATATTTTCACTGTGTCCATGGGAGGAGGGAAGTTCAAGAGCTTCTCATCTCATTCAGCCCTCCTTCACAATTTCTTATTTATATCCTTTTCCTTAAGGGAGAGTTAAAAAAAAAATCATCACATCAGTGGGGATTATAACTGTAAATGGAACTTAATTAAGAATTCCTTGGAAATGTGGGATCATCAGTAAAATTACTAATTATCTTCTTGCTCCTTGCACATCCACACATAATAAGAAATAAATCAATAAATCAGGATAAAACAAAACCAATTAAAATATGAAATAAATTTAGATAAAAAATTTAATGGAACATGTTATCTAAGAAACATCCAGATAAATCAACAACCTCTATTATATTTTTAGTTACATGTACAAATAATAGACATCTTTCTCAATGGAGGTTCTACATAACAATGTAGGTAACAAGATAGATATTACCTTATCTAGATGTTGGCTACATGAAACAAAGATATCAATCTTTTTTTTTTTTTTAAAGATTTTATTTATTTATTTGACAGAGAGAGATCACAGTAGGAGAGAGGAAGGGAAGAGATCACAGAGAGAGGAAGGGAAGCAGGCCCCCTGCTGAGCAGAGAGCCCGATGTGGGACTCGATCCCAGGACCCTGAGATCATGACCTGAGCCGAAGGCAGCGGCTTAACCCACTGAGCCACCCAGGTGCCCCCAAAGATATCAATCTTAACAAAATATATGTACATCTGTTGTACAACAGAGATATATTTTAACAATTTAAAGTACCATTTTATTTAGCATTTTTTTTTCAATCATGTTTGTCACAAAACCTTTTTTAAGTTATTTCAACTTAAATTTGTTTTACTAGCCTCCCAGGACCCAGGAGATACAGAGGAGATACATAAATAAGTAAAATTAAAAATAATTTGCTTCCATTTCATTTCATCATCGAAAGACTTAATTGAAATATATTAACCTTTGTGCTTACTTTCTTACAGAAAACCATGTGTTTCAAAGTTTAATTGTGTTAATTGTGTTTCAAAGTTTATATTGTGTTTCCCTTACATCCTGTTAGCCATGAGCCATTCCTTCTGAGAGTACACATCACCCATGTAATCATTTTTTTCTAAATGAGGAAATTAATCGTCAAGGATATGGGTGTTTAAATTCTTTTTATGGTCACTGAAATCCAAAGGTAACTTAAATTTTTTATATGAATTCACCTAACTACTGCTATTGAAATGAAGACTATCACCTGTTTATCGCCAGAGAAACTTGTTTCTGAGGCATGTAACTTTCTTTTCTGCCAGCCTCGTGAAAAGGCAAACTCTCCTTTGTGTTTCTCTGATACTATGAAGCTCTGTGCAGTTGAACTGTGGTAGTTAACATCAGTTGCTCAGTGTCCTGGGTTGGTCATTCACTTGAAAGAAGCTTTTCAACCTGGTTTCAGGAAGGGGTAACTTGATATTGTTTCAGTCCTTTAGGTCTTGAAGGTGGGGGATTTGTGGCAGAAACCTGTCCAAATTAAAGTCATTATACCTTCACTTTACTGGTCTCACCAAATCCCCTTTACTTGCCCTGTTCTCACACCGTGGAATTCTTCTGAGTGAAGAATAAAATTTTTATATGCCTTTCCCACAACTTACCTCCAAGCATCCCTCTAATTATCTTGTTTCCTTCCCCAGCAAACAACCTGTTCATAATTAATGTTAATTTTATTTTGGAAAGATTCATTTATCTTTTGTTTATACATGAGTGTTACACAAAAATGGTGGAAAATTATTTCCTATGTATTCATCATGGGAATGGTAATCAAGGTGCCCTAGAGGTTTATATATTAACTTCTCATGTCATGGTGTTTATCTGTATATTTTATTTCCTGTACAATTTGTGCTTTTCTGTAATGGAAAAGGTAGTTACAGTTTAAGTTAGTGATTTTTCTGAAATAAACATTTTTAAATTAGATGAAAAATGGAATGATATGCTGATTTTGATCTATATGAGCTCATGCAGTTGTGTTATATATCTTTGATCTTATTATCTTTTGATAATTGTTTAAGCAGCAGTCATAATAAAAGGCAGGGTATGTTGATTTTAGATTCAGTAGAAAGCAATACTACATGATTTTAATGAAAATGATCTACTTCAGAACCCAATTATATTGATTGACAATTAAATAAATTGAATAAAATTGAATATATATAATTGAAAATAAATTGACTGAAATAATCAGATCATTTTAAAACATTTGGTAACATTGGAATTAAAGGGAATTTGAATTAAAGGGAGTTAATTGGAATTAAAGGGAAACTTCAAGGAATTTTGTTACATCCTAATTATTGTATCTGGATGTGCAATATAAATTAACCAAATTGTCATAAAGTATTAATATCTGTTAAATTTAAATTTTGCTTTCTTGATTAAGATTTCATCTCAAAAAATTTTCTCTCACTTCCCCAAATAAATCCCCAAAATCAATCACTTCAACTATTAAATTAGTTTAATATATTTGAGTCAAAAAATAATTTTGGAAGCAAAAGAGTATGTCATTACTGAACAGAATTCTGTTACTATAGAACTAATTATGTTCAGTCTGTACTGATACCTTTTCCAGTTGAAACACTTGAAATGCTGTGTCAATTGCTAACAAAGGCTTATTGATAAAAACTAATAAAGGGCTCAGTCTGACTTTCTTCTTCTCTCCTAGAAAAGCTATTGAAGGCAATCCAAGAGGTGTTATACAGCTAATTTTTCAGTCAGCCAGCATTCTTTGTCACCTCATGTTTCTTGGACTCTGGAAACTAATTGTGTCTAAAGTATCCATACTGAGTTGAAATTTCTATTTGTGCTTTATTTACATAAAGTACAAGCCATATGTCCCCCAATTTTATTCATTGTTGAAAAATTAAGTATTTTTGCAAGTTCAGCAATAAACACAAAAGATTCTAAAATATGTTACTTTTAAGATGATCTAGGTGCATAAATTGTCTTTCAAATTCTCTCAGATACAATAAAAAAGATAAAAGGATAGAAAGAGCTTGGAGAATATCAGATTATGATTCTAGTCCTCACTGAATGACTGAGCTAAAATATTGATATTTTGAAAGCTCAACAAAAAAACAGATGAATGTAATTGACATTTAAAAGTGTTTGGCTAAGTAACTCTCATTATTGGCTAGAACTAAATAAGGCAAATATTTCAAACTCTGTTATGTCTTTTCTAACTTACTTTATTTTCTTCTTCTCCTTTTGAAGAGTATAATTTGCCTTTCAGGTAAGAAATTAACATTAAGATTGGAAAAGAAAAATACATATTTGATCCACTAATTAATATCAAGGATTCAATACAGGATTCAAAAACAGGATTCAAAAAGTGAAGATTTAAATTCCAGTAGAGTAACATAGTAGGAATGATAATGTTGTAAAGAAACTCACAGGTAGGGGTGCCCTGGTTGCTCAGTTGGTTAAGTGTCTGCCTTGGGCTCAGGTCATGATCTCAGGGTCCTGGGATTGAGCCCCACATCAGGATCCCTGCTCAGTGGGGCATTTGCTTCTCTCTCTGTCTCTGCCCTTCCTCTCTGCTTGTGCTCTCTCTCACACACACACTCTCCTTCTCAAAAAAAAACAAATAAAACTTAAAAAAAAAAAAGTCTCAGGGGTAGAATATGAGATTAAGAAAAAACAAATATTATGGAGAAAAAAATAAATATTATGGAGACAAAAACACAATTTTATAAGAAGAAAGGATTAGAGACTTAATAGTTATTTGGAATGAAATTCGTATTCCATCTCTAGCTTCCCCTCTCCCTAACTGAAATGAGATTTCTCAGTATTTAATATAGCATAAGGAAATACAATCTTGACCTGGCTGGTGAGTGAAACAAAAAGCTTTGGATAAGAAATGTGTTATAGTAGTTGACTGGATAACTCCTGCCCAGCCTTCTGTTTTTAGTCTATAAACCACTTCTGTGATATCCATCTCGACTCACCAATACTTGCTTATGTACCACCCCATTGTGCTCTCCAGGAAGATTCTGCCTACACTTTTTTTTTTTTTTTTTTAAGATTTTATTTACTTATTTGACAGACCAAGATCACAAGTAGGCAGAGAGAGAGAGAGGAGGAAGCAGGCTCCCTGCTGAGCAGAGAGCCTGAAGTCATGCCTGGCTCAATCCCAGGACCTTGGGATCATGACCTGAGCCTAAGGCAGAGGCTTTAATCCGCTGAGCCACCCAGGAGCCCCTGATTCTGCTTACAGTTATCACAGTATTGTAATTGGGTTTATTGTGGGTCGCCCTACCGTCTCTCTTCATGAATATATTCTTTTAACTACCATTTAGCACATAGTGGCCATTCAGTAAATACAAAAAAAAACCAAGAAATGAGGAAAAAATTGAGAAGGAAGGAAAAACATAGGGAAGGGAAAAGAGAGGAAAGGGGCAGAGGAAAGCAGTACATTCAGTGAAAGAGACAGGGAAGGGGAAGATCATCTTCTTTTTCTGAGTGTCCTTGTGGTGCATAAGGGGCCATCTGCCTTCCAAGACAAGCAATGGCAACAGCATAGAACAGGTGTTTCAGCCCGAGTATCTTCAATTTCCCTGCAGTGAGGCACAGTTCAGGATGTAGAAGTCTGGGGGTGTGGTGGGGGATCAGACTTAGAGTTGCAGCTGAAAGACAAAACCAAGCCCCATTATTCTCTATAATCTCTGTAGAAGAATAATCCTCTTACAAAGTGTATGCACACTTATTGAATGCCTGTATTTATTGTTTTGTGAGGATGTCTTCATATGCTGATACTTCAGTGAAGATACTAGTGGGAAACCCACTTCCCAGTGTGTGAACAGAATGATACCTCTTGGGTGAATAATTATAGAAGATACAGAGTTGGACCAAATTAATTAAAGTGAATGGTGGTGATTTCAAACCATTTCAACAAAAGTGATAGTCATCTGATAAATATTTTTCATATCAAAAAAATTGTATGGAATTCAACCCGTAGGACAGTTACTGGGTAGTTACTTCTACCTAGTTATTTTAAAAAATCTGCTTATCTCAAATACTTTACATTAGAGTTGGGGATATCTATATATTTTTATTTTTAGTATTTCAAATTTTAGTTTTCCCATTAATTAAAAGGACTATACCTTAAAAAGTGTTCTATTCATTTTGTACTAATTCATTATTCCATTTGATGTAAACCTCTGGTTCATGTCCATTGATGTATCTTTTTAGATATTTGGTCATATGTCAAGATAACTTTAGTATTTCTGTAAAAACTTGGAAAAGTGGGGTGCCTGGGTGGCTTAGAGGGCTAAGCCTCTGCTTTCAGCTCGAGTCATGGTCTCAGGCTCAGCAGGGATCCTGCTTCCCTCTCTCTCTCTCTCTCCCTGCCTCTCTGCCTACTTGTGATCTCGCTCTCTCTGTCAAATAAATAAAAAATATTTTAAAAAATTGGAAAAGCAACACAATCATGAATTATTTTTTTAAAAAGTAAATAATTTCATAGGTTACATATTTGTATACAGTCTAATTAGTAAACCACATCAAAATGCATTCAAATGTGGAAAAGCTCTCTGCACTGTGTGAAGAGAAATGTTCTGCTAATTGTAGTTTCTAAATGACAATGGAAGGCACAGCCCAGAGAGCAAGAGTCATGCAACAAGGTGATTGGAATATAACTAACTCAAGTAGGAGGAAAAAAGAAAAGGAAAACTCAACGTGTATGAGTCCAGTTTTTTCCCAAAGATAGAAAGCTGGGATGCCAGGCTTGCCAGTTTAAGAAAACATTCTGACATTTGGCAATCCCATTACTAATTGTTGAAATTTTAGAAAGTATAATAATTTACATAGTTACATATAGTTTATGACCTCCCACCAAATACAAAAAACATTGAATTAGTACTATTTTTCAAAGGGAACACTAAAGTTTAATGAGAGGCGGAGTAATTGTAGCATCGGATGTATTTTTAATTCCCTTTTGAAACAGTATCTTGGACACAAGAGAAAGGATGCTGTTTAATGAAATTAAGATCAATAAAAACTATTTCCAGCTTAACTTCAGCCCACATAGTAAATAATTGAAGCCAGGAATTTTGAACACTTCTTTGACACATTTGTCACAATTGTAGCTTTGTTACATTGAACAATAAATTTAGACAGGAATTTGGGTAGGTACTTCTGCTTGCCAAAATTATACCAGCTGAATAGGTAAATGCTTGACCAAATTCTATGTCCTTAGAAATAATTACTACAATTTATGTAGTAAAATTGCTTTTAATAAGGGGAAATAGATTAAAACACATCTTCCGTGGAATTAGAATAATAGTGCTTAATTTCACCACTGACGAGAAAATCACAAATGGAAGCTTAAATATTTTAAGGTATGGTAGACATTTTTTTTCATAAGAATAATTTAGGTAACCAGAATAAAACATGAATTTACATTTATAAATAATGTTTATGATACTATCCGTAACAATTAGCTGGGACTTCATAAAAATGTTTTTAAATTTTGTCTTAAACTATGCTGAATTACTACATACTAGTAACACTGATATGCAGTTAATTTCACAATAGATAAGAGGTAGACATTATTTCCATTGAATATAAAGCTGCAAATGACTTAAAGTTTGTCAAGTTAAATATTTCTAAATATCTTGAATCTGTTATTTTATTTCCTAATCTGATTTTAGCAAAGACAGAATTAAGTAGTATATGCTTTAATTCTTATAAGAAGACATTTGATAGTACATAGTACACTAACATATAAAAACAAAATTCAGAGAAAAATATGTATAAATCCAGATCTGTTGAAAGTGAAACTGAAGTTTTATAGTAGTCTTATCTATTTTAAATAATCAGTTGGCAAATATAGAAATAAATGTTTTGCTTACTGACTTGATAATTTTGACAGCTTTGATATTTGAGTAAGTTAAGCATTTCATCATCATCACAGAACTTATTAGTAGATTAATAATACCTGTAATAATAATAAAAGTCTACATTTTAATGATGCCTATGGTTTTAAACCAGGTGTAGATTAGATAATATAGTATGTATATAGTCAAAGAAATACAAAATAAATTAACAAAACAAAAGGAGACAGTATATTCTGTTTTAAATTTCCACAATTTTGTGTTTATTTAACTATATTGAATTTATAAATGAAAATATTCTGGTATGTTTCATCAAAAGGTAGTTATCCTTAATAACATATAACCTAATATGACTAGTTTACATTTTATACAAAAAAATGTTTAAATCATAGGTCATGCTAGTGTATGACAAAAAATATAATAAGATTGATTCATTTGTCTCATAAAGTGATATCAATTATCAATAAATTGATTTATTTAAAGGAACTACTGACCGTGAAAATAGCCAGGATGGAAACCCTGTCCTATGGTTTCCTTTTAATTGTATATGTAGTACAGTCATTGTTACAGTTAAGAAATGCTAGAAAAAGAAAAAGGCTAACTAGAAAATGCAGCCGTTTAAGTTATTAAATCTCAATTTATTGAACCCATACAGCAAAATTTCTAGGACAGTAACAGACAATGTAATAGGTATTACAAAGCATCTACTAAACAAAATAACTATCTGAACTATTTGAATATCCAGTGTGATGGGGAACTCATTATATTGCAAATAAGTTTCTATACATTTAATTTTTACTAAGGAGTCTTTATTTCCATGACTTGGACAGAAATATTGTTGAAACCTCAACAGATGGCCAGTATAGGGAAAATAGGGAAAAATTTAGAATTGGGAGGCATAAGGCTTTGGGAAACTGATGTTAAGGAAAGGAATGTCATTCATAATTGATAGGCAATAAGGCAAATCATATGTGTTTCTAAAGATATGTATTGAATATGGACTTATTCAAGAAGTTGTATTCAAGAAAATATTTTTTCTTATAATTCCAACTTTTTTATTAAGGGATAACTTCAAAAAACACTTATTTTATATTTAATAAGCACATATTTTATGTGTAATGAGTTTCAACTTATTTATACACCCATGTAGTCAACACCACAGTTAAGATAACAGAACGTTCCTTCCTGTATTTTCCAGTCACATCTCCCTGCTCCCACTGCTGAGTCTATCACGATTTATTTCATCAGAGAGAGATCTTGCTTGTTCCTGAACTGTATACACATGCAATTAAAGAGTGTGTACACTTTCTGTCTGGCTTTTTTTATTCAAAATGAAGTTGGTGTTACTTATCCATACTGTTGCATGTATCATCAGTTCCAACATCTTTATTGTTCAGTTGTATTCCATTGTATGAATATATTGCAATTTATCCATTTCCCAGTTGATAAGTATTTGGAATGTTTTCAGGCTTTTAAAATTTATTATAAATGAATCTGCTATAAGCATTCTTTTTTTTTAAATTTTTATTATGTTATGTTAGACACCATACAGTACACCATTAGTTTTTGAAGTAGTGTTCCATGATTTATTATTTGTATATAAAACCGAGTGCTCTTTACAACATGTGTCCTTCTTAATACCCATCACTGGACTAACCCATCCCCCCACCCCTTCCCCTCTGAAACCCTCAGATTGTTTCCCAGAGTCCATAGTCTCTCATGGTTGTCTCCCCCTCTGAGGAGGGAAGATGCTATGAGCATTCTAATACAAGTCCTTTCATGAAGGTAAGATTTCACTTTTTTGTGTGTAAATTCATAGAAGTAGAATGGCTAGGAATTTTTTTCAACTTTTCAAGAAACTAGACAACTCTTTACCAAAGGTGTTGCATCATTTTATGTTCCCCTTATCAAGAATTTGATATGAATTCTTTACACTATCAAGTACAAATTCATTATCAAGTTTGTGCTGATATCATAGACTATTTGGAAAATGTCCCTATGTCTTCCATTAATGTTCAATAATGTTACCAGGAATGGGATATGATGCTTAAATTTTCTTTGTGAAAATGTTTTTATATATCAACCTATTTTTTTATAGATATGAGTCTATTGTATTAAGTTTTCCTATTCCTTCTTCTGAAAGAAATCTATTGAGAAATTCAGAAATCATATCTTCTTAAAAGTTGCTAAAAGAGAAATTTGAAAAATAGAAGTGTTAAATTTATAGATGACCTACTTCTTTCCTTTTCTTATCTTTTAATTACTTTTATTTTAATATAGTTGACACGCAACGTTACATTAATTTCATGTGTACAAGATAGTGATTTGACAAGCTTATGTGTTATGCTATACACTCACCACAAGTGTAGCTAGCATCTGTCACCATACACTAGTAAACAAATTCAAACATAAATAAAAAAGGGAATTTATTGGCCCACTTAAGTTAAATGTCTAAGGTTATACTAGTACCAAGGCTTCATATTATGTTCCTAGGACCTACTCTAAAAATATGTCTTAATTCTGCTCTCTTTCATGTTGGCTTCTGTCAAAGATTTAATACAAAGACAACTGCTTCCTAGAGTCAAGTACAATTAAGATGGAGAGGGAGAAACCCAAGTATCTTTTTCTAACAGTTTAAATATTCTGTGTCTAGGTGTCATTGGACAAAGTTAAGGCACATAATTATCCTTAAGCCAGTTACAGTGCCCATACCCAGAGTCAACCACACACAAAGCACAGTGAACTGAGACTATGGAAGGGGTAATTCAGAAGTAATTCAAGATATTGTTACCAAAAGAAATAATAGATCCTAGGTGCCCTGCAAAACTACTAGGAGAGTATGAAATTACTCAGAGCTCATCATAAGCATTCCAGACACTTAATAGAAAATGCTAGGCTCAGTATCCCAGAATACATTCAGCCTTCAAAGCAGAAATTCTCATTACAGTTTCTGACTTCACCTGGGTGGAATCTGAGAAGTCAGGAAGTGCACAATGGTTGGTAAATAGTTCCTTCTGAATATCCTTCATTAAGCATATATAAAATATGGTCTCTAGAGCTACATAGAATAAGTGTAATGTTTATTTCATTTAGAATTCTTTAGGTTATTCAGATATTTTACTCTAAATTCTCTTTCATATAAAGCTAAGCTTCATTAACTTTTATGGGAATCTCTTGTATGTTATGGTTTCCAAATACATTCCTTCTTAAAGAACTGTGTATTATTCTAGATATGGTTTATAACTACAGAGTAAAGCAAAACTCATGTTTGCCTTTCTGGACACTGTATCCATGCTAATTAGGTAGTTTTGTTGGCATCTTCAGTATGTCATTGATGGGGGCGCCTGGGTGGCTCTGTGGGTTGAGCCGCTGCCTTTGGCTAGGGTCATGGTCTCGGGGTCCTGGGATTGAGTCCCGCATCGGGCTCTCTGCTCAGCGGGAGCCTGCTTCCCTCTCTTTCTCTCTGCCTGCCTCTCCATCTACTTGTGATATCTCTCTGTCAAATAAGTAAATGGAATCTTAAAAAAAAAAAAAGTATGTCATTGACGTACTGTATTTGAAGTTGACCAAAACTCTTTTAAGTCTTTCCTATATTTACTTTTACCTTGTGTCACCTTTCTGATGTTAGTCTTGCAAAACCATATACATATATGTATCTTGCAAAGCCTTGTAGTTTGCAAAGCCATATATATATATATATATATATATATATATACACATATACATATATGTTAGTCTTGCAAAGCCATATATATGTATATATATATATATACATACACACACATTTATATATATGTATAAATACATACATACATACACACATACATATATGACTTGTTCTTTTACTTTACCTTTTGACTTCGTTTCTATTTTAAATTGCACCTATTCATATTTTGTCCCCTGTAGTTTTAACCACTTAGGATTACCTTCCATTCAATCTTTCCAGTTTTGCATATCAGCATTATTCCTAGTGTTTTCTCGTCAATAAATTTCAATTAACATGTTATCTATGTCCAACTCCAATTGTTACTGTGTGTTTTGGATGTGATACAGAACTTTGATGTGAATTTAACCCTGTTAGGATCTGGTCATTAAGTTCATCTGCTGTTTTATTGTCAAAAATAGCTTGAACTCACTATGTGTTGCAGACAGCTCCAAGAACTCTAGGTGTTGCTTTACCTAATCATCAAAATAATCTTTGAGGAGTAATGTTATCATCTCTATTTTTCAGATTAGAAAACTGAGTGACACAGAGTTTATGTAAATCTTCCAAAATCATATCACTAGTGAGTAACTGAGCCAGAATTATAACTAAGGCAGACTCCTCCAGAGCCTTTGTTCTCCACTTCTCATCATTTTCCCTCACCAGTGATCCCCATAAGAATATGAGACAATCTCTCAAATGGCCATATTGAAATTTAAGTGTCATAAGAATTCTGGAACCCAAATCTGAATCACTAGAATTGTCACTCCCCCCCCAATTGATTATAATTCATTATGACTCCAAAGATGAGTGGAAATGTATAAATCTTCACTAAACCATGTGCTGCTTCTATAAGCCTAACGGGGACCCCCCAGGACATTCCAGTTTCAGACTTACCTTTTGGTTGCATTGGTCATACAAGGACCTCCATTCTATTGTAAGCTGGATAACCCAAATTTATTATATAAAAACTTAAACCAAGTCTATGATCTTGTTTTTGCTACAGTGCTGATATAAATATTTGTTTAACCTTTTCAGGTCCAAGGTTCCATTGGCTTTTCCTACTATTTCTGTTCCCAAGAGATCCACCTCACAATTCTGTTCTTATATTTCTTAAATCAAGAACCCCTGGGGCATCTGAGTCACTCAGTCAGTTGAGCTTCTGACTCTTGGTTTTGGCTCAGGTCATGATCTCAGGGTCATGGGATAGAGCCCTCCATCGGGCTCTGCACTGAACAGGACATCCGATTGGGTTCCTCTCTCCCTATGTCCTTCCCCCTGCTCACATATTCTCTCTCAAATAAAATAAATAAATCTTAAAAACAAACAAACAAAAACGGTATTTCCATGAGCCATGGAGATTCTTCCTTTTATCTCACATTTGGTCCAGCTGGTGAAATTCTTTTCACCTTCTACCTCTACCTTAACTACCTCTAGTTACTTCTACCACCTTAACTACCTCTAGTTACATTTTAACTAGAGCTGTTATTCTTAGTAATGATTACTAATACTATGCCTCTAAGAACCCAGAAAGAGTATGTACTTAGGGTTCTCAAAGTCTTCAAATTTTATCCAGGCATTGGCAATGAAATAAAGAAAAAAAATAAATTTGGGTCATCAAAACCATACGGTGACAAATCTGAAGACCAGTACACTGAAATTCTGCTTATTATGAGCTCTCCTCATCTATTTTGATTTGTGTTCCTTTCTCTTCTTCTCTCCATCTCCATACATTGTCATCATAGTTAGACCTTGTGTTGGTTAGAATTCTATTGGTAAAACATCAGAAACTCAATTAGAATCAGTTCAGAAAAAAAAGGAAAGATCACTAACTTGCTTTAAGAAACCCAGAACAATAAGAAAGGCAGACACTGCTAACACTAAAACAATTAGAGAACCCTGATGCCACCATAGCCCAATTTTTCTCTTTCTCACATTTCCTCCTTCTCCTTCTCCTTCTCCTTCTCCTTCTCCTTCTCCTTCTTCTTCTTCTTCTTCTTTTCTTTCTGTGTTGGTTTTATCCTATCAAAGCATTAAGATATCGGAGGGTTGGACTGGCTGCTCTGGGATCTCATTCATTTCACCATCAGAGGCTAACTTTCACTGTCCTTTTTTGTTTTGTTTTGTTTTGTTTTTAATTACAAAAATCCTTGGGAGAAATATGCTTGCTGGTAAGATCTAAGTCTGTGTCCATCCCTGTGGATAATGGATTGGGTTTCCATGGTGAAAATTTCCCAAAACGACTTCAGAATGGAGTGGAGGAAGAGTTGTTCTCACCAAAAAGGGGAAAGTATTTTTTCTGGTATAAAGCAGAGTGTTTTCAAAAAACATTCATTGTCTAGTGCCTGCTTTCTTGTCATTATTACTTTATTTTCTCCTTCCAGGCCATAGTAATGCAAAGGTCTCTCCCTTATGCTGTAGTCTCTATACTGACACGAGAAAAAAACCCTTTCCAACTCTGGACTTTATCTGCAAAATAGGCATCTTGCACTATCAAGATCTCCTCACTGTCTTTCACTCAAGTCCCAAAGCTGTCGTTGTTTCCATTTTTCACTGAACTCACAATGTTCACAAGCAAACAAAATCTCTGCCAAGAAACTACCCATGGCTACTTATTACTTACCCAGATATACCTAAATATTTCAAATAGACCTAGATTAGGCTTTGGCTTTGGAATTTTTATCATATAAAATTAAAAGATTATGTAGCCTTCCCATATATTAAAATTTTAGTTTGAGGAATTTAAAAAGGATTAGGTATAAACCACATAATCAGTCAAGTATATGAATCACTTGAGTTGCTTAGCTAGTTCAAATGAAATTAAGATTAAAGTTATTTCAGAAAGTTAATTACTTTTATTTTGATCCAAGACCATGGGTTACACCCCTAATCTCATAGCTGGTCCAAACATCATGGATGGAAAACAGAAATGATTCAAGTTGTTTAACTCCACAACAAGAGAAGCAACAGAAAGTTTCCTTTCATATATTAGAGCCCCTGTTCTCCATGTCGTTTTCTCTACACATTTGTAACTTGCCATTGAGTTTGATATATGTCATAAATGTTTCTTTTTTAATCAGAACTTTTTTTTAAAATTTTTTTATTTTTTATAAACATATATTTTTATCCCCAGGGGTACAGGTCTGTGAATCACCAGGTTTACACACTTCACAGCACTCACCAAAGCACATACCCTCCCCAATGTCCATAATCCCACCCCCTTCTCCCAAACCCCCTCCCCCCAGCAACCCTCAGTTTGTTTTGTGAGATTGAGTCACTTATGGTTTGTCTCCCTCCCAATCCCATCTTGTTTCATTTATTCTTCTCCTACCCACTTAAGCCCCCATGTTGCATCACCACTTCCTCATATCAGGGAGATCATATGATAGTTGTCTTTCTCTGCTTGACTTATTTCACTAAGCATGATACGCTCTAGTTCCATCCATGTTGTCGCAAATGGCAAGATTTCATTTCTTTTGAACAGATGAATGGATCAAGAAGATGTGGTATATAGACATAATCAGAACTTTTTAAAAATTTTATTTATTTATTTGCCAGACAGAGATCACAAGTAGGCAGAGAAGCAGGCAAAGAGAGAGGGGAAAGCAGGCTCCCCGCTGAGCAGAGAGCCCGATGCAGGGCTTGATCCCAGGACCCTAGGATCAGGACCTGAGCTGAAGGCAGAGGCTTTAACCCACTGAGTCACCCCCACACCTCTGTCATAAATGTTTTGTACTAACAAAAATGACAGTATCAAATTTGTAAATAATTGCCTTTTCAGTAATTTTATGTGGATCTCAGTACATCCCATGCTATCATATATTATCCTCATTTACATCTGTCCAGTGTTCCTCTTGAATGGGAGGGAAGCTAGTGAGCTTATCCAATTAAAGCCACAGAGGCATATTTAGTAGGGATGGATATCACCACATTTGCACCTAAAAAAGGACACATTGTGAACAGCAGCGGACTAGGAAGCAGGGAGACAATCTGTAGGTTGCTGCAATAATTCTGCCAAGAATGATGAAGCAAAGACCGGACACAACAGAAAGGTAATTAAAAGGTAATATAAGTTAGAAAGAAGATTGAGAAGATAAAACACAAGTCACATAGCCAGACCACTTTAAAAATCACTTCAAGAAGTTTACTTTACATCAATAAGGAATTAAATATTTACCATAGAAGTACCCTGTGCAGGGCACTTTTGTGAACACTGCTGATATTGTTGCAAATAAAACATTAAATTTTCCTGCTTTTATAAAGTTTACATTCCAGGTGGGAGTGTAATAAAAAAAGAAAATAGTAGTAACTACAATATACATTACGTTTGATACTGATAAATACTATAGGGAATAATAAAACAAGGAAGTGGTTAGAGGTATCTAAGAGCTGAAAATGTAGATGTTACCAGAGAAGACCTTGCTGAGGAAGTGGGTTTGGGATTAAAGTCCAGAAGGAAATCAAGGAGCCAACCAAGTATACAGGAAAGAATTTCTGGCCAAGGAAATACCTGGGCAAGAGAGAGGTGTTTCCTGGTGTGTAGCATGACTGGAGAAGAGTTAAAGGAAATGAGAGCAGTAGAAGATGAGATCAGAGATATCTGGGTTTTGCAGGGCCCAGGTCACAGAGGACTTTGTAAATAATCATGGCAAGACTTGGGTTTTTATTGTGAATAAAACATTGGAATCATCTGACCCAGGAGGGGCATGATCTGACTTACTTTTTAACAGATTTAATCCTGGCTGTTTTACTGACTTACAGGAGGAAGGGAAGACAAGGGTGGAAGAAGGCTCACCATTTAGGAAGCCACTGGAATAAGCCACTTAGGGATCATGGTGGATTAGACCAGGAAGATAGCATTGGGGTGCAGAGAAGTTGGTAGATTCTGAATATACTCTGAAGGTAAACTTAATGGGATTTTCCAGTGGACCAGGTAAAGGGACAGGGCAAAGAGATGAGTAAAGAATTCTGCCAAGGATCTTGGATTAAGCAGTTGTAGAACAAGAGTCAGGCCATCATTCTGCCTACTATAAATAGGTATCATTTGCAATGTGAGAATCAAGCAAATCATTTCTGAGAGCTATACTGGAATTATCCAATTATACCTATGAAACAGTATTATTCAGAATCTATAAAGAATATGACTTACAAAGAAAAAGTAATGAGATCTGCTTGGAGAATGACATTTATTCCACTAACTGAATTTTTCCTCTTTTAACTGTGACATGATAAGCAGATATTTATTTTGCCTTTGTTGTTTAGGCTATGGATAGAAATGTGATTAATAATAATTCATGGGGCACCTGGGTGCCTCAGTGGGTTAAAGCCTCTGCCTTCGGTTCAGGTCATGATCCCAGAGTCCTGGGATCAATCCCCGTATGGGGGCTCTTTTCTTCGCTCAGCAGGGAGCCTGCTTCCCTCTCTCTGCTTGCCTCTCTGCCGACTTGTGATCACTCTTCCTCTCTGTCAAATAGATAAATAAAATCTTTTAGTAAATAATAATAATAATTCTTATTTTTTCAGGAGTCTGCATTAATTTATGAACATATAAAAATGTTACCAGAATTTAAATAGAAAAATAATATTTTATTAATATTGTATATTATTACATATTATAGAATACCCATCTGTATATACTTTTTAAAAATTTCCCTAACACGGTCTTTTATTATCTCTCATATAACCACAACTTTGAAACATCATTTTCTGTAGGGTCAATATAAAGATAATTCAGCCTTTCTTTGTTAGTTAATCAAATTTTATTTTTTACAGATTGAGAATTTAGAAAGATTTATTTGTGATTTTACCCATCAGAAGTTTTAAATTCCACTATGATGTAATAAAACAGTTTTTTTAAAATATTTTATTTATTTATTTGACAGACAGAGATCATAGATAGGCAGAGAGACAGGCATAGAGAGAAGGGGGAAGCAGGCTCCCTGCTGAGCAGAGAGCCTGACGTGGGGCTTGATCCCAGGACCCTGAGATCATGACCTGAGTGAAGGCAGAGGCTTAACCCACTGAGCCACCCAGGGACCCTAAAACAGTTTTTACAATCTGAAACTCTGCTGTTTTTTTTTTTTTTCAGTGTCTCGCTTTCCACGAGAACATATTCTCTTATTATACTTATTACTTTCTCTTATTACACTTCAATTTCAGCCAAATGAATAATTCTGAAAAAAAGTAAAAAATCTGAAATTAGGCCCTGCCCCAGAGCACTTAAAAATGCCGCTTAGATTATCTTGTGTTGCACTGAGCCATTCAATCATGTAAACAAATTACTCTTACACTACGTATTTTGAAGTATTGACAAATGTGTAGGAGTTTTATCACTGGAACACTTGTTTCTTCACGCTCTTTGCTACACTGGTAACAGTTTTACACATCATTTTATCTGAAACTTCTAGACAAAATGTGTGTAGACATTCCCTGTACATAAAATGTGAGGCTTCCTAATGATTCAGGTTTTGTAGTGCTGCTAAGAGTTTGCATCTACTCTACAAAGAGGAATTCTGAGAAGTCCCAGTTTATACAATACCCTTTAACAAATAGGATGCACATATAACTGTTTTTGCTGCTGAAATGAATATATTCCTGACGAGAGGACTTCTGTTTTGGCAAGGCTTGGAAACAGCTAAAATCTACTGCTTAAAATTTTGCCCAAAAAATGACTAGAAGAGTTTTCTGCAAGCTAGTTCTGATTCTGGTTCTTTGTATTTCAAACTTGTTTCTTCTCCACTACCCATATAAAGCTGGTGCTAGGAGATACAGGACATACATGTATTGCCATATATGCACATTTGTGAATCAATGTGGTAAGTGATGGAAGTCTTTTCTGAAGGTCATTCTAACTCTAGCTACCAATAACTTAATTATACACAAAAGCAGCTAAAATTATTTAACATTATACTACTGAACCAAATTAACTGTCAATTCAACTTAATTTCCCTTTATTCAGATCCAAAAAAATGCCTGTGACTACTCCAAAGACAACCATCAAAAGGGAAGTGTGACAAAGACAAGATCCAAATAATAAGATCTACGAAACTGTAAGTATATAAGGCATCAGATATAATGAGATGTAATTGTAATATATAAAAAATGTGAGTCCACACACAGATGAACTCACCACTTGTAGCAGTGCTATCTGTTTATGTCCAAAAATATAAGAATTTTGAAAAACTGCATTTCGTATGATTCCAAAAAATAGAGGGAAAAGATGGTGCACTTATAATTTTAGTAGTGAACATATAGAAAATATTATATAGTGATTATATTTGGCCCTATATCTCATGATGTCAGGTGAATCTTGAATGCCCAATTTGTATTCGATAAAGCATAAAACTATAAATGTTACAACATGACATCTTTTCGCAACACGTGGCATCCTAGATATTAAACTCAAATGTCATTCTCTTTTTATCCCTAAATAGTCTCAGAATCCAGATGAAATCCATGTAAAATAACATATTTTAAACATTTTTAGTAATTTGGTGGAAATGAATTTTAATATTTATGAAGATAGAATTTATTTTTAAGTATATTGTTCACAGGCCTCTTTCATAAAACCAGAGCTTTTAGGGAGATATCAATCAAGGATCATAATTCTATTCACTATTATTTAGTAAACACTGAGCAGAACTATTTTCTATAAAAGGATGTTTTATGTTATGGTCAACTGCCAAGTGAGGTAAACTGAGTTAAAAATTGCCAGCCCCCCCAAAAAAAATTTTTTTAAATTGCCAGCCATTTCTGTTTCTGGTGGTGAGTATATAGGAATTAATTTGAGCAGATCTCCTTTATTCAAAGCAAAACATTATAGAGCTTGACTCTTTTCCTTTTGAAGTTCAATATTATTAAAATATGTTTGATAAAATTAGAAGGCTTGACAGAGGTCAGTTTGCAAATATGGACAGCAGGTATTCATGAAGGGCAATTCATTGAAAGGGTGAAAAAAATAGGGATGGTTACCTAGGCTCAAAATCAACTCTCAGAACACTGTGTGGTTGAGACCAGATCCTCTTTCTGGCCTACCCCTGCTGGTACTCTACAGCTTTTCTTCAGGAAAATGGCTATGTGGATACTCTACAGCTTTTCTTCAGGAAAATGGCTATGTGGATACTCAAGCATGTAAAGTCATGTGAAATTGACCTCTTCCTTTAGAAGTCTAAGTTTTCCTTATCATGGTGTAACTGTTGGTAATCCAAGTATGGGATATGTGTTGCGGGGGGAGAGAACTTTTCTAATCTATTGTGTCCCAGTCCCAGAGAAACTGCTGCAGACCAGCAAATAGAAAGAATATCTAGGGGCGCCTGGGTGGCTCAGTGGGTTAAAGCCTCTGCCTTCGGCTCAGGTCATGATCCCAGGGTCCTGGGATCGAGCCCCACGTCGGGCTCTCTGCTCAGTGGGGATCCTGCTTCCTCCTCTCTCTCTCTCTCTCTCTGCCTGCCTCTCTGCCTACTTGTAATCTCTGCCTGTCAAATAAATAAATAAAATCTTTAAAAAAAAAAAAAAAAAAAGAAAGAATATCTAGCTCTCTACAGATTTACTTGTTCTCAGTGTATAGTTCTCACTGAGTAGCTATAATCATAGTACAACAGGATTCTCTAACAACTTACGTGGGCTTTCTATCCCTCAGCGGTAATAATCAATTTTTGCCTCAAGGCAGGAAAAAGAACACAGGCAAAGAAATACAGCCATTCTCTCAACCTGTGAACTGGAGCCTGAGATGATTTAATCTGAATGACCTCATATTGTGCTATTCCAATCTGGAGGAGCATAAAACATTTAAAGCAAACTCTAAGCCCCACCTTGGACAATGAATATTCTGATTTCAGTTGAAAAGGTAGAACCCTATAAACTATTTCAGATGATTTGGCTTTTAAAGTTGATGGAATTCTTTAAATCACCTGTTAAGTAGCCAGATGGGTACCTGAAGGTTGGTGTATTTAACTGGTATTTAAATTATTTCCTTATCATTCTTGATTAAATAATGAATATTAATATAAATTATATTAAAGCCATCACGAAATGACATTGAGTATGGATGAGATTATCTAGAGTGTGTGTGTATGAAAAAGAAGAGACAAAGATGATGACCACATGAACACCCAATTTCAAGAGCTGGGCTGAGTTAGAACAGCCACTAATTAAACTGAGAAAGGGTAGATTGAGAAGACCAAACTGTAAGAAAAATGCTGACAATAGAGGGGTGATGGAATTTTGGGAAGGAGGAAGTAGTCAAATTGGCTGATTTGACACCCAGAAAGCCAAAGCCATTGGTGATTTGCAAAGAGAGTGTGATGAAATGTTAAGGATTGAAATCCAGAATAGAAGGAGATGTAGGATAGAAGTTAAATAGAGGTGAAGAAAAGAGGCAGTAATTCAGGCTCTAGATGTATAATGTATAATCTATCATCTATCTATTTATCTATCTCTCTCTATATATACATAAACACACATATATACATATGTATGAGAGATATATGTGTATGTAATAATGGTTAAATTGAAAAATGTCTTTAGAATAGAAAACATCTGAGTTTGAAACTTGGGCCTGACACTTACTAGCTAGATGACTTTGGGTTGCCTCAGTGTTATTATTTCTTAAATAGAAGACATTAATTTTTTTTTTCACAAAGTGGATTTAGGGGATAAATTGAATATCATGCATACACACTTTAGCCAATTATAAATTCTTAATAAATGGTAGCTATTGATACTGTTAAAAAGTAACTTAGACCATCCTCCTAATTAAGTATTATTAATTACATTACCTAAGATGAGGATAATGATAATAGTATAATAACAAATGTGATTGAGAGATTATCTCTACTAATTAGATGGCTAATTGATGGCTAACATGAAAATTAGTTAACTTAAGCATTAAGGAATTTATTGGAAGAATATGTTGTGTAGCTTATAAAATTAAATTAAAAAGAACTGGATGCTGAGATCAAATGGGGGTTCCAGGAACCAAGGCATAGTCAAGATGCCAAAAGGCTATCACAAAAGCCATCTGCTCAAGACATGGCTGCCTGGTCAGCAGCTAGACCTTCTCTGCCTCCTCCCCACACCCTCTGCTGTGATGTTGCATTACCCACTCTGCTGCTAGTACTACTCTGGGGCTGTTCAACCTCAACACAATTAACATACTTTGATTTGTGGGGCTTTCTGTTAAATGATATGATGCTTGGTGGCATCTTTGGACACTGCCCATTAGTTGTTGATATCACTTGACATCAAAAATTTCTCCAAACTTTATAAAAAGACCCAGCTGAAAACCACTGTGCTTTGCAGATATCTCTAAAAGTGACTTCATTTTTTCAAAATTAAAATATGGGACAGGGCATCCACTTCATTATACCTAGATCCTACAGCCAGGCTGTACCCATCAGAAGCTGAGAATAAAAATAATACCTCCCCAATTTAATTTTTCTTGCAGGAGATAGCTGACTCCCATTTTAGGTTCCCCTGTTTATCTAAGAATTGTGTTAAAATATTGCTCCTCAAAAGCAACAAATATCCATAGAGACTCCTACGTGCTAAATATTATCCCAGACCCACTTATAGTGATTTATAATCTTTACAACAACACTTTAGGGTAAATATTATTTGAATTATTTTACTGATGCACAAAGTGATGTTTTTAAGACTGTACATCATGCCTGCTATCGCTCAGCTAAAAACCGAGTTTGTCTGATGTAGATGTTCATTATCTTCTATCAGATCAAATTCAGCTGCAATTTATAACAATCCCACCTCAAGTTACTATTTTTTTTTTAATTCTGTTTACTACTTTGAACAAATGGTTTTTAATTATGTTAAACTATAACATTTCCATTGTGGAAATGCTTCCATTTGGTGTTTACTGTAGTATATCACTGCAGGATGGTTTTTGACTTCTTATTATCTCTATTCAGTAAACAAAAGACACTGCCTATATTTCTCATTCCAAATTCTCTTTCTAGTGTCTCTCATGTTAAAGTTTAGTGTCAAGCATTAAAAAAAAAAAAAAAAATTAGGTCTGGAAATTCTTTGAAATATTTTTCAGATGGCATCTAGGTAAAAATTCCAATTCTGTTTTCTTTTTACCTAAGAGAGTTGATTTTTGCTTCTTAATTATCTATAACCTTGTCAACTCAGGATTTCTCCTCCAAACTCGTAACCTAGAATTAGTCAAATTAAAGAAATCCCAACAGGAAAGCATGCAGGCTGCATAATTAATGTCTTGAGGATATTACCAATCAGTCCATGGATTTTTTGCTATGATGACTCATAGTCCAGCAGTATTTATTCGTATAAACATTGCTGAGTGGCCCTTTGTTGACCACTTACTTTTCTGCAACTTGGTAATCTTTTTATGTATCTTATTGTCTTGGTCCATATAACAAAATATCATAGACAGGGTGTGTTAAACAAGCATTGAGTTCTCGCAGTTCTGGAGACTAGGAGGTCCAGGATCAAGGAGCAACAGAGCCAATGTCTGGGAAAAGCTTGGTTCCAGGTCATAAATAGCCTTCTCCTTGCAACTAACATGGCAGGAGGGAAAAGGGAGCTCTCTTGCATTTATTTTTCGTTATATTTCCTCCTTTCCACCTACATACATTTGTTAAATGAATCTTAATTTTCTCTCAAATTTTTGAGTCCAACAAAGATAAACTGCCCCACAAAACATGAAAATATTGCCAAATGTTTAATACAGTTTCATTATCAATAAATGTTTTTGACTGCACACCCATCTACTTGCCAGAAATGTTACAGGATCCGTCACTGATAATGATCATTTTTGGACTTAAAAATCTGTTGCTGTTATTACGACCCAAACCTTTTCATTCTCCAGTGCATATCATGTTTTCCAAGTTTTATCTTTCAGCATGAACTATAGATAAGAAGAATGAGAGAGGTCGGCAAAAGAAAGAGGCTTAATCTCAACGGATTTCACTCTCTTTCCTCACAGCATATCCATATCAGCCAAGGTGCCAGAAATTAAGGGTAACATAACAATATTAATAGCCATCCTTAACAGAGTGTCTATCAGGGTACATGTGCTGAGCAAAATGCTTTATAGGCCTTATTCATTTATTATTCAAAACTATGGGACACCTGGGTGGCTCAGTTGGTTAAGTGGCTGCCTTCAGCTCCAGTCATGATCCCGGGGTCCTGGAATCAAGTTCTGCACCAAGCTCCTTGCTCAGCAGGGAGCCTGCTTCTCCCTCTGTTTGCCTCTCCCCCTTCTTGTGCTCTTCTCTGACAAATAGAATCTTAAAAAACAAAACAAAACTACTAGGATATCAGGTTACTTTCACTCTCTCTCTCTCTCTTTTTTTTACTCTCTTTTTAGAGCTGAAGAGTTCAGGTTATAATAAAATTGAATATGAAGTAGTAAGTCAGTACCAGGCCTGCATTCTAAGTGTTGCTTGATAGTTCATGAATCTAATTTACTTTCTTATTACAAAATTACTGTGCAGAAAACAGTTAGCAAATGATCAGTGGTATGACTTGGACTAAAGGAAGAAAAGGAGTTCAGTTAAGTGGAATCTCAGTAAGAATTTATGTATGTTTGTATTTTCTTATGCATGTGATATATGTATATGCATGTATGTATTTAACAAATGTGAAAAACACTTGCTATTTGAAGCCTCTTGCAAATATAACTCATTTGGTTTTCATACTAATTGTCTGAAGATGATTTAATTATTGTCATCATTGGAGAGGTGAGGAAAATGAGATTGGAGAAGAGAACACGTTGCCTAAGTCACCTTGCTAGGAAGTGGCAGAACTGGAATTCCAAACCCGGTGATCTGGCTCCCGTAGTCTTGCATACTCTGTGCCGACAGGTGTGGTAGGAGTCCCATATATTCTCACATCCTCATCTCCTTTTTACTAAGCTTAAGCACCATGGTGAATCCCTAAAACCAGATCCTGGCATATCAGTTTTTCCTTCTTTACTTGATGTCTTCTATCAACTTACAAATACGTTTTATTTCAAAAAATTAATATTCATATTATCCCCATTCTTTTTTTCTTTCTTTAAATTTAAAATAAATTATTTAATTCATACTGAATTATTGCTTCAGAGGTAGAGTTTAGTGACTCATCAGTTGCATATAACACCCAGTGCTCATTCCATCAAGTGCCCTCCTTAATGCCCATCACCCCGTTACCCCATACCTTCTTCCCCTCCAGCAACCCTCAGTTTACTTCTTATGATTAAGAGCCTCTTATGGTTTATCTCCCTCTCTGATTTCATCTTATTTTCTTTTTCCCTCCCTCCCTTCCCCTATGTTCATCTGTTTCGTTTCTTAAAATCCACATAGGAGTGAAATCATGTAATAGTTGTCTTTCTCTGACTGGCTTATTTCACTTAGCATAATACCTTCAGTACCATCCATGTCATTTTCAAATGATAAGATTTTCATTCTTATTGATGGCTGAGTAGTAGTCCATTGTGTGTGTGCATGTGTATATGCATTTTTTTAATCCATTCATCAGTGGATGGACATCTGGGCTCTTTCCATAGTTTGGCTATTGTGAACAATACTACAATAAACATTGGAATGCATGTGCCCCTTCAAATAATTATGTTTGTATCCTTTGGATAAATACCTAGTAGTGCAATTGCCTCCACCTCTTGCCTGAGTTGCAAATATATGCATCCATCCAACTGCTTATTCTACATCTTCATTTGAATGTCTAATAAGCATTTCAAATGTAACAGGTTCAAAACTGAGTTCCTTTCCCCACCGAATTCTGTTCCCACTTTCACTCCCTCACAGATAACAATCCCCCTCCACCCCAGCTCCCCAAATGCCCAATATCAACCTATTCTACCTGTAGTTGTCCATTTCAGTAAATAGAAACTCCATCATTCTTTATCTGATCTCTTTATCATATATCCCATAGAATATCTCATTTAGCTCAAATTATAGTAACAAATTTACTGCTTTTTATACCTTTCCCACTTCCACCCTGATCCACCTGGATTTTGCAAGTTTCCTGATTGTGCCTATATTTTTGCAACTCTGGTCTGTTTCCACATAGAAATCAGAGTTATCCTTTTAAACCATAGTTAGATCCTCTGTCGAAATTCTTCCATTGGTATTGCCACTCATTAAGAATAAAATTCTAGGGCTGCCTGGAGAGCGCAGTCGTTTAAATGTCTAACTCTTGGTTTCTCACTCAGCTTGTCATCATGGTGTCATGAGATCCAGCCCCACGTTGGGCTCCATGCTCAGCATGGGGTCTGCTTAAGACTTTCTCTCCCTCTGCTCCTCCTCACCCCCTCTATCAAATAAATAAATAAATAAATAAATAAATAAATAAATCTTTTAAAAAATAAAAGTCTACATTCCCATAATACAGGTTTCTTTAACCACTTCTCTGACTCTGTACCTGGTTCTTTCTCCATACCTTCCCACAGCAGGGCCTGTGTACCTGCTGTATCTTCAACCAAAACAACTATGTCTGCCCACGCCATCCACTCTCTCACCTCCTTCAGGCCTTTACTCAACTGCGGTCTTCTCAGTGATACCTTCCCGTAGTAACCCAGTCAAACATTCCGATCCTCTCTTACCTCCAGGCCCTAATGTTCCTTTTTCCTGCTTTCATTTTCTCCTCAAGGATTATCACCAGTAAACATGTTATATTTTTTCCTTCTTTTCAAATCATCACACAGAGTATTGAAAAGACATCAAAGATAAAGATTTAATAAAATTCATAATCATTATGCTTCAATCAAGGATATTTGTAAAAGACACTAGCCACCTTATGGATACTTGGCATTGAAGAGTACAATAGCTGCCAATATAGTTTAGGTTTGCCTCCTGCTCGTGCTTGCTCTCTAGCTCTCTTTCACTCTTTCTTAAATAAGTAAATAAAATCTTAAAAAAAAAAAAAAGAAGCAGACTTATTAAATTTCTCTTGACTATGACTATGACTATGGTGTCTATGTAAAACTATACTGGATGCTTGTCAGTCAAATAAACATCAGTTTAATAGCTCACATTTCAGAGAAGATGCTTTTGAAATTTTATTTAAACAGTTGGTGATTATTTGAATTATTTTCTATCTGGTTACTAACATTTACTCTTCTTAGCTTCCAAAAAGATTTTTTGATTTCTCACACCACATATTTAATATTGGATACATTCATAAGAATCTGTCACTATGCATATGATTTTGCTATTTATCCTTTTCTAACTATGTTTTTTGGATGAAAGAGTTTTACGTTTCACCACTGCCTAGAGTACTTAATGGGAGAATTAAAGTAGTTAAACTTCTCTTTTTCCTCTAGCAATCTGTTTTCCCAAGTATCTTTCAGGTTACTTTGCTTCTCTGCTGGACTTGAAGGGGAGCCTTAATATAGTTAATAATTAACACCATCACTATTGGGTCTCCAACTGATCCATCATCAAATCTTCCTTTTTTTTTCGTGAGAGAGCTCAGGTAGTTCACTTCTATTTTATTTTATTTTTTATGTACATCCCACACACAGCATGGAGTCCAACATAGGGCTTGAATTCACCATCCTGAGATCAAGACCTGAACTGAGACGAAGAGTCAGATGCTTAACTGACTGAGCCACCCAGACACTGCTAGGTAGTTCGTATTTTATCTCACATTTCTTAGAATTCATTGATGCTGATATCTTTCCATCTGATTATCACTTTGCCATATGGTTAGCTAGTGTTATTAAAGAAGAGGGTTAACTAGTGCTATTAAACCATTCACTGTTACCAGGGAAAAGAAGCAAGGGCACCATACTCCACTTCTGGTTTTGCCTCCCTGACCTACTGTTTTCCTGCTGCCCACAGGCACTATTCCTCTGAGTCAGGGTTCATTCCTTTAGAATCAAGACAATAGGGGATTTTTTTTTTTTTTCTTATTGCAAGTTAGGCAAAATGACCATTGGTTTAAAGTAAGGTTTATTTGAGTTTCAGGTTTTTTTTGTTTGTTTTTTAAACAATGCATACATGTATTTCTCTATATTATTATGAGTTCTTGCCCAAAGCCCAGGAAATGGTATTTATGATATTTTAAATTAATACTGTGACCCTGATTCTTTGTGTAGATTGCACTCAAAGGTGTGTATATTTGTATTTTTATTCATCTTACATTAAATCTTTCTTCACTGTCAAATAATTATGGTAATTTTCAGGTAGAATAATTTTTATAAGAATGTTTGTCAAGAACTCTGCCATTCAAACCTTTTTTTCAGTACAAATTGTTGCTTTGTTGATCTCTTACCTGTAAAACCAATTTCCTTTTGAAGTCTGCATCTCATTCTGGAAATATAAATATAAAATAATGCCATAGGCAAGATCATGAGGCAAATGAAATATTTCTCTAACTGAATGCAAATATACTCGTGAAGAAAGTAATATTTGCACCAGGAAATCGTAGCAGAGGTCAGAACTTTCAGTGGGAAATTTCTTAATGGCTATTTAGCTATTCAGAAAATAATCATTCTCAAAGCCTGATAATATTCATAACTGTAGAGGCCTTCTCCCTGAGAAAAATTTACTAAGAATTAAAAAAATAAAAATGTGCTTCTTTCCTGTGGAAATAAAATCACTTAAATTATCATTAGCACTACTGTCATTTAGATTAGACAATTCTTTGTTGGGGGATGTGAGAGGCTTGCCTATACATTTCAAGACATTAACCAGCATCCTTGGTCTCTACCCCGAGGTGCCGGTAGCACATCCCCTGGTAGTGACAATCAAAAATATCTCCTGATGTTGCCAAATGTCCCCTGGAGGACAAAAATGCCCCCAATAAAGAACCATGGATTTAAATATATGTCTGCTCTACTTTGCTCACATTATACCAAGGGTAATGATTTCACACCTGGGTGTCATAGTCAAACAGTTTCTAGAAGCTTGTAGCATTTCTGAATGCTGAAATATTAAATGAAGTTCAAATGAAGTAATTTATGTCGTCACTGAAGAAAGTGGCCGTTATTAGGTAGTGAGTCTATCTGGACAAAACCATAAATGTCTTCAGTTAATAAAGGGAAGATACTTGAGATAAGGATTTGTCTTTTCAGACTCAGAGGCTATATTAGGGACATGTTTGGAGGTTACAGTGAGAAAGATTGTGCCTGAATAGAATGATTTAAATAATTAGTGTCTTGCTAACATGGCATTTTAATTTTCATTATTTCAGTTATTACTGAAGCTACGCATTCTTAATGTCTAGCAATCATATCTTATATTGTGAACCACCAATTCATGTTTTTTGGTAAATTTTACTATTGTGGTATTTGCATCTTCTTATTAATTTGTACTAGCCTTTTGTCCAGGAAAGTCATTAACTTCTACATGCAGTACATACATTATTGCTGTATTTTTTAAATCTTCCACTTCATTTTTGGCATTTTTGATACAGAGCTATTGTCAAAATTGCATGTACCCCAAGCCACTCATTTGCAGCTGTTGTTCTTTCATTTGCTTTTATGTCTACTAAGCCCTTTCCCATAATTAGAAAGATAAACACTCACCCATATATTTTTAATATATTTGCTTTTAATTTGTTCAGTAAATTTTATATTCTGTCTATAAATTCTAAAAGCCTTTTAATGCCAGGCTAATGAATCTTGAAAAGAGAAAACAATGTAACTGAATTATTAGATTGTCAGTAAACTAATTAATGTTTACTGAGTGCCTCTAGCATGGCTGACATAGGGCTGGGTGGTTTACAGGTTGTGTCATAAATGACCTTATTTAATATGCCATCGTTATTTATAGTGTCTGTATGCTTGGCTTACATACATGAGGAAACTGAAGCCCACGATATGTAATAGTTTGATCAAAGACACACAGTTGGTGAGTAGTGGGGTAGAGATTTATACTATTTTTGTTTGACTTAAAGCTCATGCTATTTCTATTACAGCAACATTCTACAAACAATAGAGAGTCTCTTGGACTTTTGAGAGGAAAATGACATGCTCAGAACTGTAACTTATGTGAATCAGAAGTACCTGGTTGGTTCAGTCAGTAAAGCATCTGACTCTTGATTTCAGCTCATGCCATGATCTCAGAAACATGGGATCAAACCCAGGGTAGGGCTCCATGCCCAGTGGAGAGTCTGTTTGAGATTCTCTCTCTCTGCTCTTTCCTTCACTTATGCTCTCTCTCTCTAAAATAAATAAGTAAATCTTACCAAAAAAAAAAAAAAAAGTAAAATCAATTTAGCAGTAGCTAACATGGAAGTTTTTCAGGTTTTGTTTTGTTTTATTTTATTTTTTTAAAGAGCAATCTGGTGGCTATTGAAGTAGTCCAAACCAAGAATGATGAAATCCTTGTATCTGAATGGAAGTAGTAGCTGGGAGTTGAAGAGGAAGAAATGAAGAAGAGATACTATGGAGAGAGAAACCACAGGACAGGGTAACTGAATATTAGGGAAAGAAAATAGTTGTGTGAAAGATGATTAAGAGTTTTCTGACAATTTGACTTGAAAGAATATGTGAGTAGTTTTTCAAATATGAAGTATACCTAAGGAAATTATAAAGTCAGTTTTGGGCATCCTGAGATGCTAAATGAAGAAGGAAGGCCCTAGAAGATGGTTTAAAATGTAATATTGAACATTGGGATGGGGAAAAAGGGTTGGGCTTGAGTTACAAATGTGAGAATCACCTGCACTGAATAAAAGAACTGTGAGACTGCAAAGGGTATGAGTTGAAATGAGACGGATCATGAACTGATTCTTAGGAAATGTTTATATTTAAGTGGTAGAAATAAAAAGAAAATAATGTAGATACAAAATTAAAGGAGTGCGTAGAGAATTAGAAGGAGACACAGAAGGTTTTTATGAAAAGAAAATCACCGGGGCGCCTGGGTGGCTCAGTGGGTTAAAGCCTCTGCCTTTGGCTCAGGTCATGATCCCCGCAGAGAGCCTGCTTCCTCCCCTCTCTCTCTGCCTGCCTCTCTGCCTGCTTGTGATCTCTGTCTGTCAAATAAATAAATAAAATCTTTAAAAAAAAAAAAAGAAAGAAAGAAAAAGAAAATCACCAGTTGCAAACACGGTAATATTTGTAAGTGGTGTATGATAACATGAGAGTGTACCCACATCCCCTCATGTTAACCAGAGTAGTGCGTGGCTGCCCAAATTCCAGTTCCCCACGCCTGGATAACTTTGCTTGAGACACTCCCCTGTGCCCTGAGCAAGATAATTGAGGCACATCTCCAACCCTGGCGATGGCACTTTCCAGCCATGGTTAACTTGAAGTTATTCTCAGGAGAAACCTGCCTGACAACAAAGCTTTATTGCCTGTCTTCTTTTTCACCACTGCCCTCATAGTGTTTCCTGGAATCATTTACGAAACAAACCTCTCATGTCCTTAAATTCAAATCTGCCTCAGGATCTTCTTCTGGAAGAATTAAAATGAAAGCAGAACATGATGAATGATATAGGACATTGGTCTTAGGGACAGAGAAGTCATTGCTGACGTCAGGGACAGCCTTCACAGGTGAGTGGCAGATAAGTTGGGTATAAGAAAACTAAGAAGGAGGGAATGTTTGGAGATGCCAGATTATTTGAGGTCATGTAGGAGGGAAGTTCAGAGAAGGATTTGATTTCTGTCTGAGCCTAGAGTGAGACTGATCCTTGCTCCTCTGCCCAGCGTGTGGCAAAGGGGTGGGTGTTGAGGATCTGGGAAGAGTAATGAATTTTGGAATAAAATTCAGTTCTTATTGCTGCTGAGGATAACATAAGCCCCTGATCAAGGTTAAAAATATTTTAAGATAGCATCAAGTGACAGAAAAAAGTCTTGTTTTATTTTTTTCAGTCAGACAGACAAACATGCACAGGAATTCTGGCCTGACCTCACCATGGGAGAATGTGCATGATATTTAACCTCTCTGGCTACATTTCCTACATCTGTGAAATGGGGATGATATCATCTATCAAGGATCCATGGAAGAAATGAAACAACATGTAGATCTTCCTGGCACATAGTAAATAGTAAATGAGAGCTGTTATTCCCACTGAGGGACATGAAGAATCCAGTTAAAATTTGAGTGCATGAGCTCAGTGTGGCAATATTCAGCTTGGTGTGTTATGTACCTTAAAAAAAAAAAAAAATCAGAATGTTCGTCTCTATTGCAGATTAAAAAAAATACCAATTTGTTCCAAGTTTTTCCTTTCCCAGGGGTTTTAACAGACTCACAGGTTCTATTTTGATAACCTATTACATTTGTCTAGGCATTCACTTAAAAAAGTAACAAGAATAATAGTTACTTCAGCTGCAGCTTTGTAGATGTTTTACATGGGTATTATTTTTCAGACAATGAATGATATCTGATTATTCTGGGAAAATCAGGTTTGACTTGAGGTTTCCTCCTCAGCTTTTATTTACAAATCAAAACAATGTAACTGAATAACAAGTTGAAAAGAATTTTTTCAAGCACATTGTTGTGTTTCCAGAGGAAGAAGCTACAACCTCAAGTGAACTTCCTTGTTCTTAATACATATTCTATTTTTTAAAAAGTTTTTATCTCCTACAAGTAGATTTACCTTTATATGCTTTAACAATATTTTTATTATTAGAATTCATTAGATATGGATTAAAGCAGGAAATACTATTTGACTGCTATGACTTTAACTATGAATCCTATGAGTTTTCTGTTTACTGTATCTCCCAAACAACATCGAAGGCAAATAGTCACATGATTATTAACACTCTAGAGTTTATGGGGGTCAACCACTCTTAGTAGACGCTAAAAGGGAGGAAGCAAAATATACGATGGTCAGCTACAATGTTTCTGCTCTATAACATAAATATTCTTGTGTTCTTGTGTTGGGTCCCCCAATAATGGGTCCATGGTCAAAGGAGCAAGACTGATACAGAGTGAAGGTCAAGAAAAGCTTTATTTCGCGCCAAGCATCAAGAATCAATCTGATGTTCCAACAGACCAGTCGGGGCCACCCCTTACAGAGAGCGAGACCCCTCCCTGCCTCACAGACTAACTTCTATAGAGCAAAGGCCATGTGGTTGAGCCTGGCCCACAGAGGTGGCGAGTGAGATTGTAACACATAGAGAAAGCTGCACAGTCATGCTAGGTCACACAGGGTGGCCAATTGAATTACAGTTCACCCCAGAGTAGCTATTTGAACTAGCCTATCACCTTGGTCAGAATTGGCACCCAAAAGGCGGGGCCCACACTCCTTGGTAGCTAGGGAGACAGTATGCGTGCTCTAGTGATTGGAAGTCTCCACCTGGCCCGACTCATTCCTGCATTCAGGCTGTTATCTCCATCTGACCTGACCCACCCTTGTATTTGGGCTTTGTTACCTGGGACTGCTTTCCCAGACTTGCTTTAAGTAAGTTCCCCTGGGGGGGGGGGGCAGGGTCAATTTAAGTTTTACTGCATAAACAACAAAATGGCTATTCAACTGGGGTAGGGCCACTCTGGCTGAATAGGCCCTTACACTTGCAGACTGCAAGTTTCCTATCTTTATAAATCTAAATTAAAGTAAATTTCAAGGCAGTAAAACAGTAAAATGTTATTAGAAAGCATTTTTACTACATTGAATTGCACATGAAATTATATTTAAAATATGCAAACAAAGCTCCTCTTTTGGCAATCATAATAAATATCAATTCATACCCTCATGTTCATTTAAATTATTCAACAATGACTTTTTGAAACTGAGTACCTCCTATGTTCTATACTGAACACAAAAGTCATAGAAAAAAGCAATTCACAGTGCTTTTCTCCCAAGGATTTATCTAGGGAGACAATTACCCAGTCCATTTCTCTTTTCTGAATATGTTATAAAAATGGATTTTCCTTAGCCAGGAATTTAGTCAGCATTATTAGTTTTTTTTTTTTCTCTCTCTCTCTGATTATATGACTTCCAGAATTTTAGCACCCATCGAAGTTCTGGACTTAGCTATCATCTTGTGTAGTCCAAACTCCTAAAGTAACCTGATTGATAGCGCCACTGGAATAATTCTAGACATCTTAATGTTCTCTCCAAAACTATACCTTCAGTTTTTCTATCACCTTGGTCAGAATTGGCACCCAAAAGGCAGTGTGCTCAAGTCCCAAAGCTGGAAATCATTAACCCCTTTCTTAACAGGCCTCATCTAACACATCAACAAGTAAGCCCGTTCTGACCACTTATTTCTGCCATTTACCTAGTCCAAACACTATCATTTTTTGCCTTGGTCACTACAATAGCATCACAACTGGTCTCTTCATTTCTACTCTCACCCTATGTCTACTCGGTCACTAGAATAAATTTTAAATCATGTAACATGCTCATATCCCACAAAACATGACTTTCTGCATTTGCCATATCTTCCTCCACCTCCAGCTTCCTTTAAACATTTCAATGGCTTCTGTCACAATGAAAATAAGTTTTAAATTCCTTACAACATCCCATAATCTATGACCTCACTCATTTCTTAATTTTTCACTCTTCTGTTTGTCCATTCTGCCACCCTGATCTTACTCTTAAGAAGGACGCTGATTTTTCTTCTTTTCAAATATGTTTTTAGCTACAATTTTTTTTCACAAAGCACCACTTTAGCTGTACTCCATGTATTTGTGTATGTTTTATGTTCATTTTAAGTCACCTTAAAATATCTTCTCATTCCCCTTGTGATTTCTTCTTTGACCGACTGGGTTTTTAGGCTTCAGCTGGTCTTATTTCCACATATTTGTGACTTTACCAAATTTCCTTCTGTTACTGATTTCTACTATCATTCTATTATGGCTATATAACATACTTTATATAAGTTCTACCCTTCTAAATAGATTGAGACTTGTTTTTCATAATCTGAAGAATGGTCCTTATGCATTTGTAAAGAAATTGTGTATTTTATTGGATGGAACGTTGTCTAGTTTATGATGTTGTTCAAGTTCTATTTTTTCTTTTTGAATCTTCTTTCTGATTATTCTTTTCACTACTGAAAACAGGGTATTGAAAATTCAAGCAGGGTATTGAAAATTCAAGCAATTATTTTAAAATTTTCTATTTATCCCTTTAAGTTTCAGTTTCATATATTTGGGGGATCTTTTGTTAGCAGTTGTTAGTAATAAAATTTGTCTTAAAAAAACTAATTCCCAGAAATATATTTTTCACTTTTCAAAATCCGCTATGAATATCCCATCTAACAGCTTTCCTTTTTAAGTTTACTGATCAACTTGCTTGCCCCAACTTTTATTGCTGCCTAATGCAGTTACAATGTTGAAGAATTGTCACTAATTGTTTTTCCTAAATGCCCAAAGGGAAAGTTGTTCATCTTGGGTGAGGTCTGAATGAAGTCAAATGGAGACATGTCCCATGAATGCAATTTGCCAGGGAACTACAGATACATCAATGGTGACACTTCTCTGGAAATGGGGCTTTGGAGAAACTCCAATCCTAGTCTTTGCTCTCTAATTGATGCTAGGTTGCTTGTGTCCACTGTGATTGTGCAGCTGTGGTTTCCAAGGTTAGTTAGAGAGCTAAGAAAAGGAGAATGGGAATAAGGCAAGTTACAAACACCACATGATTTGTACTTACCTAGATTTAGCCATTTATCCCAAATAAATGTCCTTAGATTGTTGCAAGCTTTTGGTTAGCTTCCAGAGCTCGGACACATTTGACTGACAGTTTTTGCCAGTGCTTTCATAACATGAATAGACTGATTGTGAGTCCCATCTTAGCACAAAGAAATTCCAGTAAGTTCAATTTTTATCTCCTTGAAGAACTGTACAGGGATCTATAAAAGTTTTGATATGGTCCCTCTCAGAGACATTGAGCCACTATTCATGTTTGAGAAAAATTACCAGGTCTATGAAAAGGTCTGAAAGAGAGGGATATGCCTCTGTAATTGAAGTAAATTGGTCCCAGGGAAAGAGAGAACATACATTAATTGAAAGAATTTTTTTAAATGAAAAGTGTAATAAAAAAGAGGGCAACATGTTCCAAGAAAGAACAGATTATAAATGGCATCAGGATACTGCTGAAAGTCACATTTGGAGTTCACAATTGTCCAAATACACACGGTTACAAGAGATTCTTTACCTGTTCAACTTACATGCATTATCCTTATTTATAGCTTTTTAGGTGAATTTGTTTAACAAAATCCAGGAGGCACAAGGATAAAGAATGTAACAGGCATTATGTTCAAACCTCATCTCTCAGGTAAACACTTACAAATGCTGGTACTTATGAGCACAGATTTCATTTATTTATTTATTTATTTTTAAACATTTTATTTATTTATTTGACAGAGACATAGCAAGAGAGGGAACACGAGCAGGGGGAATGGGAGAGGAAGAAGCAGGCTTCCAGCTGAGTGGGGAGCCCCATGTGGGGCTCGATCCAAGGACCCTGGGATCATGACCTGAGCCAAAGGCAGATGCTTAACAACTGAGCCACCCAGGCACCTCTGAGCACAGAGTTTAAAAAGATAGAAATCTAAATTCAAATCTTGCCTACTCTACTTAATAGTTCTATGACCTTAAATAAATTACTTACTATTCCACAGCCTCACTTTTTCTCTTCATAAAATGTAGAGTTTATGAGAAATTAAATCATCTATGTAGAGCTCTAGCTCAGTTCCTAGTTCATAATGAGTACTATATGAACAGCAGCTATAATTAGTGTATTGTCCATACGAAATGGCTGTGGATATAAATGAGGAGTTTTCTAATTCAGCGGTTTTAACAATGACATAATTTTAAATAAGGTCTGGTCCCCACGTGTGAATGTGAACCATATACAATTTGATCAATAGTTATATATAACACAATTACTAAGTGAGCATTATGAAACTATATTTCTATCATTCCTACTTCCCTGTGTTGCTGGAGTAAATAATCCAGAGCTGTTTAAAATAAGAAGCTTAAATTTTTATTTATTATCTTGCTGCTTTATTGATCTTGTCTCATGTCCCTATAAGTCTGAAATGTTTTCTAATAAAATGTAATTTTTCCCTTTCTTTTTATACTATGCTTGTTTTTCTTTGTCATCAGAGCAAGTGCACTACTGTGGAAAAGCCTTGCCATCATTCGAAGCCTTCTGTATCATTCTACATGCAACCTCAAATACACAATTTACATCTGCAACATTGTTATTGCTAAGTTATTTCTTTCCTGACAACAACAATGATAACATCACTGCCACTGAGTGAAGATTCTCTATGGGCTAAGTATAGCCTCGGGGATAATAAAAAGCAATATCCAATATTTATTGAGAAAGATCCTATGCATATATCACTAATCTTGACAAAAAAGAATTATTACTTATTTTATGAATGAGAATACTGATATTCAGAAAATACATAGGTAGATAATTGGACAGCTTCAGTTTTCATTTTTCTATTTAGTTCCAAATACAAGTTCTTCCTACATTACCATAGGCCACTCCATATAAAGAGGTGCAAAAAGATTACTCTTGAAATCACAACCGTTACAAAGATCTCTGGTGATGTTGAAGTGACATAAGTTGCTCTTAAATATAAAAAATAGATAGTTTTCAAATTAAGTATTGTCTGTAAGACTGTTCTGCATTACTCAGAACTCCATTTTCATTGGTGAATTCTTGCTTTCTCCCTTCAAGCATATCTTGCCCTTCCTACCATGTTCCTTTACCCACAGCATCAGAAATTAAACATATTTAATGATTTTATGGCCATTGACATATAAATTATTCTATATTCCCCTCTCATGTTTTTTGTTTGGTGTTACAAGTTCTCAACTCACTTCCAACACTGTGTCAGTTAGTATGGTCACACACACACAGACACACACGTACACGCAGAAAACACTACTAAACAAACCACTCCCAAACTGAAAGAGTAAACAGTGTTTTATTTTTCCACAGTCTGAAGGTAAGCAGATTTGGCTAGAATTTGCTACACTAATCTTCCTTCTTCTGCAATACTTGGCTTGCTAAGTATATTGTTGCTGTGGTAGTATATTTGCAAGAGAGGGACATCAATGATACAAACAATTTTCAAACCTTTGCCTGTATCGCTTCTGCTAAAATTCCATTGAATAAAGTAAGTCACATTGCTGAGTCCATGAGAGTAGGAATGAGGAGAGAGGATAATGTTGGAGAAGATTTAATGTACCACAACCCAGAAATGTATTATAGATCTCTAAAAGATACCCTAAATGGTCTGAGTCTTGGACAAAAATGTAGACTATAGCAGGCATTCCATTTCTCATATCTGAAAGACACTGGACATACCAATTTACTCTGGGGCCAGTTCACCCTTGTTATAGTCCAAGAAGAGGATTTACCCTAAGCCTCATCTAACAAGAGAGAAATAATTTTCAGGTAATTTCATCATCTTCCCCATAATTAATGATGAGAGAAAGTAGAGGTAGCTTATTAGCACAGTCATCTTGTACACCACACAAATAAATAGACTATCTTCCTCCAGCCACACTTCTTGGGTGAGTCTGAAATGAAGAGTGCTTAGTTTACTGGAAATACATGAATGGGCTAAAGATAATTTAGATTGTTAGTCATCAAATTTCTCATGTCCTGAAGTGTTTCTTAACAATGCAGAAGGTGTTTCCTAACTCTATCACATTTTCTGTCCTCAAATAATTCTCATTTCTGTATGTCCTGCCTATAAGGAACTACAAAAAATGTAGTAAAATAAGGCAAGATGTTAAACTGGAATTATAGAAGCTTTGTGGTGACAATTTGACTTAAGCTAAAGTTTAAATTTAAAAAAAAATAAAGTTTAAATTGTGTTTATAAGACAGATAAGGCAGGAGCTTTTTCTTTTGAGATGTTTATATTAATCTATTTTTCTAAATTAATTTGTCCTAGAATGAGAGAATGTGTTTTTACAAGGTCAACGGTTATTGACAGTATATTCTTAGGGTCACAGAACAATAAAATCATCCAATTATTCATATATCCCCAGGTATGTATACATTCATCTTCAAAACTAGAGATTTTATGATTTACTTAATAATTTTATAGGTCTTTCATATGCTAAATATGTCAAAAGCACATGTATAAAAAGCATAACCGTTAGTAACCCAAAAAAGGTATAATTTAAATATCTTTAAATAATTAGTCACTCTTGCATTTGCCAGTGTCTCTTAAAAATACATAATTATCAGGTTGATACTATAGTAACTGTCACTGTTACTAATGGCAACCAAGAAGCAATCTTGCAGTTCAGCAATTTAAAAAAAAATCTCATTTGAAAAAAAAATCTTATCAGATTACTTCTAACAATATTATGAAAAACAGCAGAGAGAACATTTTGGGAATGTGCAAATCTTGTGTCAATTTGTTAACACAGTTCTAAGACTAATTTTAATTTTCCCAAAGAAACTTGAGCCAGAAGAATTTAGTAAGTTTTAATTATTATCTAAATGTAGTTATTGATTCATTATTTACATTATTTTAATAATTTGAAGCAAGGTTGTATAACTTTTGGTAGTTTATTTTATTTTTTAACAGATGTGTGCTTCTCTTACAGTAGAAATACATGTTATTTTGGAATAATTTTAATGCTGAATAATATCTTTTATTTAAGGCTGCAGTTCATTTTGAAGAACATATAAGTAATTTTTCCAATCAACAAAATTCTTTTAAAATTATTTTAATTTATCAAAAGATAAGGAAATTTATTTAGAATTTCTAGATCCACTATTTTTAATTTTTAAATATTTTTTTAAAGTACAGAGTATGACATCTGCTTATCTGTGGGCTAAGAACTCAATAGCGATAGTTATTCTGTGTGTTTGTGTGTATCTATAAATGACTTAGAAAAGTATGACTCTAAAAACCTATATTCATCCAATTGTTCTTAGTTTAATTATTTGCAAAGCGATATTCTGTGTGTTTGTGTGTATCTATAAATGACTTAGAAAAGTATGACTCTAAAAACCTATATTCATCCAATTGTTCTTAGTTTAATTATTTGCAAAGCGATAGTTATTCTGTGTGTTTGTGTGTATCTATAAATGACTTAGAAAAGTATGACTCTAAAAACCTATATTCATCCAATTGTTCTTAGTTTAATTATTTGCAAAGTGGCAAAACTTAATTTATATTATCTTTAAATTCTGATTGGCCCTGCAAATTTATTCCAAAGGTTATACAGTGGTGCATTCTTAAAACAAAAATTATTGTGCATACCATTAATTCTCTGACACAAGCCCAGCAAATTGGTCTAGTGAGTAGAAATAGCCAAGCCCCTTCACACCACCAGAGAATTTACAAAGGTTGAAAAGAGGATTTATCCAGGAGTCACAAATAGTTATCACTCAGGCATTGAAGAAATACCTGTCAGAAGCTTCCAGATGATTTTTTAAAAGAAACAGGTTAACTTCCAGCATTGAAAAAAAAAAAAAATAAAAAGGGGAAGGAACTCATGAAAAAGGAAACACACATAACATTCTGGAATTTTTTTTTTTTTTTTAAGTTTTTATGTCTGTAAGTCATCGCTACACCCAACATGGGGGTCGAACTCACAACCCAGAGGTCAAGAGTCACATGGGTCAGTGAGGTGCCCCTAGAATTTTTTTGATATGCTGTAAGATGATAGTCAGTTTCTTAAAGGTAATTTTTTTTAAGATTTTATTTATTTATTTGATAGACAGAGATCACAAGTAAGCAAAGAGGCAGGCAGAGAGAGAGAGGAGGAAGCAGGCTCCCTGCGGAGCAGAGAGCCCGATGACCTGAGCCGAAGGCAGAGGCTTTAACCCACTGAGCCACCCAGGCGCCCTGATGATAGTCAGTTTCTTATGAGGCAAATAATTTCAAGGCCATGAACAAAGACTATGAGCGGCGGTCACCTAATGTTGTGCATACTTGTAGCGATGACACAGATGATTTAGACTGAATGAGGAAGAGATTTAAATTCCGTGATATTAAAAATGAAAACGGTCTGTGATTATATGGAAACAAATACTCTGCTATAGTTGTCTTTTAAAATGTTTGTATTTAATGAAGTGTTTTGATTTTTTTCACTGAGCTTCCAGGAAATGGGTGATGTGTCTTACAGTCAATAGGGTCTCTATGGTACTTGCACTTCCCAAAGCAAAATACCAGCTCAAATCACTTTGTTTTCATAAATGCTCTTTCTAAAATGACTGAAATCACATTTGCTATTTTGTGAAGGCAGAAATTTTTCATATGATTCTGTTTGATCTATTCATTTATAGGACAAAACTTTTATCATAGATAAAGCATAAGTAAACTTTTATTGAACTTCATTTTCATCTTATTACCAAGCTGGTAAGATATTTCCTTTTCCTGTTTCTTCTAAGACACCACCCAAGTTGCTAAGCTTATATTACTCTTTGTTACTTTCTATGTCATACTGTAGTGACAGGAAACATATTGTTCCACAGCTTATCAACCTCAGCACTAATGAATGTGGGTCGAATAGTTGTGGAGGGCTATCCTGTGCACTGAAGCATATTTAGTAACTCTCTGACCTCTACCCACTAGATGTCAGTAGCAAACTCCCCTTTCCCAGTTGTGACAACCAAGAGTATCTCCAGATATTGCCAAATGTTCTTTGAAGAGCAAAGTCACTGGAGCTGAGAAGTACTCATCTATTTTAGTCCTTAAGTGACTTGAATGAAGTTCCTATACAGAACTATGATTCAAAATCTGAACGTATCCGTTACAGTTTATGTGATCTTGAGTCTCAGTTGTCTAACGTCTAACATGCAAATAATACATTTTTTGTAGAATTGCTTAGAATTAAATGGAATAATACATGTTTAGAGTCACAATTTATAGCTTTTACTATAAAGATTTGAAAGTAGTGTTTAGAGACAAAAGGAAAAGAGATCGTATTAAAATGTATGTAGGTATCACTATTTCAGTCAACAGTTTTGAAAATTATTTGTTATATCTTATAAAATCATTATCAGCACATTTTTTTTTCTTGCACTCTTGCTCTTTTCAAGCATTTCCTTAGACCTAATACTTTGTAGGGGTACAGAACATGTGGTTACCTTCTTTGTTATTGTTCCTCACAGAACTCTTGAGTCACACTTCACACTTACTGAAATTATACTCAATTATGTGTGTTATTTTATGCTTTCATTATACATCCCAGCTATTAATCTTATCTTTCAACCTGGTTTACTTCTCTTCATGCCTTGGCCTCTGAAATTTGTTTCTGCTTTAATAGGGAACAAGATAGACACTGGGAGTGGTAACCGTTTGATTGTATCTTGGCTTTTATTGGTCAGTGTAACTTAAGACTATTCTCACCAATCTTAAATATTAGCCAACTTTTGGTGGCCTGGTCTGCCTCAGGTGGCCTGGAAAGTATGGCAGAAGGAAGAACTATTTGGTGACTATTTCAGAATCTATAAGAATAATGATATTGCAATGAAGAAGAGATCATGTAGATATAACTCTGATTGAAGGCTGATGAGGAACAAGATGGTGGTGCCTGTAGGAAATTTGTGACTTGTTAGATTAAGAAATTATGAGGGAAAAGATTAGCTAGAAATGATGAGGTGTTCAGTTTTGAACAAGCTGGGTTTGATGATTAAGTAGAAACTCCAGGCCCAAATATCTAGTAAGTAGTTATAATACACATACATAATATCTAGAACATAAAGAGTTTTTAGCTAAAGTTAAACATTTGGCAAAAATATATGTACATATCTACATATGCATACACATGTATATGTATGCACATGTATATGTATATACATGTATATATGCACATATGTAAATATATAAATACACATATTTGTTACGTGCATATATATGTGTGTGTGTACTCATAGACACACATGTGTTTATGTATGTATAGTAGTTAATGCTTTAAAATGGATCATAAAAAGATCAAATCCTCAGGCACCAGAGTTACTAGTATCATGTAAGTCTTCTCAGATAGCCTTATGAGTTTTTAAAGTCTTAAGTAAATGAATGTTCCTTGTGAAAAAAATCAACCAAAATGATTGCCAACTGTAAGAAGATGACCATGTACTCTCAGTACATCTTAATACAGTTCACAGACCATGACTTTATAACAGCTATATAATTTTAGTGAAATTATGAAGTAGAACAAAGCATTGTCATGTTGGAAAAAAATGTTTCAAAATCAGTCTTTGAACTGAAAGACTTTCTATAGTAACACAGTTGTTACTGGCAAACACCTTTTTAATTTTTTTTTTTTTTTGCAGTAGGTGGAGCTCTCTTACATTAATTTCTAATTTCATTTATACTAACATAACTACTCAGATTTTATTATATAACCAGAACTTGCCCCTTCTTTCATACCTCCCCAAATCTACTCTAACAATTTAATTCAAATTTCAGATCCTTCTATAAAAGTTAAATTCATCCCAATACCCTTCACATACTTTTCCTTCCACTGGTCTCTTTCACCAGTTTGAGAATAGTTTATGAAAAAGACTGACAAAAATATTTTAAACTTATACTTACATTTCATGATCTAACACAATGAAGATTCAACTATCAGTAGGATAATGAATTAGTTTTCAGTCAAGAACAAAGAATACGTACTTTGAAATATTTTAAGTTAGAGATTTGTTAATTCCATACATATAGCATCCCTGTACCTCATGTAATTGTACAGTTTATGAATTAGTACTTTGGGAAAAAAATCTACTAATACAGAATAGAATTACTGTATGTATTTGTAATAGGTAGACAGATCTGCATGTACACAATGATAATCTCATTATCATTATATTGGACAAATAATAAAAAAGTTTAATTTTAAACCTCAAAGTCCCTTTGGGTCTACTTATCAGAGAGAGTTTTTTCCTTGGCTTGGATAAAATGTAGGACATATCCATGACTTGTAGTTTAAACTGCAATAACAAAAAGTCTTGCTATTACTTTAACTCATTAACATGGCCTCAGTTCAATTATGCAAAGTGTCTGGTCCTATGTCATAATACAAACTTTGAAATTGCTGTAAAGTTAAAACTTCTCTCACCAGGAACGGATTTCTGCTAATGGAAACAAAAGAAGGGAGACAAGGTACTTTTATTTTTCCTTAATTTAAGTCTCCATCCTTTTTCTTCTCTCTGATTCACTTCAATTTCTGACTTTTCTGGAGATAAACCAAGAGAAGAAGAACTAAAAAGCACGAGTGTACAAGTTCTCAGTGTTCTTACAGTGTTTGCACGATGGCTTAATGCTCTCTCAGTCTGGTAAATGTTCTAAACTGATAGGTTTCATGGATCATTTTTTTCCTCTCTCATTTAATCTTTATTTTATTTAAAATAACAAGCTAATGTAACCATATGTATTATTTATAGATATCCCATATATCTTTGCTTTACCAAGAATACCTCTTCTACCTCTTACTTTTTATATAAGCATGTTCATCTTCCACTAAATTGAAGTGCTTGAAATCCGTTCCTATTCTTTCATCTGTCTTCCTATGCCTTAAAAATGTGTCTGTAGGGGTGCCGGGGTGGCTCAGTGGGTTGGTCCTCTGCCTTTGGCTCAGGTAATGATCCTAGGGTCCTGGGATTGAGCCCTGCATTGGGCTTTCTGCTCAGCGGGGAGCCTGCTTCCTCCTCCCTCTCTCTTGTGATCTCTATCTGTCAAATAAATAAATAAAATCTTTAAAAAAATGTGTCTGTAAATTAAAGAACAGAAAAGTTGTAACCATTTGCTTTGTCAGCCCTAAATACTCTGTATAAGTCCTAGGATATGATTGTTCTAGGTTATGATTCATTTTCTTGACTACTTCATTGTTCCTATTGTAAGGGCCTATTTAGCCAGAGTGCCTCCACCTTAGTTGAACAGCCATTTTGTTGTTTATGCGGTAAAACTTAAACTGACCCTACCGCCCCCCCATCCCCCCCCCACCAGGGGAAACTTATTTAAAAGCAAGTCCGGGAAACTAGTCCCAGTTAACAGCCCAAATGCAGGGATGAGTCGGGTCAGGTGGAGACATCCAATCAGTAAAGCATGCATACTGTCTCCCTAGCTACCAAGGAGTGTGGGTCCTGCCTTTTGGGTGCCAATTCTCACCAAGTTGATAAGCTGGTTCAAATGTCTACTATGGGGTGAATTGTAGTTCAATTGGCCACCCGTGTGTGACCTAGCATGACTGTGCAGCTTTCTCTGTGTATTGCAATCTCATTGGCCACCTGTGTATGGCTAGGCTCAACCATATGGCCTTTGCTCTATAAAAGTCAGTCTGTGAGGCAGGGAGGGGTTGCACTCTCTATAAGAGGCATGGCCCCAGCCGGTCAGTTTGGTGATTCTCGATGCTTGGCGTGAAATAAAGCTTTGCCGGACCTTCGCTTTGTATCAGTCTCGCTCCTTTAATCACAGACCCATTATTGGGGGACCCAACATTGGGGACCCAGCACTATCACTAGAAACATTTTAGTGTATTTTCTGTAAAGTGATAAATTTTGTTTCTAATGGATGTCCCATGCCAATCTCACAAAGAGTCTTAACTGTCAAGATCCCATCATTCCTCAAATAGTCTTTTTGGGCAGAATTTAAGATGATTACGAGCCAGTTCTCTCACATAACTCATATTTAGTCAGTGGAAAACATTCATTTCCTCCCCACCTACCTGCTACTCTGAAAGTTAGCACTACCAAAATGTGTCAGTCCATTTCTGCCTTCTGGATTTTTTTTAACATATGAGTAAGACAGCAGTCCACTGTGTCCTCATCCCTGCAGTGGATATGCATCAAGCTTTCTAATACTGAAGCTCTGCTGCCTTGACTAGATATAAAAAGGTAAGCATTTCCACTACCAGTTTTTTTGTGGAGGAAGAGAGTCATCAAAACATAGATATTTCCAAAGAACTCCTCCTCACAGATCCTCTCTCCATTTCCATTGTAATGAAAATGGGTTCTGTGACTGGTCCCCTTTGATGCAGATGAAAGATCAAGAGTGGGGAAGCAAACCCTTTGCCTTCCTTTTGGAAATGTGCTTCACATTCTGACTTGAAATATGATACATGAGATCTCTTGTGACTTGCTGTGTCCCTCAATATTTCTATTCAACATCCTGCTTCACATGTTACTGAGGTGAGAGTTAATTGACACCAAGGTGAGATATTTACCTCATGATATAGGAAATTGTCTCTGCAGAATCTAAAATTTCCTCCAAATACCTCACTCTCTGAACTTCCGAGAATATCTGAACTCCTCTCATAGTAACTTAGGCATCCTGTTAGTTTACAGCAGTAAAAATATCTGTTAAAATGAGAACATAAAATTATTTGCAGTAATAATATAAAAAGTACTTGTTACCCACAAGATTTTGCCTTAGGTTTGCTTTGCATATTATTCAACATTAATTGAAAGAACAATGACTTAAATGGTTAAAATAGTTAAAACACTCGACCTGCATCAGGACAAGAGAATCCTGAAACATTCAAAGTTGAGAGCAATGTCTCAATCACTATCACAAGGTAGGATATTTCTCTAAAAACTCAGAATTGACAACCTGCAACATGAGAACATTCTTATGAAGGTATCAAAGCCAAAAGAAAAATAAAAAAGAGGAAAAAAAAAAGATGATGGATACAGTAAATTTCACTAAGGCTAATCTCTCCTCATGGCTCAATAAAAGATAAAACTATAAACAAAATTTTCTCAGAAAATACTTTTTCTCTCATAAAATTATTTCTAACATGAGCAACTCCATGATATTTAGGATATTCTATATTAAATAACAGTATAAGAATTATTTTAGGATATCCACTAGATATATATCTACTAGGATGTTACATTTATATAATATATATAATATAACATTTTTAATCTCTTTATCTATATGTAATATATATTTCCCAAATCTCCAAAGTGAATTTTTAGGTAATTTAGCCAAACTTCTATAATAACAATTACAAAGTCCTAATGTCTTAACAAAGCACTGCTGACTGGGGCACCTGGGTGACTCAGATGGTTAAGCCTCTGCCTTCAGCTCAGGTCATGGTCTCAGGGTACTGAGATAGAGCTCCATATTAGGCTCTCTGCTCAGCAGGGTGCCTACCTCCCCCACTCTCTCTGCCTGCCTCTCTGCCTACTTGTGATCTCTCTCTCTGTGTCAAATAAATAAATAAAATCTTAAAAAACAAAACAAAACAAAGCACAGTTGATAGCTCATCCATGTGGATTATTGGGTCTCTACCTCACACAGCTATTCAGGAACCCCAGCTTCTTTCTTCTAATGACTCCACCAATCCACTGGGTTAACTCTTCCATTGAAGTAGATTGGGATCCTTTGTATCCAGCTGGCAGAGGGGGAAAGAGAGAGAGTAAAGATGGCATGAAATATTTAAGGAGTTACATCTCCTTAAATCTCTGAGGAGACATGGTGTACATCAATTTTATCCACATTCTTTTAGCCACAGCTTAGTTATTGGAATATAGCCTTCCTTGGTTTCCAGGAAGAACATGAAATTAGGTTTAGTAGACACATATTATTATCTCTGCCATAATGAATATGACTTTATTGTTTGCAAAAACAATAAATTCATTAGAAAATAATTATTAGGAAAATTTCATATCTATATCCTGAGTGTCACAGAGTGCAATCAAGGAGTCAAGGGTGCTGCATTCTCGTCTTGTAGTTCAACTGGGCAAGAACCCACCTTCAAGTTCATTCAGGGTGATGACAGAATTTGTTCCCTTGTTTCTGCATGACTAAGGGCCCTGGGTTTTTCACTAGCTTTTTTTACTGGTTGGAGTATGTTCTCAGGTCCTAGAGGCTGACCACAGTTGTTAGAGAACACTCATACTTCCTTGTCTGTAGGCTTCTCCAACGTGGCTGCAAGAAGAGTCTCTAGCTCCAGTCTGCTAGGATCTAGAATATTATTAGTATGATGTAATCACAAGAGTGACATCTTTACACATTTTTATGTACCATAACAGAATCATGGAAGTGGCATTTCCTCATTTTTGCTAAATTCTACTGTTATAAGAAAGTCACTAGTCCTGCCCACATTCAAGGAGAAGGAATTATACAAAGGTGTAAACACCAGGAGAGAGGAATAACTGGAGGATCATATTAGGTTCTGCTGCCACAATATGGCTTGAATAATTAAAAGGTTATGGGACTTGAAGGAATAGAATAAAAGGAACCAGAAAAATAAACATATTTATATGCACATACCAGTTTTCAAGTTACAGGAGTAGGAATATTTTTTCATTTCCTGCAGTCTGTATTTTCTGTTATGTGATTACATTATTTTTGTAATAAAAAGGAACCTTAGGGGCTCCTGAGTGGCTTATGATCATGATCATGATCTCAGAGTCCTGGGATGGAGCCCCACATTAAGCTTTGTGCTCAGTGGGTAGTCTGCTTCTCCCTCTTCCTGTGCCCCTCCTCCAGCTCGTGTGTGTGCTCTCTCTCTCACTCTCTCACTCAAATAAATAAAGAAAATGTTTTTTTTAAAGTAACTTTATTTAAAAACTTCTCCAAAAGAGAACGTACAATACACTCTACCAGAGCATAGAAAATACGCTCTACCAAAAAAAAAAAAAAAAGGTATTTCACAGGTTACCACTGACCCTTAAATTTTAAATGCAGAGTGGTGTTTGTTTTTGTTTTTGTTTTTGTTTTCAGTTAAATCTGCAGTATTAACATTTTAAAACGCTCTCCCATACTCTAAATACTTTTCCTTTCACCTTCTTTGGTGCTGTTTGATTATGATTGTCCAGTCATTCTCCAGATTTCCTTATCACACTAGCACTTATCCCTGACACTGTCAGTGTTAAGTACTGATTAAGGCTATGTCTTTGATCATTTACCCTTCTCTCCTATTTATCTACAGTAATCATATTCTCTCCTCTGTTCCAATCATCCTTTCGATATAAATGACTCTTAAATTATTGTCTCCAGTAACTATTTCGATCTAGAATTCCAGACCTTTTTTTAATGCTATGTGTATGTGGATTTTTTTTTTAAGTTTTACATCATGACTAGATATTTGTATCACATATCTCACCATCATGTCAATGTCTACAAATTAAAACCAAAGTCAGAATTTCTATCAGATTAGCTCTTAATACTAAATTATTAGTAAATCACTAAATTATTCATTTTATGTTAGTGATACTATCATTCCTTCATGTATTCAAAATTCATATGTGTCAGTCTCTTATGTTATTTTATTATTTTATGCGTGGAACCCAGTTACTACGGACGATAACAAAAGCCAGATGAACTTTGAGCCCCACTGTAAGGGAAGAATTTGACAATTAACCAGACATGGAATAATACATGATAAATTCCCTGGTTATGGAATGAAAAAACATGCTAAGGAAGTACATTATACATCTAATAGGATACTAATCTGCAGGGTCAGAAGATGCCTTGGATATCTTAAAAGAAAGGATCACAGAATTTGGTTTTGAATTTTGTTAGTCTATCAGCAAAAAGAAGTGTGGGAAAAAAGTTTCTCTATGAAAAGGAAAAGCATTTTAGAAGTATGAAATCACTTGAGCAGAAAACATCCTTGATTTAATTACTACTCCCACTTCTTCCTATAATCAATTGTCATAGTGTCCTTCACTCTGACTTCAGAACGTTCCTCTCACTTCTTCATTTCCTTTGCCACCATTTGGTTTAGACTTTCACTACCTTAATTACCTCCTAAAATTACTTTAATTACCTCTTAAAAGCCCTGCCTCCATATATAGTCACATTAGGAATAAAGGTTTCAAAATATAAATTTTGAGGGGACACAATATAGTGCATAACATGTGGGAAGAGCTGATCTTACAGTTTGAGCCCAAAACCATTTTGCTGGCAGAATACTTTCTTGCTCAGTGGAAGCCAGTCTTTTGTTTTATTTGGTTCTTCACCAGATTGGACAAGGCCCACCCCTACATTCTTTTTTGTGTTTTTTTGTTGTTGTTTAATAATCATTTACCACCTACATTATGGAGAGAATCTTCTTTGCTCAAAGTCCACAGATTTAAGTGTTAGTTTCATTCAAAAGCACCCTCACAGAAACATCCAGAATAATTTGTGGCTAAATATCTGGTACTGGCCAAGTCAAGCTGACACATTAAATTAACCATCACACCCATGTTTCCTCCAAAATTGTTTTCCTCTTTTCTTCAACATGCTCCAAAACATCCTTCCCTCAAATGTTTTCTCACCTGGAATATACTGTTTTCCTATATCTATTTAGAAAAATTCTACCCATTTACTAAGATGCTGATCAAATGCCATCACTTTCATAAAGGTTCCCTTGATTATTACCAGTAGGAATTGCTGTATCTTTATTTCAAAGCCTCTAGTAGTTTGTACTATTCATGTAATTTTTACAAGTGGACTTGTACTTGTATTACTTGTGTGCTTATATGAGTTTTTTTTTTTTTTAATTTATTTAACAGACAGAGATCACAAGTAGGCAGAGAGGCAGGCAGACAGAGAGAGGAAGGAAAGCAGGCTCCCTGCTGAGCAGTCCTGCTCCATCCCAGGACCCTGGGATCATGACCTGAGACGAAAGCAGAGGCTTCAACCCACTGAGCCACCCAGGCGCCCCTCCCCGAGTTTTATTACTACATTTTCACTAACTTTGTCACCAGAGTGTCTAAAAAACAATATAATATCTTCCACTATTTTGTATCCACATATTTCTTATTGTTTCTATTTCCCCATGTTGCTCAACACAGAGATCCTGGGGTTCAGTTGGGGTTTAGCTCTTCTATCCAGGGGTAAAATAATCGGAGGGATCATGAGAAAAAAGATTTGGTGAATAATTAAATGTATAGTAACCATAATGTCTGAAATCTTTACAATTACACAATTGTACATGCTCATATTAGAATATGAGGGGATGAATAACTATTATGTATATTAGAAATGTGTTTCAGCAATATTTTTTTTTTATGTAAAGCTATTTTGACATTCTAGAAACACAGGAAGAGATACTCTATAACATCACATATTTTATAAAGCCAAATCTTCAAAGTTAATCTAAACGATACATTAGCTTCCTAGGTTTCCCTTAATAGAATACCATAAACTTAATGTCTTTAAGCTGGGGAAATTTATTGCCTTTCAGTCCTGAAAGCGAGAAGTCCAAGATCAAGATGTCCATGTTCTTTCAAGGCTATAGGAGGAAATCTGTTCCATTCTTTCTCTTAGCTTCTGTTATCACCAGAAATCTTTGGCTTTCCTTGGTTTGCTGCCTTGTATCTCCAATCCCTCCCTCTGTGGCTAAATGGTAGTCATCTCCTTTACTATCTCATTATCTTATAATGACACTGTTGTATTTGATTAAGGTCCCACCCCACTCCAGCATGACCTCATCTTCATGAGTTCAATCTGCAAAGACCCTATTTCTAAATAAAGTCACATTTTGAGATACTGGGGATTAGGACTTCAACATATATTTCCAGCAGACAGGATTCAACCCATAACAATGATAACCAGGGATGTTTCTTTGTACATTCAGAAATGTCGTAAAATATCACTAGGCCACATTTAAAATGAGTCTTTTAATAAACCTGAAAATTATTTGAACAAATTTAAGATCCATTTCTGTCTGTAAAAACAAAACCAACCAAATAAAAAAGACCAAAAGCAGCTATTAAAAACCAAGAATAAAAGGATACCAAAATTTGTAATCAAATTATTCTGTTGATACTTTAGAATTATTAACTGAAAAGTTTTGAATTTATAACAATGTTGAGTGGATCTTAGACTAAAGAATAGGTGATTTAACACATTGCTAATATATATGCAAAAAAACTTGAACAAATTATATATGCTGTTTCCTGATGGGAAGATAGTATTCAAAAGCTGCTATCAAATCTACATAAATTACACTTTAATTTAAATACAAAGCAAATTTGGTGAATGGTTTGGCAATGGACTGAATGTTTATGCTCCCCACCAAAAAAAAAAAAAAAAAAAAAATTGGATGTTGAAATCCTAACCCCTTGAGGTAGTATTAGGAAATGGGGCCTTGAGGAGATGATTAAGGCATAAAAGTGGAGGCATCGTGAATGCGATTACTGTTTTTGTAGGAGACCCCAGAAAGCTTCCTTACCCCTTCCATTATGTGAAGACCTGGAGAGAAGATGGTCATTTGTGAACCTGGAAACAAGGCTTTACAGACACCCAGTTGGCTTAATCTTGGACTTCCCGCCTCAGAACGGTCAGAAACAAACTACTGATGTTTACTGCCTACCCAGGCTATGGCATTCTGTTACAGCAGCCTGAATAGTCTAAGAGTGATTCTAAAGCTCATTTGGAAGAGGTTAGGGCAAAATATCTAAGGGCATTTGAAAATGAAAAATATGAGAATTATTTGTCCTAACAGATATTGAATCATAAAATATTATTTTAAAGATATTACTAGATTAGGAATAGACACACAGACCAAGCATTACCATATTCCAAGACTCACCAGACCTCTTGTCTCTAGTTTTCCCCCTTTTATCTGGTTAAGATACCTGGTTACTGCTGTAATAGAAAGTACAAATTCTTGGAGGCTTAGATAAGATCCAAGTTGGTTTCTTGTTTTAAGTTAAAAAAAAAAAAAATTGGATGGGCAATCCAAGGCTATTATGGCACCTCCACAGTCCTCAGCATTCTAACAACTTCTTTCTAGGCTAACATCCTGCCATCCTCAACAGGCAGTTCCTCTCTAAAGTACCAGGATGGTTATTCTAGTCCCTTCCTGCACATCTGCCTTTCAACCAGGGAGAAGGGGAAAAAGAGATAAGGGTAGCTACACACATCATTTCTGCTCATATCCCTGCGACTTAACAGGATAAGTCCTCAACTTAGTTGAGGAAAGATAGTTGGGATAATCGAGTTTTTTGAAAAAACCATTTGATATATGCATTATGAACCCCAAAACTTCACATACACTTTTACCTAATAACATAATCAATGTTTTAGTTACACCTTATTTTTTACCAAAAAAAATCAAAAAAGCTTAGTGGTAATTTGGGATTAATATAAATACCCAAGAACAGGTGAATGATTAAATAGATTATGAAATGTCTACTCAGTGGAATATTATACAGTCTTAGAAATCATGCTTAAAGACAGTTTTTAACAAACATACCATAATTAATAAAGGAAAACTGTAGGATGCAAAATTACACATCTATTAAATTCTTTGTAGCTAATAGAGAGGTAGATATCTATACATGCACAATTTTACGGTCTATGTAATAATCTAATCAGACTGTTTAATTTCAGAAGTTTTTCATTTTCCCCAAATGACTGGCAGCATTTTTTCTGAGGGTTTCTTAGGATGTGTAATGCTTAGTACAGGTCCCTCACTTTTCCCCCCCAAGCTTCCTTGGTGGGCCTTATATTGAATCTGTTGCAAATGGTGCTTATAAAATCGTCTTTCTACTGGACCCAGCTGAAAAACTGGTGTTGAGCATAGCTACCACCACTCTGGCATAGAAGGGGATAATCTTCACCTTTTACTCATTCTGTTCCAAGAAGAAAGGACAGAATGTTCCTTTGAGCTGAATGACTTACATTTGTTCATCATAAAGTCAGGCCCATCTTCCCTTACCAGCAGGAATAGTCCGCATCTCCATACTGTAGAGACCAGAATAAACTTCCACCTGCTATTAAAGACAGGAGGATAATATATTATTTTTATTAATTACAGATGAATATTTATCACATACTAATTAGTAAATACTATTTTAACTGAATATGTTCAGCTAATTGTCTGAAAAGCGCTTTGAGGGATAGAAAAACAAAAGTTAGAATCCTGTCTTTAGAGAATCGAATGGATGAGACTGACATATAATTATACCTAGACAAGAATGCAAACAATATATAATTAGGTGCTAAATTGCATGGGTATAGAATATTACTGTAATAAAAGAAGAGGTCGGGCAGGATAATTTCTGAGGACTTTGACAGCCCTTACATGTTGGGCTCCTGTCACTGGTGTACAGATATTTCAAGGGACAGAAATAACCTAAGTAGTTTGAATACCTCATGCTAATAGAACCATAATTTTCTAAATCTGTTTCAAAATGGAAACTTTCCAGGCTCTTTTTCCATTAAAGTGATGTTTTGGAAATCTAGTTGATTATCCCCATCTTTCCATATACAATGTGCAGAATCCATGGTGATTTTGATCAGGTGTTAATGCAATGCTGCCTACCATTTTTAAGGTGAGAATTACTATCCTTATTTTACAAATGTTGAAAATAAATCCAGGGAATTAAAGTAGTTTTTCTGATCACACCATTAGTGATATACAAAACTGGTATAAATTCCTAAAGCTCTCAGGAAATGTCAAAGAATAGAAGCTGGGTTGGGGGGCAGGGAGTGTGAAAGCTTATTTTCAAACATAAAGCGGTGTTTTGAAGAGTAGAATAAGTTGGCCAGGAATGAATCTGAGTTTGGAGAAGCAGAAAAAAAGAAATACTTCATATTGAATTTAAGAATGGAAATCCAGCTCTGAGGAGAAACTTATTTGTTGATGTTAAAGAAACACAATACAATAGAGGATAAATTTACTAAGAAGCCATAGATGACAGCAACAGAGCTCATTCAATTTCTGGCCATATCTTTTCTTTCCATTCCCATTCTCACCAATTCTCTTCCCAGATGCTCTGGTCCAAACTGATTATTTTTACATGTTATGCAAATTACAAACTCTTTTGATGCTGAGTCTTTGTACCTGCCTGTTTTTTTTTGTCTAATTACTATCCTGGTTGTAACTATACATAATGTATTCCTATCATAAAAGGGCTATGCTATGAAAAGGGAAAATCAGATTAAGAGAAAGAATTCTTGCAAATTAAGACTGTGATTACAGAAATTTTTAAAAAAATAAGTCTAATATTAACGCTTACACATATAACCATGACTGCATGCTATCAAAGAAAACAAAGGAACTTTGTCCAGAAAAACCTGAATTTATAGGCTAAAAAGAACTACTGAATACAAGGTACCTTCTGAAGTCTTATCCTGGGGAAAAAGAGAACACTCTAAAAGCTTCAGACAGAGAAAGAGGATTTTTTTTTAAGTGATATACCAGGTTGCATGAATGGGAAAAAATATAAGGTTTCTGATCTGCTAGAAATCAGTGAAATGATGCTTTCAAAATTGTGAAAGAAAATGATTTGCAAATTAAAATTCTCTACCCAGTCTAGCTATCAATTTAGCAGGAGGCTATAACAAAGACATTTCCGAATGTGTTAATTATTTCAAGATAACATATTACTGTTATGAACATATGAAATAAATCAAAGACTTTATTTTATCCATTAATTGATGTTAAAACCAGTTTAAAGGAGAATTTGAATATATTTTGAATAGAAATGCTAAAATTAATGTGCAATTATTAAAAATGTTAATAATTCTAGCAATACGAAGTGATGTTTGGGATTATCTTTTCTTCAAGGCAAATATCAGTTGTATCTCTATCTGCTAGGTGGATGCATCTTATTTGCATCACTATGGAGACCATCATTTGAATGAGGATCTGGTTTGTACACCTTGGCTTATACCCCTACACAATTACAGAACAGCTTAGTCAATGGGAAGATTATCAAAGGAACATACTCCTGCACATCAGAAATCCCTGAAGGATTTTCTAGATAATGTCCAGAACTCCACTAAAAAGACACTCAGTAATTTTTTTTGTTCATTTCCAGGACTGTGATATTTTTCTTGACGTGAGAGAGTAAGTACTCTCATTTTTAAACTCTTTAGCAGTTAGGAAGCTATTGAAATAGAATATTTTAAAAAGAAGAAGAAGAAGAAGAAGGGAGTAACCCAAAAAGAATAAAAGAATAATATGAAGTTTCTGGAAAATAGGAGATCCATCCAGAGCCGTTGTTCCACTTTTGCAGGAGAGCTCCAGGATAACAGCTAAGGATCAATCACAGTAGGTAATCATTCAGAAAGAACAACATGAAAAATTTTAAAGTGCAATTACATACTATGTATATATAAGATCATTTTAGATCATTTTAGATCGTTATTCACATGCTTTGACAGATCTTTTGATGTATTTAGAAAAAAATAGCACTAGGAACTTAGAAAAGTAAGCAAATGAAGAATGCAGTTATTAATGCTAGGGGAACTATTTAGTCAAAATGTCAAAAACTACTTAGTCAAGACTTTTTTATATGAAGACAAAAATAAATACAAAACAATGCCTGGATGGATAATGTCACATTTACATATCATAATAAAATAAGCATGGTCTATTAATTTAATGCATACTTAGGATACAACTACATGGGGTTAATGGATGGTGGGGAAAGGGGCTTGAAACCAGTGGGCTAAATCACCACTCATTATATAACAGGAAATGAATAGATGGTGTCTAAATTTGATAGATTAAGAAATAAAACTTTAAGAATATTTCCTGAAAAATGAATGAAATATTTGAAAAATAATTATCTTTGGGAGAAGGTCAAGTTTGAGTGAGAATTGAAGAGTATGCTCTTATTTTTCATTAAAAGTGTTAATTTTATTTGACTTCTCAATTGTATGCATTTCTATTGACAAAAAAATTTAAAAACAGTCTCCAGTGAAATGAATACAAATTTAACTACATAGTGTGTGCGTAGTAGAAGCAAGATTGCCATATGTGGATGAAGTTGGGAAATTATTCTTAGTTGAGGTTACTCAGTTTGGTACCTACAGTGAGATTCAGCATTTCCTTAATGGAAAAGAGAAGCAGAGGCTTTTTAGTAGAGAAAATATTATGTGATCTGATCTACCATTCAAATATTAATTTTATTGAGTGATAAATATAAGTGAGTGTGAATATAATTTTTATTCAATTATCTCTGACATTTCCAGACTACTTACATAAAATGTAAATCTATATACAACGAACGCACAAAAACTACATACATTTAATGCCTTCTATCCTTGATTTATGTGTGTTAGATTTGTCCATGTCTTTGCCTTTCTGGTGTTCTAATATTTTAGCTTGCATTGTTCAGGAGAAAACAAAAAAAATGAAGAATGAATTACATGTGGACTGAGCAAAGAACTTTCGGATTCTTGTATGGAAAACAAGTCTTTAATATATGCAAGCATATATTATCTTATAAGCAGATGTTGACATTACAAAATAACAAGTAATTGAGCACAGATGGTGTGCTTGGCATACTAAAAATGTTTAAAGGAGTGTTAGCACTTAGCAGAAAGAGCAGATTTCCTTTTCAGTTAGGATTCTTTTAGCATTAAATATTCCAGATTTCTTATCACTTATACCTCTTTGCAAAGGGATTGTCTGAGCTAGTATGAAAATAAAAATATACGAAACATTAATGACAGATACAAAAGTGATCTTTACTCCAAATCAACTTCAAAGGAACAATGCTACATAGCTTAAGTATAAATGATAATTAACATTAGTATTACATATGACCTGCAGTTATAACTTCTATATCTTTCATCTCCAATTTTTATTTTAGTGATATGAATAACATTCATTTCTCTTAGTCATTGAGTAAATTAAACCTAAGCTAGCTGTGGTGATAGCTTAATATTTCTGATAATTGCAGGGAATTAGACCAATGGCAGAATAAAATAGTGTCTACTTTCTCCTATTAATATTTCCTGTTGAAAATGTGTCTAACTACTTAACCAAAATGCTAAAAATGGTAATTGAGGGAGAAAATGGGTGGAAAAGTTAAACTCCTAGCTCTACCTAGGAGACAAATATTTGTTTCAAATTAGCATTTTGTATAGCAAAATAATGTCAATTTTCATTTTTAAATATAACACCAAGACATCCTCACCATCTTCACAGCATTGACTAAAAGTGTTAAAAATTGTACTTGAAGGGTGTTTTTGTCTTTACAAAAGAGGGGAAAGGGAGACTATATTTCAAATTTCTGAGCTGTACCCAATTTTTCTACATTCAGTTGAGAAAAGAACTTGAATTACTTTATCCCCCAAAGGCATGTCTTTCATACAAAGATTTTCCCATTGACTTCAAAGTAGGAGCCACAGGAGTGCATATTAACATTGAAATGGATGAAAAACAGATTCAAGTTTTGAATGAGCATAGCAAATTGAAAGGCAGCTAGTAGGAATAATCAGCAGATCAGTCAGGCTGAGAGACCATTTGAATCTCTGTTATATTAAAGACAAATGAAGAGGATGAACATAATTTTTGCTACGAATGTGGAAAATTTCAGACAGTGGAAACACACATTCATACGACAGGGGGACCATTTAACTCCTTAGATGCAATAAAATATTACAATGACTTAATGAAACAAGCAGAATACTTTTCACATTTCATGCTAAATCTCAGACTACACAGGGATTAGGGTGCCTAACAGTTCTTAATCACTCCCAGAGATTTTTTTTTTTTTTTAATAATAATAAAGACCCTAGAAAAGTTAGATAACTCTGGTTCTCTCTTCCTGAGTATAAGTTACTTTTTCAGGAGGGATGTCTCATACAAATCTCTTACAGGGCAAGAAGATAGCATGAAAGATTTATTTTGAAGAGCTTTGAGTAAAATTTTCTCTATATATTTAAAACAAATTTTTAACTCTATGGTAAAAGGTTACTGATAACTCAATTCACCAAATATTTATTGAATATGTTAAAAAAAATAACTTAGTTGATCCAGAAGAATCAATGGGAAAGTTCCACTCAACTAGGTTCAAAGCCATTATAATACTGGAGAACAGAATGTGTGCCACCAACAAAACAAATTTTTGAAAAATTAAAAAAAAAAAAAAAGCTAATGGAATTAGGTAAACTCTTAAATCAGAACAGAGGAATCTGCCCCTGAAGAGTCCCAGGAGTAGGCAAGGGATTTCCCACAGGGGAGTTTAAGACAAGCTCCAAGTTCAGATCAACAAATACCAATTGTGGCAACAGAAATCATTTAAGTGTTCACTGAGGGACTCATTCTAAACACTTGTCCCTCTTTTCCTTGTTGCCAGGCAAACAGAAAAGAGGTTTATGAGATAGAGATGATAGAGCGATGTGGCCCAACCTCCTTCTGGCAGTGCTTCTCAACCATGGTGGTGCATTAAGGTTGGATAGGGAGCCTTCACAAAGTACTGATTCTCAGATGGGACTCCTCAGACAATCTGATTCAGTCTCCACAGGACTCAGAGTCAGTATTTTTAATAAAACTTCCCAGCTTGAAACTTTTTTTATGGCTTGGTCCCTGGTGAATCCCCAGCATCTAAAACAGTTCCTAATACATAGTAGGAATTCAGTAAATGTTTGCAGAGTTAATGAATAAATGAATGAAAATCAGACTGCCTTTGGGGAAAAATACTAACAACTCAATAATTGCATATATTTGGAAGATAAGGTCACAGGACCAAAGATCAAAACCCCAAGTAATCATAGAATTTTATACACATTTGAATTATCAATAAAAGGTGAAGGAAAAGTAAACACCCTCTGAAATATGCATACACAATTTACTACCAAAGCAAGTAAACTATATATAAAGCAAACTATTTAAAAATATGGTTCAAGGTTATACCAAGGGCAAATAAAAAATCCAAGAAATAGACCACAGGGTTTAAGAAGCAGCATTTGAGTACAACACAGATGTAACAAATAAAATCTGAAATAATTAAGAGAACCCAGTAGATTTTGTCCCTTGGAAGATTCTCAATAATGCAGGAAATTTCATTATGATCACATTTCCATTATTTGATCTCTAGTCAAACTATGAGTTTTATACCACATAATTGTATAAATAAATTTTAAATGCTATTTATTACATTCGAGCTTTTTAATAAAATCAAGCCACAAATACTCAAGAAAGTTACCAAAATAAAATGTAATTGTTAATAACTATGGCACAATAAGAAATATATTTGATTTTGGTCCTTGGTTCTTGGCACAGCGCTCCTTAAACTGTTGGAATTTTCTTTTCTTATTTTTTTTCTAACCATTGGAATTTTCTGAATAATGGAATTATCTATTGTTAAATATTCTTATGTCCTATTATAATTTTTACATGTATCACTTCTATAATTTAAATGCTTGATTTCAAATAGCCTATGAACTACAAAAGAAAACACCAATATCTGTAATAAAAGACAATCCAGGAAAACATCTAATTCTTAATATTTTATGAGTATGCTTTATAAAATGCACATACTTGAAAATAAAAGATCCAGCTTCGCAGAGTTTGGGTGGCTCAGTTGGTTAATCATCCAACTTTTGATTTAGGTTCAAGTCATGATCTCAGGGTCAGGGATAGAGCCCTGTATTGGGCTCTGTACTGGTATCATGGAGCCTCTCTCTCCCTGTACCTTTCCCTCTCCCTCAAGTTCCCCTCTCTCACACTCTTTCTCTTAAAAAAACAAACAAACAAACAAAAAGACCTAGTTCAGTGTGTGTCTTTTTAAATTCCATTACATTATGAAATATATAAATGCAAGACATTTTATATCATTTATTTATAACAGAGCTCTCTGTTTACTTATTGTTAAAGTAATACCTCTCCCTATTCAAGTTCACAGGTAGATATTTTGATGTCCTTTTTTTCAAATATGTTGGAGGAGATAATATTTATTAGAACCTTTCAGATTCGGTTCTAACTCATCCACACAAACGCTTTCTTTGGATTATAGAATTATTTGTAGAATATTGTGTAGGATAATGTTATAGATTCTCAAATTCTCTTTTAGAATTTATTTCTTTGCATTTAAAGTTTTTTTTTTTAATTTTGTGAATGTCTTAAAATTATAGTTTTAAGAAAGTTATGTAGTATGTAATTAAATTAATCAAGGGCCATCAGTGCAGTACAGTGAGTTACTGAGTAAGAAAGGATTAAAACTATTTAAAGCTTGATTAATTTTGATTTATAATGCATCTCTATCAAACAGAGTAGCTAAAGCACTGTCATGACTAAAAATATGAAAAATGTAGGGGAATAAGTTTGGAAAGTACTTTGAAAAACACAGCGTGTTCCCATTTATATTTGCATATCCATACTAGTGCTTGTCTTTGTGAAAGTTGTGCTGTGTATGTGAGCTCTCACGGGTAAATGGTGGGCTACCAAGAAATTCAGCCCAATACAAATTTATGAGGACGGTCTCACTTGGATTCAGAAGTTGCTCTTCAACAAAAGGATCTTTGTTTCTAAAACAGAATCTTTTAAGACTGTGAGACCAGTGTTTGGAAAAAAAAAAAAAAAGAAGAAGAACTAAATTTATAAATAAGTTCAAGCAGAACCAATTATACACATAATGATGCTTACACTGTTTGATTATATCTCAGCAATAATCGTTCTTTAATCTGGCAAGCCTATGTGTTTGTCCAGTATGTTTTTTTAAGCTACAGTTTTCTTAGGTACATCGTAGAAGTCTTACATATTCCCTTTGCAGCCTAATCAGTATTCATTTACCCTCGAACTCGAATTTGCTGCTTCCTCAGTCCTACTCTTTAAATTGATTACTACACTTTGTTTTTTTTGTTTTTTTTTTTTCCTCTTTTGCATGATTTCGTGTTGACTGAGCCCTCCAGGACCTGCTATTCTCATTCCTGTTGCTTTTTTTTTTTTCCCCCTGCAAAAAGCTTGTGACTCTTCTGTTCAGCCGTATCTGTGCCACCATCAGTTCTTAGGGCTAGGTGATCACTTCAAATCTGCTTTTTACATTTAGTTTCTGACTTCTGACTATATTCTAGGAAGGTTTTCTTTACTTCCCCTAGCAAAGCCCTGTATGTCAGGGCTGCCCAGTCAGCAGATGAGCACATTTCACTGCCATCCCAGAACACTATATAAACATTCTCTTGACGATGATTCCTGGCTTCCTTCTTTCAAAGCACCCACTAACAAAACTACAAAGTTGTCGCACCTTTGACCCTCACCAGAGTGATAAAACCTTTGGACTCTCATTGTCTAATGTATAAAGGCTGCATCTTTACTTAACATGTGTTAAAACCTTGTGGCACAGGGTCTGATGTTGAGGACATTCCTTGCACAATCTTGAAAATCATTGCCTAAAAAGTATTTGATTTATCAAAGGCCTTTTGTTCCATTGTTTTAATTATGAAAAAAGGAGATTCATGAGTTGCTAAACAATCTTTGAGTGCTTTTTCAGTTCACTTTAATCAAAGCTGTAATACAGAGCTGGGTGCACCTGTCATATTACACTTAACGGTTTAGAAAGATAAACAAAAAACAATAAAATTAAAAATAATTCTGAGGATCTCACCAATGACCTTGATTGACCAAATATGACCAAATGATGTGATCAAAGTACAATAGTTCTTTCTATTTTTTTTTTATAAAGACAATCATGCTTTTTTTTTTTAAGATTTTATTTATTTATTCGACAGGGAGAGATCACAAGCAGGCAGAGGCAGGCAGAGAGAGAGAGAGAGAGGAGGAAGCAGGCTCCCCGCTGAGCAGAGAGCCCGATGCAGGGTTCGATTCCAGACCTCGGGAATCATGGCCTGAGTCGAAGGCAGAGGCTTTAACCCACTGAGCCACCCAGGCACACCTATTTCTATTGGGCTTTCAGGGAAGCCCACGACCACCTACACACTCACGTGCATGCACACTCACACACACACACACACACACATACACACACACATACACACACCTGCAAACTTCTCCTTTGGAGTTGTAACTCTTATGTGACTCAGTTTGGAAGTATAGCCATACCAAATTCAACAGAAGCAAGTTTAGCTGGAGTTCTAAGTGATGCCTATGGTCAAATCAATAAATAACTTATACTCAACTGCTTAACTTTCACTAGTGTAGTGTGGCTTTTTAATACCACACTTTGTGAAAAAACAAAGCCCAGGAGGTGGAGAAAATAAGCATGCTGTTTTAAGATTCTTATACTATGTGTAAAGTGGAAGTTCTTAAAAAGTTAAATACACATCGAACCACACCCAGATGAAAGCATATGTCTGTGTAAAACATACACAGACACTAATAGCAGCTCTATGCGTAAAAGTCAAAACCTGAAAAGCACCAAATGTCCTTCAGCAAGTGAAGTGATTGGAACTATCTTCATACAGTGCTATCTTCATACTGTGAGCTACTTAGCAAAATAAAATAAAAAAATAAGCTGTAGATATGACCCAAAATATTATGGAATCCTAAAATATTCATGCTAGTTGAAAGAAACCAGACCCAAAAGAGTAAATATCATAAGGTTTCATTTCTATTTCATATAATGTATAAAATTCTAGACAATGTAAATCAAACCATAGGGACAGAAAGTAGATCAGTCCGTTGCCTGATGACAGGGTGTGGAGATGCTGGGGCAGGGACAGGATGGAGGCATTACAATGGAACACAGGAAGGTTGGTAGAGGTATGATATGAGCCTTATCTTGACTGTGCTGATGGTTTCAGGGCTGTCTACATGTGTCAAAACTTAACAAATGTACATTTTAAGTATATGCCATTTACTACATGTAAATTATTCCTCATAAAGACATTAATTTTTGTAAATGTATGTTGTTATCTCCCTCAGAAATGAAAATCAATTTTTAAAAAAATAGCTAGCTCTAAAATAATTCTAACAGAAAAGGCACGTGTATGTCATTGGTATACAAATTTATATGCATATGTACACAAATATTGCATATCATATATTAATATAGCATGCAATATATGATAATGTATACATATTATATATTATAATTATAGATATAATTATATTATATTATATTATATTATACAATACATTATAATACAATATATAATATATATGTATTTATATACATAGATATATACATGTCAGTAAATATCTATATATTTTATAAATACATATACCTCTATACCCCTATCTATACATATCAAGTTACCTTGTGAAATTATCTAACAATTTTAGCCTTAGCTCAGGACTGAAACCATATATTTGGAAATCATCTCCTTAGCATTCTGAAATTCTGAGTTCACAAGAATTAAGATTTTAGAAAAAAGAATAAGATTGGCATACCAGAACTTTGAATAATACGAAACTTCAGATAGTGAGGAATATAGAGGAACAGTATGAGCATTAGGAAGAAAATAAGAATATATATCATACATTTAAGAGAATTAAGATTTCCCAGAAGAGATCACTCATTTAAAAATAGGGTTCAAGACTCTGAACATAGTCATGGTGGAACTAGTAATGGGGCATGAGCAGAATGTTCTGAGTCCCAAATTTCCCTGGACATTCATCATTAATATGTTATTTTTATCACCTGACTTGTACAGTCCTGGTATTTGTATATTCTGGACCTGCTTACATCAATGAGTCACTAAACATGGATCTTTCCATTTTCTAGATAAGCCACCTGGCATTTGCAGTCATCTTTTCCGGACTCATTTGGAGCGAACCAAGCAAGCAGCACACGATAGAATAGACCCCAACAATGCCTTCACTTTCTGTTAGGATTTTTTAATTTATTTTTTCATTAGTGCTATTTCATTTATTATTTCATTAAAGATATTTCACAAAGTATTTTATTATTACTCTTCAGCTGATGGATTTTGAGGTAAAGGAAGGACAGTTGAGCGATGCGTAAGTTGGTAACAGATTTCTCTTTTTACCTAATACCAAAAAGCGAATACTTATGCATATGAGTATAATGGCAGTTGTAAGAAAATAAAAACAAAACCTCAACTTTTCTTCTTTTTTATTTGTTTAGATGAATCATGGACCAATAAAAATAATCATTGTCGGGGTGCCTGGGTGGCTCAGTGGGTTAAAGCCTCTGTCTTGGGCTCCTTTCATGGTCCCTGTGTCCTGGGATCAAGCCCAGCATGGGGCTCTCTGCTCAGCGGGGAGCCTGCTTCCTCCTCTCTCTCTGCCTGCCTCTCTGCCTACTTGTGATCTCTGTCTGTCAAATAAAAAAATAAAATCTTAAAAAAACATCATTGTGTATATAAAAACTAAAATGGGGAAAAAATCTTTTGGTTTTTCATTCAATAATAAATTCCATAAGAATTAAAAACAAGGTATTGTTTTGTAATATCTTACTTAGTTGTTAGATAGATTTTTTTTGCATTCCAGATAAGGATTCATAAGGATGGAATATGCTCCATTTCTCATTTTTTTTAATAATTTCAGAAAATGGTAGTAACACAAAATGAATATATAAGTAAATTTTATATCTTTCTTAAGCATTCACAAAATGCTAACTTGAAAAAGACAATTGCATTATGAAGTATTTATTAGAAATGTCTTAATTTAGGGATGCCTGGGTGGCTCAGTCAGTTAAAGCCTTGGTCTTCAGCTCAGATGATGATCCCAGAGTCCTAGGATCCAGTCTTGCATTGAGCTCCTTGCTCAGTGGGGAGCCTGCTTCTCCCTTTGCCTGCTGTTCCCCCGGCTCGTGCTCTCTCTTTTTTTCTCTCTTTCTCTCTCTCTCTGACAAATAAAAATCTTAAAAAAAAAAAAGTTTTGATTTATTAAATTAATAAAGTACATTTGTCTTGTGGTGAATGAAAATTAATTTTGTCTTATTGTTTTTTTGAAGAGCACTTAAAGTTCTAAATTGCTAAATTACATAAATTATTTTCTTAATAAAAATGAATCACTTTCTCATTACCAAGATAATAAAAGAGCTATCATTCATCATTATTACATGTGTTATGATAATGAGACTGTTTGAAATGTTTCATTTAAATCGGTGCTTTCATACTTCACAAAATTAATATAAAATCCAAAAATTTTTATACCATCTCAGAAAGTTGTAGCACTTAATACCCACCTTTATTAAGTCAGAACATTTTTTACCTTTGATAATTCTGTTGGGTATATCATAACTCTTTCAACAGATGATTAAGACTAAGAATGATTTAGTAAAAGCATCTTAATTACAGCTTAGAAAATTAAATTTTAAAAATTATTTTTTGCTCTTGGAAATTTTTTAAAAGGAAAGAAATCATTATTGAAAATTTTATATATTTATTTCACTAAAACTTCTATTGTACAAAAATAACCAGTAAGACATTTTTTTCCAATATCCATATATTTCCACTTATCATGATGGCACCAAAATATCTTCTTTCAATTTTCAACTTTTTCTTTCTTCTTTAGTCACATTAACATATAAAGCAGGTAATATTTCTCATTTAAGACAGAAGAGGGGGCGCCTGGGTGGCTCAGTGAGTTAAAATCTCTGCCTTTGGCTCAGGTCATGATCTCAGGGTCCTGGGATCTATTAAGCCCTGCATCGGGCTCTCTGCTCATCAGGGAGCCTGCTTCCCTCCACCTCTCTCCCTCTCTGCCTGCCTCTCTGCCTACTTGTGATCTCTGTCCATCAAATAAATAAATAAAATCTTAAAAAAAAAAAAAGACAGAAGGATGGGATTCAGACATAAAATTGGTGAAAAAATGTTAATCATAGTATAAGGGCAGACAAGAACAGAGGGAGAAGCTTAGAAATTATTTCAACATATTCCTTCCTTCTACCATTGTATATTTAATATTAGGTGCTATGCTAGATGCTGATGATACAAATGTGAAATAAGATATGGACTCTGACTTTGTAAAACTTTCCCAACATGCATACTGGATATGTGTAAAATATAGGTTACAATGTATAACTTGGGTGCACTAACTGTGACTATATGGTTTCACTGTTTTGGCTAATTAAGGGGGGGGATACTAGAATGTTGTCCTTCCTTTTTGCTTACACATTGGAATTTTGATTCACTATAGACTTAGAGTACACTAGGAATTTCAAGGAATCAGCATAAGTAAGAAGTATTAAATTATTTGGCTAAGATCATTCATTTACTTGCAGTGACAAATTTTACTCTACTTCTCATGATACATGTCTGGTGTGTTTGTTGTTGTTGTTATTGTTGTTGTTTATGTCCTAGCATAAAAGAATGGACTTAGCTGACTAGGTCATTAATTATATACCTTTTATTTCCTTATATGATTTAAAGGAAGAAGGGAAAAAATCTTTTTTTATTACAGTTTTTATGGTCATGCAGTCAAAAGTTGGTAATTATTTTTCGTATGGCTTTGTAATATTTCTATGTCTACTTTCCATTTGTTGTGTGACCTCTAAAAAATAAAAACACCTCAGACTATTTAATATTCTAACAATGAAGAAAAACTTGGACACGATACTCATCCTATAGTTAAAATTTTAAATAGCAATATTTAGGAATCTTCAGCATTATTTTTGACTTTTAATACATAATTATATCAGTTGTTTACAATAAAATATTAATTTTTGACTTGATTAGAATCAATGTAAGTTGGTTATTCTAAACCACTGTCACTTCTATTTCTTTATATTGTTTCCTTAAGTTTAAATTTTTAAATTCCCCTGTACTCTCCAGTTTTGTTTTATTTGTTACCTTATTCATGATTAAGTTTATAAGCTATTTTAGACAAAATGAAGCAACACTTTGTGGTCTCTGTTTAACTTATACTATTAGTCAAATATAAATGATATCCTAATAGGACCTTTATGACTCTTGCATGTGTTCAAAGAATTGAAGATTGCCTTAATCCTTCCCCTGCCTTGTATTCTTTTGTCATTAATACCCACTCCTCATTTTATCATTGCCTTGTTTCAACATGTTCCCTAACTGCCCCTTTACAACTGCCTTTGTGTCTCTGCCACATTTGTTTAATCCTTAGAACATTATGCATTTCTCACTTTATTTTATTTCTCATTTTATTTTTCAAAAAGGATAAATGGTTATTTCTAATAAATTTTCAAGTTCCATCCCCAAAGTGTTACTTTTTTAGAGAATGACTGTGAAATTATCTTCTTTTGTACCCTTTGAACAGGAAAATTTTTTCAAAGTGCAATATTTTGTAAAGTTACACTGAACTGTATCTGGTACTTTGTGCCATAATTATTGTACTCTTAATAAAGAGTGACTGTTTCATAAGAAAAAAAAACTGTATATATATATATATATATATATACATATCAGAAATTCATTAAAAATTACTAAATTCAAGCTAACATTACACTGTATGTTAACTAAAAAAAAAATTAATTAATTTTTAAGCACCTCTGTAGACCTCAAAAAATGAGAGTACAGATAGCCATTTTTTAAAAAATTTTATTATTTATTTGACAGAGATCACAAGTAGACAGAGAGGCAGCCAGAGAGAGAGAGGAAGGGAAGCAGGCTCCCTGCTTAACAGAGAGCCCAATGTGGGGCTCGATCCCAGGACCCTGGGATCATGACCTGAGCGGAAGGCAGAGGCTTTAACCTACTGAGCCACCCAGGTGTTCCCAGATAGCCATTTTTATCAAAGAAAAAATGTCCTGGTTCTTTCTTTTGTTTGCTTTAAAGATTTTATTTATTTATTTGGGGGAGAGAGAGAGAGCATGAGATGAGAGAGGTCAGAGGGAAGAGCAGACTCCCTGCAGAGCAGGGACTTGATGTGGGACTTGAACCCAGGGGTGGGATCACGACTTGAGCTGAAGGCAGTTGCTTAACCAACTGAGCCACCCAGGTGCCCAAATGTACTGGTTCTTTTGTGGAAGCAACCTTTGTCTAGAAAATTTCACTAAAGGGGTTCTTCATAGAGCTTCCTGACTTTATTTCCAGTTTCATAGTATTAACTCTTCTCTGACCACTTTCTACTCTTTAACTATTTTGCTCTCCATGCACTTTAAGGCACAGTGCTCAACAATCCTTAAATATTTATTATGATTTCACATACTGTTTCTCAAACAACTAGATTAAATAATTTAAAGTCATCTTGTATTTCATTTGCATATAAAGCTAGGTCCGATATTAATACTTGGTTGAGATTTGCCTTGGCATACTTCAATATCAATATACTTATGAACTGGTACTAGGAGAAAAGTATTTTCGTTTGATTTTATATTTGATAAGATCCTGGGCCAAGACCATGGAATTAAGAATAAGAGCAAACTGAAGAGTCAAGAATGACTATGATTTTCAGCCTTGGTCACTTAAGTCCCTTTATGTTTAGAGACTGGAAGGGACAAAAGTAGGTGAGTTGGGAACAGTGGTAGGAGGAATAATAGGTTTACAGGTGGAAATAATGAGTAGATTTGGCTTGCTAAGCTCCAGGTGCCTGCATTATTTTCAGGGGTAATGACTAATAAGTAGTAGGATACATATATATGGGTGTAGCAACTGGGTGATGAAATAGATGTGCTAAGATCTGGTATTTGAAGCTATTATATTAAATGAAATCAATTGGGAAAATGCTAGGAAAAGGACAAAGGAAGGAAGGGAGGAATGGAGGAAGGACAGGAAGAGGAAGGCAGGGAGGGAGGAGGCGAGAGAGGAAAAACAAAATGGCTTAGGAATCTGACTATAAGACTAAGGGTCAGTTATTTTCAGGCCAGATTACTGGGAATAAGCCCAGAGGAGTGTATAAAACAAGTTCAACCCATGGGTTTTTTAAAAAGTGGTATTTAAACATGATTTATAATTTGGAAACAGAGTCTGAGACTCAAGCTTTCTACCCAAGAATATAGGAGAAACAATTCACAGAAGTTTCTGATAGACTGTTGGAACTCTCAAGCTTATCTTCAGTAACTACTAATAGCCTAGCTAGAAGGAATTTTGAATCCAAGGAGTTTTTCTCATGAATGGACTTGGATAGCAGGTAGAAAACTCAGTTAAAAATGAGCTGAGGGTGCCTGGGTGGCTCAGTTAACTATCTGCCTTTGGCTCGGGTCATAAGGGGTCCTGGGATTAAGCCCGGCATTGGGCTTCCTGCTCAGTGGGGAAACCTGCTTCTTCCTCTCCCCTACCTCACTTGTGGTCTCTCTCTCTCCCTCTCTCTCTCTCTCTGAAAAAGGAAAAAAAAAAATCTTAGAAAATAAGAAATATTAAATTTTATCAGACAAAATGAAGTTTACATAAGGGGCTTAGTTCATAAGGAACTCGAGTGCCAATGCAAAGTAAGAACACAATAGGAGTGCGTACAAAACCACCACATAGTCTCAGTATTTTCACTTGTGTCCAGAGTGGAGCTCTTTAAAGCAAAGAATACAGTTAAGTTGTTTCAGTTGACAGTTCTATGAAAGTGGGAAAGCAGCGTATCCACTCAAACACAGGCCTCCCAAAAAGGCAAAGAGCAGGCCATGTAGGCAGACCCAAAGATCAGGTGTGGAGTCTCGGGCTCAGCTCCTTCCAGGCTCTCCAATTAGCTTAGTCCCCCTTCTTCTCTGGGTAGGATTGAAAGGCAAGAGGACTATCCAGGGAAGTCCCTCCACCTGGAAAGAAGACGATGGAACATAAAGCATTCTCCCCTAAGAGAACACTTAAGTTTTGTAGTCTCTTCTTCCAGAAAAAGTTACTGCTACTAAAGCTAATGAAAAAGCTCTAGTATTGTCCTATATTCCTTTTGTAAATAATTCTTTCCTTTTTCTTTTTTCTTTTTCCTTTTTGACAGAGTAATTCTGTGTGATAGATCAAAGTTTCCTCCCTTTTTAGCCATGTTCTAGAGCGTAGTACTTCCGGTTTTCCATACTAAAGCTAAGAAGAAACCAAAGGCAGTTAAGATTTGATGAGAAGAGGCTAAATCTAGCTATTCTTATAAGTCACTAGAGTATGCCAAATAAAAGATTAATATTAGCAAGAGAATTTTTCATTTTATAGTTGTTTCATTCTGATAGTAGAATAGGATTTTTCCCTTTCCTTCATCACTATTTTCTGAGCATAAAATCTGAAGACCCTGACCATTTTTCCTCAACTTGATAATAGGGAAAAAGGGGTTATAAGCCAAGTACTGAAGACCTCAAAAGAGGACTGTACTGGGATTTTCTCTCTTTCCAAACTTCCAAGGTATAGTTAGGTGATTTGTATTTATATCGGGAAAATATCCTCTCATCTGAAAAAAAAAAAAAAAATTTAAATCCACTCCCTACCCTATAATTACAGTTTCCGATTCTGAATCTTTGATATACCATCTGTATCAGTATGAACTGTGATGATAGTTTAGAAATCTAGACCCTGATCTACCCTACTGAAAAAGAGTCTCTCCTTTTGAGAACTTGACCTCTATACCTTTAATAAATTTTCTAGATAAATCTTGAGCATTCTGAATTTTTAAACCCCTGCAATCATTAAAATGTAACACATTTTTAAATCTTTAAAGAAGATTTAAAGAAGCAATATAATTGTAGATATATTATTTTCTTACTAAGAGAGCCCTGCTTTTATCTGGTTAAAACACATGGTTAAAAATAATTTCACTGGGGGCGAGGGCGCCTGGGTGGCTCAGTGGGTTAACCCTCTGCCTCCAGCACAGGTCCTGTAATGGAGTTCCATGTCAGGCTCTCTGCTCAGCGGGGAGCCTGCTTACCCCTCTCTCTCTGCCTGCTTCTTTGCCTACTTGTGATCTCTCTGTCAAATAAATAAATAAAATATTAAGAAAAAAATTTCACTGGGGGCTGTTGTGATCTAGCCAAAGTTGTAAGTAAAGCTCCCTCAAAGCTCCCTCCCTCCTCAAGGAACTGCCTTCTTTTTGTTCTTCCTTCTGTGGTCAAGTTCCTGGGAAAAATAGCAATGTCCAAAATTACATGCTAAAGAAGGCAGATCAGGAAGCCAGTGTGAGTCTTGGTCTTTTGATGGTTTCCTTAAGTAGTTGCACTAACCTCAACTGCTACTTCCTGACTCTTATTACTTGATAAATAAATCCTATTTGTTTTAGCCACTGTGGATAAGTCTGATAAACAACTGATACAGGCACTAACGTAACACTAAAACAATAGAGGCAATCACAGCAAAAGATTGAATTTGGTATATAGTATAAGCATCACTTAGAATCAACATATGCATATGGAATAAAAATATCTACATAATCTAATTTTGTTCACTTAATTCTTTAGAAGTTAGCCTATTTTGATTTTCATTATTTTCTTCAAAGATAAATTTAAATTTTAAAAGGTTTTTATTTATAGTCTCTTTAGTCTTTTTATTTATTTTCTTATTTTATAATATTTATTTATTTTTAGTCTCTGTATAGTTCATGAACTATTCTTTGGGAAACACTGGTAAACTCTCATAAAGTTCATTGAAGATCTTCTCTATTATTAGGAGCAGCATTCAAGGACCTTGATGTTTTACTTTATTTGAACTTTATGCTTCTACTTCCCATAATTTTAGCTTTTTACTCCCTCCTAATATTTTATCCCTATTTTTCTCTCTTTCTCTTTTTTACATACGAGACTGACTCTCATCATTGCAAAACTTGCCACATCTAGGAAAATAATAATAATGACTAAGTGCATTGAAGACGTATTTTTCTAAGTCACAATCATTCTAGAAACTGTTATATACTTTTGGGAATATACTCTGGATCTATTACTTCAGGTGATTTTTCAGACTTATATATGAAGATGGCAATTTTTGAGAATTTTTCAAGTTACACTTTATAAGCATTAATTCCTCAGAATATGTTGGTGCAACAAGACTCTTTATGTCCATCTCCTGTCTTAGATTTTGGTATTAATTTTAGAAAATGTTTCTTGGCCTTTCCGTGAGTAAAACATGGTCTACCTTAAAGCAAGGAGGCTAGCAATTATAAAGTACTGAGCAGTTTCTCCTGCCTTGCTCATATTTAGTGAAAAGCTAGAGAAGGCCAATGTCCGCTAGTTAAGGTCATTTCCAGTTCCATGTTAAGTGACAACAAGTTGATAGTTTGAAATTGGCCTTGATAGGTATGTTTTATCCCACAGAAACCAGCAAAGGGTACAAATTAGGACGCTGCTTTTCTTTGTTTTTACTAGAACATCACTGCCTATAAAGTTGTCCATTTTATCACCTTCAACCCTGTAAGAGTTTGAGTCTTACCTCACATACCTAAGAGGGCAAGTTGATGGGAGAAATGGAAGGAAGGGAGGGGAAGGGAAGGGAAGGGAAGGAAAAAGGGGAGGAAGGGCCAAAGGAAAGAAGGGAAAGGAAGGGAAAGGAGGAGAAGAAGGTGGGGAGGAAAGAAAGAGGAAGGAAGAGAGGAAGGAGGAAGGAAAGGAGGGGAAGGTAGAGAGGAAGGGAAGGAGAAGACTTAGTGAAATCACTCAAAATTTGGACCTGCCTTGTTTTTAATTTCATTCAAAATTTAAAAACAAACCACAATAAGAAAACATAAATTGGAGGGTAACGACGTGAAATAGAATCTTTCTTAATAAAATAAAAATTTTTAAAAATTGTTGCCAGTGCCATAACCAGCTTCTACTAAAATTTCTTGGTTACATTAAAATAGTTTTACTCATCCTTCTTCAAATAAAATCCAGGCATTTTTGAAAGATGGGATGGGCTATAGGAAAGACTGGTGTGGAATAGTTCTAGAACAAAGTGAGTCATATAAATGATTATTATGTTCTGTGAGACAGAGATCATAGGTTGCTGAGATCATCACAATGGAAAATATTGATTTGCTTATAAGAAAGTAGAAAGTCAGAACTGAGTCAACCCTCAAAGAACACTACAGAGTGATGCCCTATAAAATCCTACAAAGACAAGCTGCATTGTTAGGCAGCCACCACGCAATCTGGTTTTGCAAGTTGCCCTTGACTGATGCATCAAGTCAGCTCTCCTCAAATCAACATTGTATATTAATAGTGAAGAAATAATTTTGTAATTGCTTTTGTTTATGTCAGTTCCAGGGAGTCCTCAAAGCAAATTGCATAGCAAAATGGGATGAACTACCAAATCAGCAGCACTCCAAAGATAACAGTTCCATAGGCTATTGATAAAGGATATTTATCATGATATGATATAGGATATACAATACATACACTCTGGTTAGAAGTCTGTATTTTGAAAGTCAATCCAAACAAGCATGTCACACACTGTGTAGCAGACTTGGAGAAAGTGTTTCAACAAGGATATGAACTTTGGGAAGATAGATATGACAAAGAGACACTGTAAGAAATACAGTCACCATCCCTTCCAAAATAATACAATGGTATCAATTATTTAAGATTATCTTCCTTAGAATGTCCTAGTGAACTAATTATAATATTAGTAATTTTAAAATAACAGGAAGACTGAAGTAGACTAGGCAGTCATAAGAATGTATTAGCTATGTATACATACGCATGAAGTGATCTTATTTGATTCTACTCTTTATATAAATCTGTCTCAATGGATGTCTGGTTCCATTCACTCTCACCTATATATGCCATGAAAGACATTTTTCCTATTAGTATTAACACTGTTAATATTATCAAATGTTCTAACTACTGAACTACTTAACTAATACTAGAGAGTAAAGTTCACCTAACCTCATACATATCAAATACTCACTTGACAGAAACCTACGGAAGTCAAGAAATTAAATAAAGGGTGGATTTCACGTTAACTGGGAAGACCAACCAGGTGTGGAGGAAACAGAGGTACAGGTGTGGATCCAGGACTCACATGTATTAGAACTCTTTCTACTTACCCTGTTTCTCTCTGCATTTTGGCCATATTCTCTTCCCCCATTCAGTGGGGGAAATGGACAATGCCAGGACATAATTAACATATTTCATGCGCTGGGAATTCAGAAGCAAGAGAGTATCTTTTTAGCCCTCCCAGCAAAGAGAGAATGCTTCGGCAATTTAAATTATGCGCCCATTTTCTAAAACAATCACTGTGAACCGGTCAAGAGTCCATCTGTAGGCCTAAATGAGGGCTTAAATCAGATTCCTCCTACATCTGGGAGTGGTTTAGGTGATATGATCGACAGCCTCACCATTACCACAAGAAAGGGAAATTCAAATATTCCCCAAAGAAAGAGATTTAGGGGCAGACCAAATCAAGAAGTATTCCCTATCCCATGTAGCAAAAAAGGCAGATTTGATTTCTGGTACATTTTAACTTCCCCACATAAGTAAGCAGAATTCTAAAAGTTTTCTCCTATTCACACAGGAAAAGTTGATCATATGAAACATTTCCAGCTTGCAAAGTGTTTCTTCACAGTCATCATCTTATTTGCTTCAGGCAGTTCAAGTAGATTTCTGTCACTTGTAGCTGAGAGGTCTAATTCACAAAGGTATAATGGACATAGGTTTCCACATTTAGTTCAATCAATTGTAATTATAATGATTCCAAATGCAAAAACTGAGTCTTAAAGATATTTGCCAAGTACCCAAGGTGAATGAGCATTTTCTTGCAGAATTTGAGACCAAAATTAATATTGTTCTTTTCTTTGTTTTTAAATCTTGAATGTCTTTAAATCTTGGTTTAAATCTTTTAAAATCTTTGAAACAGGTCCAGATTCTGATTTCACTTCCCTATTTGTTTATTTGTATTTATTTTAATTTCTGTATTATTATTAGCCTGCCTTTTAAGAGCAACCATGCTCCCCCCTTAAAAAGGGAAGAACCCAAGGGTTGCATTCATTTCAATGAATATTTATAAATTACCTTTTGATCAATTAGAAACAATGACTCCATTTACACTATAAGAATTCTTGTTCTTGATTAATTTCCCAATTTGTATCAAAAGAAATAGAAAGTCACCTTGGTTCTTAAAAAAACACTGTTAGGTGAACATATTGCTCAATTTTCTGTTCATTTTGTGGAAGAAAATCAAGTGCCCTTGGCCAAAGACACTGTTCAATGTTGCCAGGAAAAAGAATGCTCAGTAAGAACATTTTGTCCTGAAGAAGCAAGGAGGAATTTTACAGAGTTTTAGTAAGAGGGGGTTATATAAAATTGAGCTAACTTGGAGAAGAGTTGATCAAAATCAGTTCTGAAAGAAGGAGAAACTTTTCTGAAAATTTGCAGTTATGTGTTGGTCAATGATCAAATGAGGTCAGGAGGACGATTAGGAGCTAAGGTGATGCATAAGTAGGGTAAGAGGAAATAACTTGGGTGATAAGGACAAACAAATGCCACATTTGAAAATTACCAGTCATTCAAGGTCCCTTACAGTTCTATCCTAGTTTATGAGAATATGGACTCCTTCACCCTCACTTGTCTTTAGGTAACATTGTCTAGACTGCATTTGAATAAGATTCTACTAATGCATCTCCTTATTCATTAGCAAGAATATCTAGCTTTTAGGTTTCCTTTTTTAAAATAAGTTATTTTTATTTCATTTGATTAAAATCCAAAGCCTGACCAAATCAAACCAAAACATTAAAAACCCTCTTTTTACTCTTTCACTTAAAAAAAAATTAAAAATTAAATATACCTCTGATTAACCTTGATCTGTATTCTGATATAACCTGTAATTGGATAATTATGAGGGTGTAGAGCTTGATTAATGTATGAATGTAATATAATATATGATATATGTTTTAATATATTATAATTGTATAATTAATTATAAAATTATATAATTATAAATTATAATAAAATTATATAATTGTAATTAATAATAAAATAATTATATAATTAATTATATATTGTAATATTATATGTTTGTATATATATAAAATATATGATCATTAAAAGGATGAACTAATATCCTAATTTAATGTTAATTCATCTAAAATCTGTGTTTTAAAATAGATTATTTGGAAAATAATATCAATAATTCTGTCCAGGGGAAATGATGTAATAGGGAATCTAAAAATGTATAGGAGTTGGATAATATTCATTTTGGAAATTCATTTTCAATAAAGTATCACTGCTGTACTGTCCATCATATCATATGCTCAACAGATTTATAGTGATCTTTCTTGTGTAATAGTATCAGGGTAATACAGAGATAATAATCCAATACATCAGCCTAATTTGAAACTGTTAATTGTTTTAGTTAATAATTTAATTAAAATATATCCAAATTCTTAGGTATTTTGGTGTATTAACATGGTGACAAAACAGGTTTAACCAACATTGGAAGTTCTCTGCCATCACCACAAAACAACATAGAAGGAAAAACAAAGAAACCCGGAGATATCTATCTATGCACAGTGTGTACATTAGACCCACCTATCTTTTGGGTCGGACTGGTTTTGAAAACAGAGTGTTTGTATAAATAAGTACAATCACCACAACAGAGAATCTCTCTGTTATGAAAATAACAAAAAATTAAAATATATCAGTTACTTCATTTTTCCCACAACATTGGACTAATCTGAGAAGCATACATGTTTCACCCTGTCAATATTTCATTGTCAATGCATATTTTAAGCATCTATTTTAGACAAACCTCCATGTAATACGTGGTGCCATTGTGCCTATAAGGAATAGGAAGCCATTTCTCTAATTCTAATAATTAAGGTTTACTCAAACACAGCTGTCTGCCATTGGATTAAATTTAAAAAACATGCAATAAAAATTATCTAAAGTAGTGAGCTTGAAAGCTAATAGTCAATTCCCTTTAAGAATAAATTTAAATGTTTCTTCTCTTCTGACTCAGAGCCTCCCAGAAATAAATGTAGCAGGGGAGTAACATTAATTGCTTCATCCAAAAATTAAAAATTTTTATGTATCAAAGCCACCAGATATCCTAGCACCCAGCCTTTCCTGTACTGTAGGACCCCAGTGGCATTAAACTCTTGGCTGTTGAGAGGCAGAATTCCGCAGTGGCTAGCCCACTGTACAGATTCTAGAGACAGCTATCTGGATGGAAACACTGACCCTATCAACTCCCTGTCTTTAGGACTTTAGACAAATCACTTAAAGTATCAACCTTAGTGTACTTACCTTCCAAAAGACAGAAACGAGAAATAAAAACCTACCCATAGCATTACTGAAATGGTTAATTAGTTGCATAGGTACAAAACACACTATAACAGGAGCACCTGGGGGGTGCAGTTGGTTGGGCATCTGACGTGGGCTCAGGTCATGTTCCCAGAGTTCTGAGATCAAGATCCATGCCTGGCTCCACACTCAGTGGGGAATCTGCCTCTGCCCTCTCCCTCTTCCTTTCCCCCTGCTTGTGCTCTCTGTCTCTCAAATAAATAAAATATTAAAAAAAAAAAAAACCCTCTAAAACAGTACCTGGTTCATATTATGAACTGTGTGTGTTCATATTATTTTTTATCCTTATTCTAGGTGTTCAGAGTCTCTTTCTATGGAAGAAAGCTTTTACATAAAATTTAAGGCATAAGCCTGAAACAGAGAGAAAAAAAATAGAGGTGATTAATGATTAATTTGAGAATCTCAAGGAAGTAGACTCAGTAAGTGTAGTGATTCCGTGATTCCCATCAAAATCCAACCTTCTAGGAGCATGTAAGGAGACATGAATTGAGGGCTAGACTTTTATTTTCTTGTTCTTTTTCCTCTTTCCCAGCTACTTTTAGAGTACCGTATGGGTCCACTTTCAATGTAGTTTTGTTTCATAGTATCAATTCTGTTTCCAAGCAAATACAGTTGACTCTTGACCAATACAGGGATTTGGAATTCTGACCTCCTCCCATTCTCCCATGCAGTGGAAAATCCACATACTACTTTTGACTCCCCCCAAAACTGAACTACTAGTAGCCTACTGTTGATCAGAAGCCTTAGTGATAACATAAATAGTCAATAAACACAAATTTTATTTATTATGTGTATTATAGACTATATACTTACAATAAAGTAAGTTACATAAAAGAAAATATTATTAAGAAAATCATAAGAGAGAATACATGTGCAATATGGTGCTATATTTATATATAAAAACAATCATGTATAAATGGACTTGTGCAATCTAAACCCACATTGTTTAAGAGTTAGCTGTCCTCAGAAAATATTTAAATTTTCAAAATAATTTTAGTTATGATTCTACAGATAAAATAACCCAATTTAAAAGTGATTAATTGGTCTTAAGTCACACAAGTAATCATAATTGTTAATCTCATGCTAGAATCAACCTGTAAGACTTCTAAACCATTTCATACCCTTTTCCCTATTCTAAGGTTTTGACTGGTAAAACTACAAGATTGAAATACTTCCTTTGGAATCCTACTATATCAAACCAATCAAGGTCACATTTAGTAAAAAAAAATAGTAAAATATGTGAACTATAGAAAAACGAAAGAATTTAGTACAAAAAATCTATACCAGGCTGTCCAAGGTGAAACCACAGAAAAAGATTTAGAATGCAACTGCCAAAGAAAATTTCATATTCTGAACTTATCAAAAAATTTATTTTTCTAAATCAATTTTCTACTTTGACATTCTATCTCTCCACATCAATGGTACCATTCTCACAGTGTGAATGACTATCTGGGGGTTTATTCTAGACTTTCCCTTTTCTCTTACCCCTCCATCTTTGCAAGAAGCCCAGTGATTATACTTCAGATTTCCTCTTCATCTCATCCTTCCTCCTTTCCTTCCACAATCTCTACCTCACCTCAAGCTCTCACCAGCTTTGTGTGGATTATGTCCTGGCTTCCTTTCTCAGTCATCTTCTGTCAGAGGCAGTGAATTCCGAAATTTTAGGTTGAAATAGTAAGGCCTTATACAATGTGACCCGATCCGCATTTCCAACCTTATTTCTTACTATCCTCCATCAGCACTCTGCCTTCTTCAAGGTGCTCGAAACAGCTTCTTGTACTCAGCAATTGCTAACATGCTTTCAAGTTTCTATCTCCTTTTCTTCTTCCTCTTCATTCCTTAAGATTCAAGTACTTCTTCCTCTGAAATTGCATATTCTGGATTAGCCACAGTGGAAATTTTTGGTTTTTGTTACTGTTTCCTTCTCAGATTCCTTTCTTTGCCTCTCACAAGAAGTAGAAGGACAGATGTTCCTGGGCTGGCCAGCCACAATATCCCTGCTCCACTGACAAAAGTTATTGGTCTATTTATGGATTTAGCCTGTCCAATCAGACTCCTTTTGTAATATTTTTCTTACTGTGCTAACAAAGAAACTCTTTATTTTTCCTGGCACAAAGAACAGGATACATGTGACTCTAGGTCAGACCGTACCCATATTCTCCATCAGATGTAGGGTAGAGAATGATGCTAGGTAGTGAGGAAAAGCAAGTAGAAAGATAATATTGGCAGAGTTGAATTGCTCTCTAATTCCTGAGGTTCCCAGAGATATCAGGGTTACTATAGAACTTCCTTCCACTGTGAGAACTTCTCTTTTGTTTTTCCAGCATATCTAATTTTTTTTTTTTTTTTTGTATAAGTAAGTTAGCTGCATTTCTGTCACTTGCAACCACAGAGTCCTAATGAGGAACAGGGCCTACCATGGACTACATACTATCAGGGCACTTTCATTTTCTGTTGTATTCATTTTATTCCCCAAATAAGACTGAAAATTATTTTCTTTGTGGGGAGGGAAGACAATGGTGCCTCATGCATGATTCTGCAAAATACCAACACAATAATTAATACATAATGATGGAATAACTATATCAACAGAGGACTTAGTAAACTTTTAAAATAGAGCAAATTTAAACAAATACACAATTATAAACTGAAATAATAATTTTTTGTAAATTTTAAACTTTTTTCTTATAATAAAATTATGAATTATAATGTTTGACTGCAGTTCATAAAACCCAATATTATCATTTTGCAGATGAAGGATATAGTATTCAAATGATGAAATTTTATCAAGATCACACAGTTGATATGTGACAACTTTCTCAAAAACAACAACAAAAGTAGTAAAAAAGGAATGTCCAACCAAAAGTAATTCAATAAATTAGATAAATTACTTTGTAATCTTTGTTAGTATCATTGTTTTCATTTACTTATAAATTCCATTATTTATATTTATTGTTTCTGCTTTTGACAATGAATCCCAGGGGGCATCTGGGTGGCTCAGAGTGTTAAGCCTCTGCCTTCAGCTCAGATCATGATCTCAGGGTCCTGGGATAGAGCCCCGCATCAGGCTTTCTGCTCAGCAGGGAGCCTGCTTCCCCCATCTCTCTCTGCCTACTTGTGATCTCTTTCTGACAAATAAATAAATTAAAACAAACAAACAAACCCAATGAATCCCAGGAATTAAAATTTTAACCACTGTAAAAAATAGATATATTTCTCTTTTATCTATTTATGTTTGTCCAAAAGACACTAAGTCAACTGTAAAAAAGAGAGTGAGTCTGTCAATATGGCACTCCAGGATAAAGAATTGATTCTTAAGCTTTTTGACATTTATCATAATCATATACCATGAACATCAACCACTGAGACTTTTTGAAGATTTTCCTCCTTTATTAGAAATAAACAGTCAAAATTGATGTGAATCTGTCTTATAACATTTTCTCTGAATACTTCACAGAGTACTTGGTGAGAAATGAAACCTTTCAAAAATATGTGTAAATATTTTTAAGTTACAATGAATTCTAAATCATAGAAAGAGTGTAAAATTTAAAAAGGCAACATTCTGGGGGTTTTTTTGAGTAAAAAAACATCTAGTTTAATCTGTTTTTATGAAAATTTCAGCATAAAATTAGGGATTAGTTTCATCTACTGAATTTAGTATCTGCAAAAACAATCGCAACAACAACAAAAAAATCCCTTCTTGTTTAACTCATGCACCACATCTCATTTTTCAATAAAAAGTTCACCACAACATTAGCGCATATATCATTTGACTAGTTTTCATTACCTCCATTGCTATCACCTACAGTCAACCATCATTTCTCATGTGAATTATTTCCGTAGACTCTAAACTAGATTTATACTGTCCTGTATACCGCACCTTCAGCTTTCTGATCTACATACAGTGTCATAGGGATCCTATTAAAACATAGATTTTGTCCCTCCTATGCCTTCTCAGCTTACTTAGAGAAACTATAGCCTGTATGGTGACCTATTCTACCTGCACAACCTAGCAATTACTTCCCAGATTCCCAATTACTGAATTCTTGTCATGTTTCCAACCACCCACTCTTCCCAACTCTTCTGTGAACATATCTCATATGCCCACAACTCAGGGTATGTATTTTCTCTTTCTCTCTGGAAAGCTGTGCCCTGTTATTTATACATCTTGCTTATTTACTTCCTTCAGGTCCTAAAACAAATGTCACCTGTGCAGAGGGACCTTGATGAACTGTTGTATGTATTAGCCATTTTCCTGTAATATGCCTCACTATCTCATGGTCACCAGCTAATATGCTGAATGTTTGTTTATTTTCCATCTCCATGCACTATGATATAAACTTCATGAGGGCAGGGACATTGCTTGTTTTGTTCATGGACATATCCTCAGAAGCAATGAGGTTCAAAAATATTTACTGGATGAAAGAATAGATAAATAAAAGAATGAATGGAAAAGCAGCATCTATAATTTTTACTGAAACGTTAAGGATATACATAGTTTTCTAACTTTTTTTCTAACTTTTGTCATTACTTCAATCATTTCCATTTTAAAGTTTGTTATTTTTATTCTAGATTGTGGTGACAAATGCTACCATTGGAGTTAGATGTGGACTTTAAAATAAATGTGACATATATTTGTATTTCTTCCAAGTTACCAAGTGATTGAGAATGCATCCTTTCCAATTTGAGCCTTCAGCAGAGATCACATTGATTATAGTCTTGTGAGAGCTTGTGAAGGAGAAGTCTTGGCTTCCTAGGTCGCTGACCCACAGAAGCTGTGAAATAATAAATTTGTGTTGTTTTTAGGCTGCTAAATTTGAGATAATTTGTTATGCGGTAATCAATAACTAATCAGAGGAAGTAATTTTGCATGAGTTTATTTGTGCGTAGAACTTCAGAAGTACATTTTTTTCCTGGTGTTTCCTAAACTTATTTATTTATTTATGCATTTATTTAGGCAGTGCAGCAATTTATCATTAGCAATACAGTTTCCTCCAAAATAAATTTTTCTTAACCCTCAAAGGCATCCTCACCCAGATCTAAGAATAATCAATACTTCTTGAAAAGTTTTTTCGTTTTTTAATATGGAGGGTGCTAGATAAATTATTCCATCACATATCATATGTAAAGGTTAAATATTGCTTTGAATTATTTATCGTGCTCAGTTGGTTTCTTATATAACCTATTTTACTGATGCTAGAAGAAATTGCTTATCTGTGGAATTTTCCATTTCCCACTTCTTCTAGGGCCTTTTTGATTGTTTATTCTGTTTTTGGTTTTGGTACACCGTTTGAGATTAGTCTTTGCCTACATAATCACTCACCTAATTTTATGACCACTACTTTTTTTTTTTTTTTCCTTCCTGACTTACCATTGTTTTCCTTTAATTTATAGCAATTCTTTCTTTCTGAGTGATATATTAACTTTTCTTCTTTTACTTTATGTAATTAAGACCTTATGTCCCCAAAAACAACAACAATAATGCCGAAGACCACCAAGGCTTTACTGTCATACAAAGTTCCCTTAGCACATTTGTATTACAACATAGTAGTAGGTCGTTTGTGAAAATAAGAAACTCAAAAGGAGACTTTCCTTAGAGAAAAAAGAATTGGCTGAAACTAAAGCTAATGGAATTTGGAAGTCACAAACTTAGCATCATTAACCTAGAATTTCTGTCTCTAAACCTTCGTGAAAGAAGTGGGTGGTCAATATCTTGACTAGAAAGAGCTATGGGATCAAGTAAAATATATTCAGTTTTCAACAGGTGAGGAATGAAAAGACAGAATCATGATTTTAAGATCATCTGTACTAGAAAGAAAGCAATTATTGTGCCTGTTTTTCCTATACGGTTGAGTTGCATCCCTGTGTAATTAAAGGTTTGTTGTAACCTGGAGGAATACCCTTCATCTCACTGAATTCCTGAAAGAAAACTACTATATTTTTTTCCTCCATGACTTAGTGATATGTCTCTATGTATACCCTGGAGCTTAATTATGTGTCTTCAATATAATGTAAGGCAAACTATTAATTATTTGTCCTTAGATACATAAGATACAAGAAAATAGGAACAGAACGACTTTTCAGTCCTCAACAACCACAGCACTTACCTTCTTTTTTCAAGTTATTTTCTACACAGGAACTAGCCTTCAACTCAGCAGATATATTCTATTGTAAGTGATTAACTTCCTGATCTCGTGCATGTTCAAGAGTTAGTTTGAGCCAAGTGACATTGAAAATCTCTGAAGTGAAAAATGGCTTAATAGCAGTCATTTTTATTGCCGAAACTAGCAGAATACTGGATTTATTCTTATTAAAAATAATAAATAAAATAATTCTTTTAAGAAATGTTAACCTACATTTGGGTTATTGTTCACTCGAAGGGAATATTTGTTTCTCACTTCCCACATTGTTGTTGCTCCGAAATGGAGAGAGGTGGGGAAGGGGCAGGGGGAGGGGGAGAGGGAGAGAGGGAGAATCTTAAGCACACTCTGTGCCCAGTATAGAGCGGGATCTCACATCCCTGAACTCATGACCTGAGCCAAAATCAAGAGTCAGAAACTTAACCAACCGAGCCACCCAGGCACCCCTCCCACATTGCTTTTAAAAACATCAAATGTGTTTGCATATAAGAGTTCACCTTTTCCAAACCCAATTATAATCATACTTTTCATCATATGTCTAGACTTGAGACAACATAATATTATGTATTATACCAACTAGATTGCCTCTTGACCCAGGTGTGGACATGCAGCTGACATAAGTTCACATTTGTCTTCAGTTGTCTGTTTACTTTCCGTGAGAACAGGAATTAGCCTTTTATTTTTTTAAAGATTTTATTTTGTTTATTTGACAGAGAGAGAGAGACAGTGAGAGAGGGAATACAAGCACAGGAAGTGGGAAAGGGAGAAGCAGGCTTCCTGCGGAGCAGGGAGCCTGATGTGGGACTCCGTCCTGGGACTCTGGGATCATGACCCGAGCCGAAGACAGATGCCTAATGACTGAGCCACCCAGATGCCCCATGAATTAGTCTTTTAAAGCCAGGGCTGAACTTCTCTTGTGATCAGTGGAACAAATTGATCAAGTTGACAATTTTATTTTATTTTTTTACTGCAGGTAGAGCATATTCTCACCGTAGAAAACCTGGAATACATAATTGGGTCACATGAAAAGATTAAAACCAGGTTCTATATAGAACTCCTCTGTTACTTTCTGATTATGTTCTTCTAGGTTTTTTCCCCTTTATATCTACATAAATCAATATACACACACGCATTATATATTTTGTGTGTCTGTGCATGTGTGTGTAGTTGTATAGAAAAATACATGTAGTTGATGGACCTGTTTATATGTTTGTCTATGAATTCTTGTTACTGTAGTAACTAATCTGTTTCTCGACATCTATGAACATTTTGAGGCAAACACTAACCTATTAATAACTGTCTCATTATCTTAGAAATATGAGTATTTATACATTCCTTTGATGTTAGTATTTGAATGTGTGCTTCAACTCATGTAAAATTAAATGTAATGGAAACAAAGCTTTGTCTACTGAGGTCAAGGCAAAATAGAAATTAGCTGAATACTTAATAAAGTAAAATTGGAAAAAAAAAAGATCCCACATTAATTTAATTACTTCTCAAAAAATATGAGAAAATAATTGCTTAAACTACAATTTAATCGGGATTAGGTAAGCCAGTATTTCTTAAAATGATTCATAAAATGTATTTCAGTGGATATTTCTAGGTGTAGGGAAAAAAAAATTAGTAACAAAGTAAGTTTGGACATAGGTTTCATAAGTAAAGATTATTTGTTGTCACTATTGTTTCTTTTTTTTTTTTTTAAGATTTATTTATTTATTTATTTATTTATTGACAGAGAGAGACACCAAAAGAGGGAATACAAGCAGGGGGAGTGGGAGAGGGAGAAGTAGGCTTCCCACTGATGGGAGCTCAATGTGGGGCTTGATCCCAGGACCCTAGGATCATGACCTGAGCCAAAGACAGAGGCTTAACCTTAACCAACAGAGGCCCTGTCATTGTTGTTTCTTATTGTATATTTCTATTATTCTTAACACAGACATTCTAGATCTTTTAATATGCTAATGTACATTGCAAATATCCAGTAATGAAAAGTAGGATGCAATAGTTCCTCAAACTTAAAGCCAAGGAACACCTTCACTCCTTAGATTTAAAAGATCCGACTAGTATTTCAGGGAACAATTCCTGACAAATACAGTTGTGTGAAAATATCAGAAACTATTCTTTTTGAATGCATGGAATGTTTCCTTTTGTAGGAAATGTTTTCCTTCTCTATTTTGTAGTCTGTCTACATTAGACTGTTAGCTTAATACAAATTTTTTAACGTGATAGCCTCATATGATGCTGAACTTCTTAAATTCAGGAATCTTTACTCTTTAGTGCCCAGGGTATTTCAACATCAATTTCTACTGCTTAATCCTAAACTCTGAAATATGTCTTTTATCACCTCTTCTGCCCCTCTTCTGTCACTTCTTTCCTTGATTGAACGGACTCTCAGTCACTAAACATCACAGTCCATATTTCAATGTACTTCTTCCTTCTTTCCTCCACCTTGCATTTGTTTATCAATATAACCAAGTGAAACTCTTCTTAACGTCATTATACTGAACAGCCTAGGCTTTAGGCCACAGCTCTGTGTATTTGTGTATTTTCTCTTCCTTATAGCAATGAATTTTTCAATTCTAGCAATGCCTTAAAATCAGCAAATCAGAATCTTACATTTTTTATCGGTCCTTGATTGTACTAAGTCCCAATTGACTTACAATCTTATATATATTTTTTGTCCCTCCTCAACCATAACCCATATTTTCAAACACTTTCCTACAGATGATATTGCTGAGCATCTCTCATATATTTTCTTCAATATTCCCAGCTGCAGCTACCCTTAAGTGCCTTATTGCCTGTGACCTAGATTCTTGCAGTAGCATCTCTGCAGCAGGTCCGTCCACAATAATCGTCTCAAATTTTCTTGATCATGTTATTGCCAACTTATTGCCTATTCAAATTAAATATGGGGCGCTGGGAGGTTCAGTCAGTTAAGCATCTGCCTTCTGCTCAGATCCATGATCTCGGGAGGCTGAGATTGAACCCCGTATCCTCGCTGAGCGGGGAAACCTGCTTCTCCCTCTCCCTCTGTCCCTCCCTGCCTCATGTGCTCTCTCTCTGTCACACACACAAATAAATAAATAAAATCTTTTTTTTTAAAAATCAAATAGAAGCAAATGCAACATTTTTTGTCATTTTTCTAACTATGCTTAATTTAGCCAGACTAGACTCCTCAGATCTTTAGCTCATGCATTAATCTTTATATTCCTTTCCTTATATTTTTCCTCTCTACTTATACCTTTCCACGTCATTCAGGATCCAAAATGAGATTTTTGACTCATGCATTTAATTTCAAATCTGACATGTTATCATGAGAAATTTGTTTATTCTCTTTTGGCCTCAGTTTTTTGTGTGTTTGTTTGTTTTTATCTATGTGGTTGAGATGCTATCTCTCAGAGTTGTGAAATTGAAATATAAGATAATGATTGCAAAATCCCGAGCTAAATATAGATCCCCAAAAGGTTAGCTCTCTTTCCTAACTGATTTTCCCTCCCATGTAGGCCTTTTTAAATTTCTGTCATGTTTCTTTCTATTATAACCATTATTCAACTCTTTCATGGCTGTACATCTTGTTTTTCAGTAAGCTCTTAGGAAACTACACTCCTGTCTTGAATCATACTTCTTTTGTAACCACCATAGTACTTAACATGTATTATATTCATTGTCAGGCTCATCAAATATTTGTTGAGTGGATTTTGCTAAAGAAATTATGAAATCTTCTATTAAAGTACAAATCAAAATCTTGGGTGTTTCAATTATGAAGGATCTCATGGGAGCTCCCAATATAGAGATTAAAAAAGCCACCTAACTTTTACTAGTTAAAAAAGAAAACGCAAAAATAAGGAAGGAAGAATGAAAGAAAGATAAAGAAAAACTAAGGCACAAAGAAAGGAAAGAAAGAGAAAAAGAGAGGAAGGAATGGCAGAAGGAAAGATGGATTAAAATCTTATATTTGAAAAGCAAAATATGTATGCAGTTTAAGACAAGATCCTGATATGAGAAAGCCAGAAAACTAGTTTTATTCTCTGTGTACAATTTTGGCTACATGGTAATGCTGGGAAGAAAATATTCTGATGTGTCCTAGTTTTAATATCTTTAAAATATAGGGACACCTGGTGGCTGAGTCAACTAAGCATTTGCTTTTGGCTCAGGTCATAATCCCAGTGTCCTGGGATAGAACTCTGTATCGGCTCTGGTGGGGAGCCTACTTCTCCCCCTCCCTCTGCTAGTCCCCTTGCTTATGCTCTCTCTTTCTGTCAAAAAAGTAAATAAAATCTTTAAAGAAATCTCTAAATTGCAGGTAAATTAGCTTTCAACTGTCTCATGTGAATTATAATAGTAGGACCATATCCTATATATAGACATATTTTAAGGCTTTTATAAAATTTCAAAGAACTACTATATATAAAATGAGATCATTGTATATACTATAAACATTGTATAGATGTGTTTCTTCCCAGATATCTGATATTTGATTTATTCTTATAATTTCTTTTGATTAGTCATAGTTTTATGTTTATACATCATTCATTACACACGATATGATCTACTCTTCCTCCCCTGCCTCTCTTGCTGAGTGTGCTACCCAAAGTTGAGGCCCATCCAAGTTCAGCTGCTTTACTCATTCTTAGGGATTGTATGCATTCGGTTTCAGAACTAAGCCTGGAGATGTCTTTATTATAATCAGAGTACAGTAAACTCTCAATTATCTATGATAATGGGTTACTGGGAGAGCGTATATAAGCAAATTGCTTTGGAGATTTGTCACCTGGAATAAACTCTCCCATCCCTGGGGAGTGGCAGAAAGGGCAGAGTGGGAGAAGCAGGCAGTCTCACTGAACCTGGGGAGGGAGCTTCACGGGTAACTTCCAGCAGTGGCCCTGTGTCATTCCCTCCTCATGCACAAAAGGCCTCAGAGCCTCTAGCAGCAAATGCTTGTTTAGCAAATGCATAAATGAGAGGATTTACTTTGGTGGAGCTTCACAAACCTGAAGTAAATAAATACATTTCACTGAAGAGACGAGTAACACCAACTTGGAACTAAGGGAGCGATCTATCATCAAATGCCTGATGTTCTTGGCGATTCTATAAAATACAGTCACTGCAATCAGGCAATAAACAACAATGAAACATTTAAAAATTAATACTAAATATAGAATCATACCTCTGTAAAGATTGCCCAGTTCAGAAACAATCCTTCTTCAGTTTCTTTGGAAACTGCTGCTGATTTTCCTGTAGTAAATAACACAGAAAAATGTAAACCACTTTTTGAGACTGACAGGAAGACACATACCTTCTAATTGTGCAACTAGCTGTCAGTGACTGAGGTAGCTTGAACTCAACCAATATTCATTAAATACTTGTCAACTCTAGGCATTTTGCTAGTGACTGAGGATGAAAAGGTAAAGAAGACAGTGCCCCCTGACCCTTGCTGCTCTTATGGATATGGGGTAAAAGTTACAGAAGGATGTGATCTCAAGCTCTAGCTTTTTAGGGCTACCTGATATTTTCCTCTCCATTCTGGGTATGGGTGTGTGTGTGTGTGTGTGTGTGTTCCAAAGAAAATGACAGTAAGTAAATATTCTTAGAAAACTAAAATTCAAAAAAAAAAAATTAAATTAAAAAAAGAAAAAAACCGAAAAACTAGAATTGGGACACCAAGTGCTACATGAAGGCAAAGACTGAGGAATCCACTTTCCTAAAGGCAGTATGTGGGAGAAGAGGAAAGGACACTCTTGTGAAATCAAAGGCCTGAATCTCAGTCATAATTCCACCATTAATGATAAAACCTCAGTTATCCAAGACTCTTTTTACTCTTTGATAGGATGGGACATTTGGAGTATGTGAACTCTGAAGTTTGTTTCAGATGCCAACTACCATAAAACCATGCCTAGAGAAAGATGGGTCTTTGGAGAACTACATGGATGTCAGTAGGATTTGGAAATATTGCATGTAAGGATTTGGTAGAGTGGGGAGTCTAAGGAGATCCTGAGGATTTCAGTTTGGATCACAGATACCTGGGTAACCGTTTTAGGGAAGTTAGTTCACTCTTCCCTCCCTTAAACTGCCGGCAGGATGAGGAGAAAGCAGCAGCCAGGGGTGATTCACATGCCTGACAATTAAGCACTGATTGCCTGGGAAAGCTATAACCATTTTTTTTTTCTGTCTCCAACTTGTGTGTTCTTGTTCTCCCATTCTAGAAAATTCCCCTGGCATAATGCATAAAAACTCATTACTCACTTAGCATGGAGAAAGCACACACTCTTCAAGGCTCATTTAATCTGTATTTACAAGGAATGATGAATACTAAGCATGGACTTGAATTACGATTTTGAGATAGTGGGGTAGAGCATAAAGTCATGACCACCCATGATCTCAGAGAATGGTGATATTAAGTGCAATAAGATGGAGACAAGGCCAGTGTTAAGCGAGCTTCCATGGTGACAAAGACCCACATAAAATGAAGTAAAGGTCTGCTTGGAAAGACACATGACTGCATCAAGGGTTTAAATTTTATCACGTACTCCAGTTCCATTATCTACAAAACTGTCACCTATTTATTTGTATCCATATGACATGTTTGAAATCTTTTTTTTTTTTTTTTTTTTATTTATTTATTTAACAGAGAGAGATCACAAGCAAGCAGAGAGGCAGGTAGAGAGAGAGAAGGAAGCAGGCTCCCCGCTGAGCAGAGAGCCCGATGCGGGGCTCGATCCCAAGACCCTGAGATCATGACCTGAGCCGAAGGCAGAGGCTTTAACCCCCTGAGCCACCCAGGTGCCCCTGTTTGAAATCTTTTAAGTTCAAAATAAGTTGACAATTTTCTTTTTATCATAATTTTGTAATTCTTCATTTTCAATCATTGCAATTGATACTTGGTTTATAAGATAATAGTTATATAATTTTTCCCCCTAGGGTATTTTTAGCCCTTGTAGCTCCAACATATTGGCTGCTAAAACAATCTTTAAAATTGTGACATCAAGATAAAGGTCAGACCTGATCTCTCTCTAATTATAACACAATCATTGTGTAATTCCTTACAGGCCTCTGTTCAGCCACAAATGGCCTTTCTAGAGCAATTAAAGAGAAGAGAAATTACAGGAAGATGTTCTTTTAGAAATTGGGATCTCGATTATGTCATTCTTGATGTTATCTGCTATAAGATGTTCATTATAAAATAAAATATACTATACTTAAAATAATGCATATTTGCCCAACAAGTTTTTGAGGAATAAAAGAAATTCTGCATGGTATAGCATTTTTTTAAAAATATTTTTTATTTAATTGACAGACAGAGATCACAAGTAGGCAGAGAGGCAGACAGAGAGAGAGGGGAAGCAGGCTCTCTGCTGAGCAGAGGGCCCGATGTGAGGCTCGATCCCAGGACCCTGAGATCATGACCTGAGCTGAAGGCAGAGGTTTAACCCACTGAGCCACCCAGGCGTCCTGTGGTATAGCATTTTTAGCTAACAGTTCTATCACTGTCTTTTTCTGTTATAACAGAAGTTTAAGTATACATCTTCCCATTAAACATTCCTAACTTGTTTTAGATCACTTTTGAGCCTTGGTGATTATGACTAGTTCACATGTATATAAAATGCTGGTTTTCATAACCAATATTTACAAGCTTCGTCTCTCTCTCTCTCTTTTTTTTTTTAAGATTTTATTTATCTGACAGAGAGACACAGCAAGAAAGGGAACACAAGCAGAGGGAGTGGGAAAGGGAGAAGCAGGCCTCCTGCAGAGCAGGGAGCCCAATGCTGGCCAATCCCAGGACCCTGGGATCATGAACTGAGACAAAGGCAGATGCTAAATGACTGAGCCACCCAGGGCCCCTAAACTTCATCTTTTAATATTGAGGAAAAAAAAAACACAGAATAGATGCAATCTACACCTTCTGCTTTAACTTAATTCCTTAATATAATTAAGTTGAATATTTATGGGAATTAATTTTTTCTGAAAACCAGTCCAATGTTTTTGACAAATTATCATTTGGTGTCTCAGAGATAGTCTCCATGACACATAACCTACTCACACCAGCATCTCTTGGAAAATTCTGTGCTTTCTTTTGAGATACTTGACAGTTTTATGTTACCTTTAATTGCAATTGTTTGTTTCCTAAATGGGCAATCTCTTCATAATTGTAAGGTCCTTCTTAGCGGGAGCAGCCCCACCTCAGTAGAACAGCCATTTTGTTGTTTATGCAGTGAACTTAGATTGACCTTGCCCCCCAGAGGAATTCACTCAGAAACGGATCTGGGAAACAGGTAAAATATGGCCGACCAGCCCCTGATAAAAGAGCCCATATACCAGGACGTGTCAGGTCAGGGAGAGATAACAAAGCCCAGAATGCAAGGACGAGTCAGGCCAGGTAGAGACATCCAATCAGTAAAGCATACATACTATCTCCCTGACTACCAGAAATGTGGGCCCTGCCTTTTTGGCACCTTTTGGGTGCCATTTCTGACTAGAGTGATAGGCTAGTTCAAATAGTTACTATAGGGTGAGTTGTAATTCAATTGGCCACCTGTGTGTGGCCAGCCTCAACCACATGGCCTTTGCTCTATAAAAGTTAGTCTGTAAGGCCGGGAGGGGTCACCTCTTTGCAAGAGACAGCCCCAAATTGTCGGTTTGATTCTCCATACTTGGCGTGAAATAATGCTTTGCTTGACCTTCGCTTTCTATCAGTCTCGCTCCTTTGACCATAGACTCAACAATAATGTCTCAAAAATCAAATATAGTGTAACTTTATCTTACTTTTGCACTGTATAAAACTTGGTTGTTGCCTCAAGGTAAGTGGTCACCCTGTAAGAAGAATTACATGCATTGCTTGTAAACATGTTTATATTGTATTTTCTATTCCTTTCCACAGAGAACTTTTTTTTTTTTAATTCAATCCTGAATTGTAACAAAATATTTTAAGTTATTTTTTACGAAGTGGTGCAAATTACATAAATACTCAACTGAAGTCACAATGAGATAAACACAGAGATACTCTGTAAATAACCCCCAAAACTGATAGCAAAAACTACAATATAACCTACTCTTCAAACCGATGAACATCGAAGTAAATTTAACATAAATGGAAAACTGCATGCTCCTTTTCTTATCACTAATGTATTAAAAAGTAGTAAGATCAAGAAAATACAGTAGTAATACAGTTGTCATAATAAGAAAAGCCTACTCTGTGCTCTGTACTGTGCCCAGGTTTTTCATGCTACACCTCTTAATCTTAAAGCATTCCAAAAAGTCAAATATTATCTCAGTTTTCTAGTTGAGGAAATTTAGGCACATAATGGCTGAATAATTTGACTAAAATCCTATAGTTAACAAATGCTGGAACCCAAATTTGAACTGAATCTGCATGGCTTCTTAGATGAGAACTGTCTTAGATATTTTGGAGGAGAAATCACATTTAACTTAAACCAAGAAAACACAACACTTTTGGACTTTATTATTCTTAATATGCAATAATGGGGCACCTCCTGGGGTGCCTAGGTGGTTCAGTTCATTAAGCATCTACCTTCAGCCCAGGTCATGATCCTGGGTTCCTGGTGATGAAGTTTCAGAATATTGGTGAGGTTCAGTGGGGTGGAATTGGAGCCGATGATCAAGAAAGAATTCTTGAGAGGCTTGGTGCAAAATGGTGGTCTATTAAAGCTCAGGGACAGGACCAGTGGGCAGAAAGAGTGGTGCCCCAGGGTTATGAAGGGTGGCAGGATATATAGGATGGGAGAAGCAAGGAAAAGGGAGGTTTCAAAAGAACTTTCATATGCTAAAGAGGACCTACAAGATACCAGAGGAGAGGCCTTGCCATTGCCAAGGGTTATCCCTCTAGGAAGGTATTAACATTAAGATAGTTGAGAGAGTCAGGGGAAAATGTCCCACCTGTCCTACCCAAGAGTGCCAGTGGGAAGAAGTTGTCAGTTCGTGCTGTCCTCAGCTTGCCTTCTGTTCCCTCATCACAGGGATAGAGTCCCATGTCAAGCTCCCTGCTCAGTGGGGAGCCTGCTTCTCCCTCTCCCTCTGCCTGCTGCTCCTCCTGCTTGTGCTCTCTCTGTCTCTCTGTCAAATAAATAAATAAATAAAACTCGTTAAAAAATATATTCAAGCCCTCTGATGGGCATGTTTGAAGGAGAGGATGAGGCAGAGCAAAAACAGCTGTAATACTCTTATGACAGCAGTAGTTCCCACCATAGCCTTATTTCTTCTATCATTTCCACCTCAGATTAAGCACATTATCGAGAAATGAACCAGTAACCCTCTGTCCTTGGGCACCCACAGTCTCTGGAGCTTTTAATAAGATTCTATTCTTAGATGGCCTTTGGCTTGGGGCCCTAGAATCTTCTACCTCTTTTCAAAGCCCACGACCTCTTTCCGTCATCTTGAGAATGCTTGCTCTTCACAATCCTTTCATCCTAGCTTGGTGAAAAGTCTTTCATTACTCACCAGCTCTATTAAAATCAAGAAAGCACACTCAAATGGCATTGCTTTAGAATCATTTTGGTAGCTATTTAAAAACACAAAAGATGGGGCCACATTCCAGACTTCCTTAATCAAATTCTCCAAGGCGAAGTTCAGGAATCTGTATTTTAAATAAACACTCTTTGTGATTCTGTTGTGGAAACAGGTTTGAAAATTACCACAGAAAGACTCATGACTCAGGAGGGCTTCAAACTTAAATATCCAACCCAAGGGCATTTTCCTCCGCCCTACTTTTAAAAAGCTGCCATTTGTGCATTTTATTGGAAGATGAACTTGGGAGTGGGTAGTGTGGTTGGATTCTGATATCGCCTACCAGTTCATTTTTCATTTTGGGGCTCTTTGCCCATAAGGTAATTTAGTTTTCCAGTCAATGATCTATACTTGAAAAGCAGAAACGTCATTAAAATCACATATCAAATACCTGCATGTACTAGAGGAGAGTGATTCATGAAAATTTCACTTACACAGAAGGTAATGCTGAGAAGCATTTTCAAATCTTCTTTTCAGCTCTAAGACTTGTTCTACTCTCTTGTCTGACAAATGCTACAAATGACAAATGCTTACAGTGGGGGGAAAAAATAACCTTTAAAAAATAGGACTAGGAATGGAAAAACCTTACTTTGAATATGTATCTGTATGAGTGCCAGTGTATTTGAGCTGAAGGATAGACATTTATGATATGTACTTTCCAAGATGCTTAAGTTATAACAAAGAAAGAACTAATTTGCAGGAAGGGAAAGAGGTATGTGCATTTTGAATCTAGTATGGAAGCATATTTTTCTCAAGAATAGAAGTTTCATTCCTTACAGTAATAATAATTAACATTTACAGAACAACTTTTATGTTCCAAAAACTGTGCTAGCCCTTGAGTTACACATCTAATTTTATTAGTTTTTTTGTTTGTCTGTCTGTTTGTTTTGGGGTTTTGTTTTGTTTTATTTTATTTATTTATTTTTTTTTTGCAAATACTAGGTGCTAATCTCTGTTAGACACTGGGACAATATAAAAATAAAACAAGTTACTTTCTTCTCCGCCTCTATTTCCAGCCTAGTTTTTATGTTCTGGAAACACATATGGTGCTCTCTTTTTCCTGGCCATAATTGTTTAGTTAACAGAAATGTGACTTTTTTATCTAACCAGGCCCATATTAATATCCCTACAGTCCCACCCTAACTAATTTGGAAATAGATAAGAGTGAAAACGTGGGGAGAGACAGAGTTTTGAGATTAAACCCCCTCTTTTATCAGTGGGCTATTCCAATTTAACTTTGTGTAGGTTTTACCAAAATACGATAAAGAGAATAGAGCCAAGAACAGTGAGCAAATATTTCATATTTGTTATGCATGTACCAATCCATTGAATGTGTTACTTATGTAATTTGACTATGCTGAAAAGAACTGTAAAAGTCATCTAATTTGATTTTCTGACTTTTTCTTTTCTTTAAAATTTTTTGACTTTTTCTTTCCTTTATTTTTTAAGTAGTTAAGCATCTGACGTTCCGAGTTTCAGATGATTTGCTGACAAGATTCAGAATTCTAGTCTCCAGTTAGCTGATCTTGTCATTGTTCATCACCTCATCACTTTCTAGCTGTTGGATGTTTGTAAAAGGCTCTAAAGAGCCTTAGCAAAGATAGAAGAGAGTCAGAGTGATATCATATGCAGGAAGCATTTTAAAATGTGTTCAAATTACAAAAAGTTTTATAGATTTCTAAAAACTTTAACTCCAGTATACTTAATATACAGGGTTATATCAGTTTCAGTTGTGCAGTTTAGGGATTCAGCAATACTATACCCGACTCAGGGCTCATCATGGTATGGGTACTTTTAATTCCCACCCATCCTCCACTCCTACCCCTTCCCTCTGGTAACCGTCAGTTTGTTCTCTATAGTTAAGAGTCCAAACAGTCTATATTTTTAAATATAAAATATATATTTTAAATAAATATATTACATATAGAAATAAATTAAAAATATAAATATATTAAATATATTTTAAATATTAAAAAAGAAATACATAAGCCCCAAATTATCATTTTCATTCAAAACTCTCAGCAAAAATTTTGTATTTCCATTTTCCTCTGTATTTTCTTTTTGGAATGCATTTTTAAAAAACATAGTTGGTCTATATACATTTTTAATTCCTTTTTTTAAAAGATTTTATTTATTTGAGAGAGTGTGCACAGGAGAGTTGGTGAGGGGGAGGCGGGGCAGTGTGAGAGAGAGAAGCAGACTCCTCACCAAGCAGGGAACCCTCAATTCCAGGACCCCAAGATCATGATTTGAGCTAAAGACAGACACTTAATAGACTGAGCCATCCAGGCACTCCATAATCCTTTCTCTTAAACTGGATCTCACTATGGTATGGTCTCATGACCATCAATATTTACAAAGTTCTCACCCAAATAATACCTCAGAATTAACAAAAGTCATTATTATGCTTTTAATTGGCTTTTATACATAAAACTAGATGAATGTTTAAATGCATTTGTTTTAACAAATTTTGAAATATTTTTTCCATTTATTATGAATGGTAAGAATACTGATTGAAAGTGTGAATAGTTGAAGACTGTTGGTAGATACGAATACCTCCAAATTACTTTTCAGTGTGTTATAACAATCACCACAAGTAAATCTGGATGACTATCAAGTAAAGCTGCCTCATTTATTTTTTTGTACAAAGTGGGAAATTCTTCAGTCATCTGAATGGTGGTGTTGGTGCCTGGTACCAGCATGAATCCCAATAATGTGAAAAAGCATAAGAGCTAAATACCAGGAACCCCCATAGAAATCAGAGTCTTGGATAAATTTAGTAACTGTTAGTTCTTTAATCACTCTTTTTGCTTTTCTTTCTTCCCATTGTCTGGAATCTAAAGTAGTTACTTTTGTAAGCAATATTTTCTTATCTCAGAAGAATAGTGTTTTAACCTATTATTAACCATCCTTATAGATAAGAATTAAACAATACTGAAAGGAAATATGCTTCCCTGCATTGAGATTTTTTTGAATTTTGATTTCATTGTAACAGAAACTACAGAATACTTGTCATGAGACAAGGGTTTCAAAAACTGATAATCTGATTAGTGCTTTCTCAAGCACCAGTACCTATGGAAGCATAATAAAGGTTATAATCTTTGACATCAACTTGGGCTGGCCGAATTCTTGGCAAATGCAGATGGTGCCAATCATTTTAAAAACAGTCCTAAATTGTACCCCACCCTCATGTTTACCTCTTTTTTAGTGGAATGTTCTATGCATTTGCAGCCAATAAGTTTCTTCTTTTATTTTTAAAATAGAAGAGCTGTTTTCTTTTAATAATAATAATCCAACTCCAATATTACTAAATTATTTGCAACCAAGGACAATATTGGCCTCTGGGAGATGGTTAGAAATAATGAGAAGTAAGAAGAAGGGTTAGGAAAGGGAGTTTTTATTTGCTTGTCTCAGGGAAGAGTGGGGGGTGGGGTGCTCTTGAGATTAGGCAGGAGGATCTGGAGTTGCTAAACATTCTGCAGTTAATAAGTGAGAGGCACACTAAAAAGTCTGCTGCTGAAATGCCAAGAGAGCTACTGTTGAATATCAACAGGTTAAGCATTCTTCTTATGTGACATTCATTTTGTAGCCTTATAATGTTCCCACTTGACCAATAACCCATCTTTAATAGACTTGTTCTTTTTATCTATCTTACGGTCATGGTCATTGCAAATATTACTAGGAATACTTCATATACCCTGTCCTACACAAATAAGGAGAAATGTTAGACTTCTTTCACATTCAAATTTCCTTTGATTGTACTATTTTTGGGTAGAGAAAGTGTTTTTCAGGAGTAAAATACACAGCCAAATTAATGGAATGTTATAGAAACTCCAGAAATAGATCTCAACTACATACCAGAATTTGCTTAAAAAAAAAAAAAAAAAAGTAACATTTAAAATTGGGACTATTCAGTGATGTGGGTTAATTGGTTAAGTATCAAAAAATATGTGTATTCTATTTAATTTTGTACATGGTAACAAAATAAATTCCATATACTTCAAATGTTTAAAAGTAAAACATAAACAAAGTATTGTATAAAGAACACATGGAGAATTTTTTTTTCTTTTTTTTTTTTTGACACAGAGAGATATCACGAGTAGACAGTGAGGCAGGCAGAGAGAGATTGAGAGAGAGAGAGGGAAGCAGCCTCCCCACTGACCAGAGAGCCTGATGTGCGGCTTGATCCCAGGACCCTGAGATCATGACCTGAGCCGAAGGCAGAGATTTTAACCCACTAAACCACCCAGGTGTCCCGAAAGAAATTTATTTTTAAAATTAGTTAACATAGGGACGCCTGTGTGGTTTAGTGGGTTAAAATCTCTGCCTTCGGCTCAGGTCATGATCCCAGGGTCCTGGGATCGCCCCACATCGGGCTCTCTGCTCAACAGGGAGCCTGCTTCCCTCTCTCTCTCTGCCCTCCTCTCTGCCCACTTGTGATCTCTGTCTATCCCATAAATAAATAAAATCTTTTAAAAAAAATTAAAAAAAAATTAGTTAATATGGCGGGGCACCTGGGTGGCTCAGTCCGCTGAGCGTCTGCCTTTGCTCAGGTCATGATCCCAGCATCCTAGGATCCAGCCCCACATTGCTCAGCAGGGAGCTGTCTTCTTCCTACCCCTCTCCCTCCACCTGCAGCTCCCCCTGCTTGAGCTCTCTCTCTGTCAAATGAATAAATATTTTTAAAAATAAATTAAAAAATAAAATAAAATTAGTTATCATGCAGTGGGAAGGGCTTTTTAAGAATGACAAAGGAAAAAACAACTCATATTGTTAATGAGAAAAATCTTTAAATTAAATTAAAAAAAATTTTTTTTAACCTTAAAATAATAGAGACAAACAGCACGGGTCGGGGGAAGAGTATAGTTTCAACTCAAGTCTTAAGTGATCAATTTCCATAAAGAATAATTAGCAAAGTTTATTAAATTTTAAAAATTCATTTCTCATCCTTTGACATAACATTTCTAATCTAGAGATTCAATCCTTCCTCACAGAAATGTATTGATTAGATAACACTGTTTATAACGATACACAATTGGAGAGCACCTACATGCCCACTGGGAAAGTACTGGTGAAATAAATTAGTATAATTGATACAATAGGATTCCCTGCTGCCATCAAACAAAATAAGGAGTCTCTATATGAATAATATAAATTATTATAATTATTATATATATTATATACAATAATTATTATATATATGATTATATATATTATATATATAGTATATATATTATATACTATATAAAATGTAATACATTACATTTACATTTTAATGTAAAAGTTGTCAACCAATAAAACACATGATATTCAAATTATTATTCTATAATTCAAATTCTAAGAAAATGTACAGCATGAAAAGTAAGTCTTCCTTCTACCCATGGCCTAAGTTCCCAGATATCCTCTTGAGAAATGTCCTGTGTTAAGTGTTATTTGTGAGTTGTTCTAGAGACAATCTATGCACATATAGGTATAAATGTATATATGGCTAAGAAAATAGTGTTGACTTATTCCTGTGTGATGCCCCTGGACATTATATACAATCTTTTTTGTAGAATCATTTCATGCTCATTTATAGAAGGATGAAATGATTTTCTTAATTTTCAAATGATTTATTTATTAAAGACAGTCAAAATTAAAGACCTATTTTGAGAAATAAAGTAGTGCCCAATTAAATAATAGCAGGGAACATTTACACTTGAATATTATTACATTAAACTGGATTTCGTTCTAGAAAGCAAGATACCAGCTCATAAAACCAGCCTGCTAGTGTAAAGTGAGGATATTCTTTCATGACAAACTGAAACAGATATGTACAAAACCTAACAAAAAGTTTTATTAGGTCTTATTTGCTATATATTCTCATGAAATAATACCTGATCTTACCTTGTGTAAGTTAATTCAGCAATTATATAATTCTGACTAATATAACATTTATTTTTAATATAGCCAAGGGACACACCCAAAAAGACAAGCAATGTCACACAAAAGGGTATAACTACTTCTTTTATTATTCTGGATTAGTTACACTTGAAGAAATTACAGATACTTTATATTTGTTACATCAGGTTTATTAAACCAGTCAGGTAGTATGAAAAGAAATAGCCTAATATTTAAAAAAAAAAAAAAATCTGTTTCTGGATTAAAAGGTATTCATTTGTCAACTAGAAAAATACATTCTAAATAAAACAATAATCCTACTTCGAAAAACTATAAAATTCAGCCACAGAAATAGGTTTTGTCATGTACAGATGTTTAAATAATATAAAAATAAAATTTTAATGTATTAGAATAGCTTCTATACACTGAGGCCATTTATTTTTTTGAGTTAGAAAGAAAATAAAACAGATATTTCATTTAGGATAATGTTCTAAAGTTATTTTGTGTCTACTACTTAAATTTCAGTTCTACAGAATGCACATTTTTTTCTACATGCATACAATGCATAGGAAAATACCATAATTTAACCATTGTGAGGCTTTTAAAAAGACTATTTGTGTTGCCTTAAATCAGTAACTGTGATTTAAAAATAAAATTCAAAAATTTTTCAAAGCACAATGATTTCGTGCCTTCCCTAAAGAATTTGTAAGTAGAATTACTGTTTGAAGTCTGCTAAAATGCATATTTATATATAAAATGCATGAGCATCCCAGAAATAATTTTTAAAATGATTGAAGTAAAAAAAATCAAAAATGAAAAAAATAAAGTAAAAAAAATGGTTGCGGTCTTCTAAAATTTAGCATTTCAATTCAAAAACTGGGTGAGGCAAAGAGGTAAGGAGGTCGATTGGAGCGATTATAGTTAACAAGATAGAAGACAAAGTAATAAAACAATAAAAAAAATACATTGGGAAAAGGAAGGTAGGTAAGTACGTAATAAATATGAGCTAAGCCGTAACGTAAGTGCTCCTGTATGAAAAATACACCTAAAGTAGTTGTGGGATCTGAGATAAAATATTACAACTGATTGAATGGAATAAATGTTTCAGAGAAAACACAACATGTTAAAAAGACAAAGTGGGTAGGTTTCTGTGTATGGCAGATAGAGGGAAAAAAGGCATTCCAAGGGGGAGGATGAACAAGGTAAAATCTACATTTTTACAAGAAGGAAGAAGAGTCCACTTTGGTTTGCTACTTCTAGCTGCATATAGCAATTTCAGGGTTAACCTGTTAGGTTACTCAAAAATTAATAAACACTTTAAAGATTCTATACAGAATTAAAACATTAAAGACTCTATCAAGTTCTATATTTATAATTCAAATTCTCATTTTAATAAAGAATAGCTTAGTATCTAAGGATGAAGGCAATTGTAGTTGTTTATCTGTATTATTATATTACTCTAAATTAGAGATTCAGCATGGTCACTGATGATTTAATATTGTAATGAGTCAAAAGCACAAATACATTTGTATAACTAAAAAACAACTAGAAGTTCTAAAGTGTATTTGAAAAATCAACAGTTCTACTTTTTGAGAAGAGTCTTCAACATAATTTATTATAAAAATAAAGGAGTGGTCCTTAGAATGTATGTACTGCACTATATAAAAGCAGAAGTTAATTCAAAGATTCTAAAATGAAATTATCTTTCCAGTCCTATTTCTTAACAGAACCTCTTTCGAATTCAGATAATTAATCAAATTATATAACAGATAGGTAATGTTCTTTTCATTATTTTCTCACTAAGGAGTAATACAAAGAGAGAGCTTTCACTTTTGGAAAACAAAATTGCAATTGGTTTATCACTGATGACAATCTTCTGAATTTAATCCCCAGTACTGAACAATGAATATATCAAACACTTTCCTTACTGCTGAATGATTTAATGGAATATTTGGCAAATAAACTTTCCTTTCTCAGATGACCATTCAATTCCTTTCCTTTTTTTTTTTTTTTAAATTCAATCCATGTTACCATTATTATTTACTCTTTTTCACTTTATTTTCCCTGAAATGGAAATTTCTACTTTCTTTACCAGCCAATTTCAACTAAAGCCTTGAGCATTATCTTGGTGCTAGAAGTGATAACACAGAGGCTCTCCAAAGTGAAATACTAAATCGTCCTAAATATCTTCCCAAATATTGGTGAAAAGCCTGGGGATTAGAGAAATGAAAAACTAGCTTAAGAAACTCAGTTAAAACATGCACTATGGTAAGCATGGGAATAAAAGGGAATTATAAATACTGAAATCTTCACCAATATCCACATATTAAAACTAAGTAAAATAATATTCTTACATGTGTGCTGACATACAGGAAAAGTGTCAGCTAAAGAAAAAAATAAACCACAGTGGTATTTATTTAACAGTACAATAAAACAATAAAACGAATTGTTTACAATATGATTACATCACATGTTCTCTGGCAAGAAACAAAGAAAGGAGAGAGGTTGGAATATGTCCTAACTAAGCACCAGGCAAAACCAAGCCTTGACCAGCACTGTAATAAGTGTCAGTCAAGGTAGGATCTAAATAGTCTCTCAATTTGTTGATTAGTTACTAGCAACCTTGGGGAAGGAGTAGGAGTTAGAGTTAGTACACTTAGTACTTTTATTTTTTTTTTTTTTTAGTTTGTACCTTAGATGAAGTTCTACAGAGACCATCTGAATTCCAGTGTAAAAGAACAAAAGATTTTTGTCCATGTGAGTTCCTCTCTGTAGGTTAAAAGGCAAAATGCTAATACTTAGCGTATGCAGAACTCTATTTTACCCAAACAAAGGACACCAAGTTGCCTTTATAGGAGGCTGTTTTGTGAACAGGGTGTAAATAAACAGGACTGTGACCCTGTGATTTTTTTCTGTAGCCCACATCATACCTCACTCAAAAAACAAACCTGCAGAGACCATTTGTTTGATCAGAAGATTTGCTTTGTCAGAGAAAGCCCAGGCATAAGTCTTAATAACTTTAGCCATTTTTAGAAAAAATTGCTGTTGTATGTAGCCCTTGGCCCTTTCTTATCTATACCCCCACCCAATCCACTGCTGGTATTTGCACATGTCCCACTGGGAGCCCTTCCCGCTTTCTGTTGTCTGGGTCTAAACAAGCAGAGGGGTTCAGAAAGTCTCAGAGATGATGTATATTCTAAGTATCAATGAGAATAATCAAGACCTGAATTAATATAGTTATAACAGCATAATTGTCATGTACATTACAGACTTAAAAATTCCAATGATATAGCTTTGAAAAAAATATATCACAGCACATTTTTAATTTTACTTGTTCATGTGTCTAGTTTCAATACATTGACTGCAATATTAAGAATTAGTTTTGTTTGTGTAAATCATTTCTCACAGAAGCTCTAAGAGATGATAATTCCCATCAAATCATTTCTGTTAGACACCTGCAAGCTATTTGCGTTGCATTCCTAATAAACATCTCATCTGAACTTGTAATAATTAGGTGACTTTGGAACTTTTAAATCAAAAATAAACTTTCTCTTGTTTTTACTAACTACTGGATACTCAACATGATTTACATCATTTTTCAGAATGTGATATTTAAAACAAACTTTCCTGTTAAACAAACATGAACGTTAAAGTAGGTCAGAAACAAGCCATTCAAATTATGTTGACAATAGCACCACGTCTCCTCCAGTTATTTCCGAGTCCTGACTATGGTTAGAGCTGATACCAGTGTCCGAGTCAGTGTCATTTGTATACAAGTTAAATACTCTTTGAGTCAAGGAAGGAACCTCCCCACTGCTGCTGGGGCCCTCAGATTCCTTCCCTCTGTTTTCCTTTAGTTGGCATCCATCTTTGTTGCTAATATGCAGCGAATTGAGCTCCTTGGCCAGGAATTCATACTCTTTTGCTTTCATCTGAAGCAGTGAGTCAGTGTATTTAATCTCTTTTTGGACGCCACTCAAGTGAGAGTGAATTTTCAAACCAGCTTTCATGCTTTTCTCCAAATCACACTTAACATTTTCTAAATTAGAGCTTTCAAGCTCACTTGCAGCGGCCGCTTCCGCATCTTCATTTATCTCTGTGCAAACACTTTTTACCTCTTTTTCTATTTCAGCAGAGAGCTTATCAATGAGCATTCTGTAATATGCTAATCTCTCCTCCAGGTGTCCAATTCCATCACTTTCAGTCAGGTCGTCCAGACTCTGGTTTTCATCGGAAGGCAAGTCCAGCTTCTGCTCAATTTCACAGAAACTGGGCATTAAATATGCATCTTGGACATAATTTTCTCCATCATTTTCTATCCTATCCAGGTGGAACTTAGCTTCACACTTCTCAATTTCCAGATCCAGCTCTTTCATTCTCTTGACCTGCTGATGAATGGTGTGGTCCTGGGAAATAATCAGATGAACTAAGGTCTCCATGCTATCTCGGTCATGGGAAACTGTGTCCTGCTTAATTTTAGCTAGTTTCCGGAAAGTTTTTCTGACTATTCTTTTTTGCTTATCTGGTGGTAATGTCTTCATGTAATTTGCTGGACTGAGTTCCCATACTTTTTCCGTGTTTTGCACTAATTTGGCTTCAGCTGTCCTCCATAGTGGAGCTGGCAGAAAAGCATCTGCTTTAACCAAGACAAATTGCATATTGGGTTGCTCATCTCCCCAGGCTTTCCAAAGCTTCAGGATTCTAGTTAGTGGAGGAAGAGCCCGCTCTGAACCCCTCCACTTTTCTATGATGCAGTAATCACTGGGCTTCCCCAGCAGAAATCGTTTCTCTCCAAATGTAGCCTCGTGTTCCTCAAGCAAAGCCTGGATGACATCAGCAGCGGTGGTGCGTTTAGTTAACCCACAGACAATCTTCTCTTCTTGGCAAACCCAAACCACAATTTCCTTCTCTTCTGAATCCATGTCTTTAGTGGGAGATCTGAAAGAAAAACAAAATACATTATATTTCTGTCATCGCCTGTGTAAACTTAGAACCATGGTTTAACTTTAATACCCTTTTCAGATTTTATCCTTAATGAGAGATGCATCTTGAGGCAGAGAGTACATATGAATCAGAAGTTTTAATGCAGGGATAAGAAAATCAATCTTAATTTCCTTTTATTCCCTAGTGAGCTCTGGAAAGAACAAATTGTCACCAAAGACAACTGAGGCTATTTTATCTATAGAAGTCAGCCACAATATAACTACAGTCAGAACTGCTAGAGTAAGATAATAATTAAAGTGGAGATGAATAAAGAGAGAAAAAAAATGACAATTTTTCCTGGAGCCTTAGGATTAAAGACCATGGAAGCATAGGTAGGAATGGTGGGGTAATATTGGAGTCATAGAAGTAAAAATAAACCATTATTGAAAACAGTCATACTTTCATCCAACAAATGTTTATTACATGCCTACCATATGTTAGACATTTCTGAAGCTACCAAAGGCACCACAGGACACAAAGGAGAAGACAACACAGATATAAATGTGTAATTATTATAATGGCAGGTAGTGGTAAATACTAAATTAAACAAGATAAAGGGACAGAAGAAAGAGAAGTCTGTTTTACTCACAGCGTTCAGGAAAGACTTCCTCTAAGAAGATGACCTTTGAATAGAGGCATAAATTTTGAGAAGGCCATCAGAGACCTAAGAGAAGAATTCTAAGAGCGAACGGAAGGGCAAGGGTCATGAGGCATGTTCTAGAGACAGAGAGAATGCGAGGGTAGTTGGAGGCTTGAGGATAGTAGAGTTGGGGGTTGTTGCCGGAGAGAGGGAAAGGTCTAAGGGTAGGCGATGAGATCTAGCAGAAATGCACATCCCATGATAAGGCATTTGGATTTTGTTCCAGTTTTAGTGAGAAGCCATGAGAAAGGTTTAAGCAGAAGAGATTTATGATCAAATTTATGCTTTAAGTATATCCGGCCTGTTTCATGGAATAAACTTTAAAAAAAAGGGGGGAGGGGGCAAAAGCAGAGGAAGACAGGCTTAGGTGAAAGCCTAGTACAAAGATCTAAGAAAGAGAGGGGAATTGCCCAGACTAGGGTTTTAGCGGCAGAGGTATTAGGAAGTGGTCAGAGTTAGGATATATATACAAGTAAAGACGTGATTGTAATTTCCTTTGTAGCAGAGAAGGATGGGAAAAAAATCAGTTTTCTGAAGAAAAAAAGCCATAGAGGTAGTAAAAGAAACAAGGAAGTTCTGTGGTTTCTGGGCTATACTCTGTAGAGAGTTTTTACGATCATATTTCCATCATGAGTGTAAGTCAAACTGACCGTCTTTCATAATACCTCTTTATTTTTTTTTTTTAAAGATTTTATTTATTTATTTATTTGATGGAGAGAGAGATCACAAGCAGGCAGAGAGGCAGGCAGAGAGAGAGGGAGAAGCAGGCTCCCCCGCTGAGCAGGGAGCCCGATGCGGGGCTCGATCCCAGGACCCTGAGATCATGACCTGAGCCGAAGGCAGAGGCTTAACCCACTGAGCCACCCAGGCGCCCCCATAATACCTCTTTAAAAGAATGTTAAGAAAGAAATGATATAAAGTGAATTATAATCCAATATGATTTATGGAGACAAGATTTTCAAGTCGTAATTGGCTTGTTGTGAAAATTTATTTATGTAGCACCTTCAAAGTACATGAACTCATACAAGAAGCATATATGGAAGAAATTTCCCCTAGCTTCTAGAATCTTTTAACACTTAGAATTATAGTGTTTATCTTTTAGTACCAAAAGTGACTAATCCTACAATGATTATCTTTATTTTAAATGACTAATTATTACACCTTAATTACTGACTTCCCTGAGGTCATAAAGTGACTACTAACAGTGAAAGGACAAATTAGTGACACCTAACAACAAAGAGGACCCAATAAAATTGATATATCTAACTATACCAACATTTTATAAATGATTATTCAAAAAATCCTATGGGGTTATGATAGTTCACTTATAAAATATTTAACCTTTAATGACCCAACACTGAATAATGTGGTATTTGACAATATTTAAACTCATCGTTTAACAATTCTAAGCAGCAAAAATGTAGGTAGAATTTAGGGCAACAGAATTATTTTTATATTTCAGTTAGTAGAGAAATAGCAAACAAATACATTCTAAGCAGACCAGTAAGTACTCAAAGTAACTGATACTAACACTGTTTGTGTTATGGCTGTACAGCACAGATTACCTCTAAATTAATCGTTACTTTCATCTGTTTTGATAACAAACTTTTTTTTGCTTTATGCAGTTAGAAGTTTACCTACCAAATTGCATAATTTGAAAAGAAGTAAACCATGCCGCATGCACTTACTTTATGTTAAATTATAGCCATTTCAATATGCACTTTTTATAAATAATGGTAAAAATAACAAAACTGAGCAATTGTTGCAGTTATCAACTTTATAAGATCATGCCAATAGCTATTACATTAAAACTAAGAACACAGGACATCTTTATTTTATACTATTTTTTAGTATTCGTGATTAAATGTTAAAAAAATTCCTACCAAAAATAAGTAGTCCCAAAGATAATAACCATCAGTCATAAAACATTTAACAAATAAAACTGTTTCAAGCTCCTGCATATATCAGTCATTTAATCCTCACAATTCTGTAATGCAGGTAATAATATTATCACCATTTTATAGATAAAGAAACTAAAGCACAGGGGTTTTTAATGATTCACCTAAGGTCACACTGTTGGTGGTGCATTGAGGATTTAAACCCAAGGAGGAAAGCAGGCTCCATAGCGCAGTGCTAACCATTATATTGTAAAAACAAGTTTGTGAGTTCAATGATTTTCTTTTTAAGATTTTTTTAAAAGTAATCTCTACACCCAACATGGGTCTCAGAACTTATAACCCCAAGATCAAGAGTCACATGCCCTACTGACTGAGCTAGCGGGGCACCTCTCCTTTCATGATTTAGATATGTGGATTCAATTGGAAAAAAAAAAGTCATAAAATACACTACTCTTTTAAGAGGAACATTGTTATATAAATTTGCCTTTGATAGGAATGGAACTCTAATGTCCTATTAGAACATAGAACAATTGGTCAAGGGAGGACTTTTCCCAATGGCCAGTTATGGGAAAAAGTACATAAGAATGCATTGCCTTCTCTAACTTTTCCTTATTAATCTTGTTCTTACTCTGATGCAGTATCAAAGGATTTCTGACAGGTCTGGGCACCTGTGTTGGCTGACAAAACTCTCATTTATGTATATGTAACAACACCTTACTGTTGTTTCCTTAGAGTAGTCCCTATATCCTGTTCCATTTTTCAGAAATATTAGTTCTGGGTCTGTAAGAAAGGATGACATATGACCTATACCCTCTTCAGCACTACACTGTAGTTGTGAAGAAGACTGAGAAGCAGAGATCCGGAAATCCTTTGGTAACCTACATAGAATAATAATGATGACGTACATGCCAATTCCCCAATACTTCCATGCCCCTACTCCAATTGGGACCTGTTTTGTTTGGGAAGGATCAAGTGCTTGTCTACTGTGGCCTCCCCCAGATACCTGCTACAGCTCAAGTGGATAATGTAACCCTAGTGGTCATTAAGCACCATCCAAAGATACTGTTATTTCTACATTATATATGAGAAAATTAGTTCCTTAATAATAACATCACAGTCTGACTGGTTCCAAATATTTTTTTTTAAGTCTGCCTTAAGCATTTTTATATTTTCTGAGTCAGTTATCCCTAAATATTTTGAGGAATTTTTACAACCATCATCCAAACCAGGTAATTTTCAGAAGTTCTACCCCTTGATTGAATATATTTAAAAGAAATGACTAACGAATTTCCATAATAAATCTTCCATGCCTAGTAAAAGATTCATCATGTTTAAATTCTACTTTTTAAGCAGGCTTCGAATTCGAAACTGTATTTATTTTGTAGTATGGCCCCAACTGAGTTTCTATCTTCATTCATTTTCCAACCCTCTGTACCCTTCACTGCAATACTGCAAAATCTGACTTACATTTTCATAAGGTTGCTACAAATATCAAATAACAGAATAAGTAAAAGAGCTTTGAGAATTGTGAAAAATGTACTGGGTAAATATAGGTTATTAACACTAACAAAATTACTGTTATTATTATTTAATACAGAGAGGGGTGTAGTGTTTTTAGTGTGCTCATTCAGTAATCTTATTGACCTTGTATAGTAGTGAACATTATTTTACAAATACTTTCTAACACGTTTCACAATACTTTTTCACCTATTTTAACTCATCAATTTTTTGCATAGGCACTTTCAATAATAACATAACTGTTTGACTAATAAGAGACATTTTATTTTATTTATTATATATTTTTAAAAAATTTTATTTATTTATTTGACAGAGAGAGACCAGGAGCACACAAGCAGGGGACTGGCAGAGGGAGAGGGAGAAGCAGGCTCCTCACTGAGCAGGGAGCCCCATGCAGGGCTGGATCCCGGAATCCTGGGATCAAGACCTGAGCCGGAGGCAGATGCTTAACCAAATGAGCCACCCAGGCACTCCAATAAGAGACATTTTAAAACATCATTAATATAATCATGGGATCACAGAGGAGCCAAGAAAACTTTTAGTCTTTCTCTGATTTATAACCCTCTGATTTTGTTTAAAATTTGTGCTACTGAGGTTCATTACACTTTATATATATACATATATACACACACACACACACACAAATATGTGTGTATATATATATATATACACACATATTTATATATATGTGTGTATATATATATATATACACACATATTTGTGTGTGTGTGTGTGTGTGTGTGTGTGTGTGTGTATATATATATAAAATTCTATAGCTATTTCATTATTTGGTGTTCACCTTGGTTGGAATATCATAAGATTCATATGATTCATAAGATTCATATGCTAAATAAAGCTCTTCAACAACATCTATTAACCTTACTTATGGGTACTTTTCCATATTCACTCTGAAATAATAAAATTAAATATTGGGCTTCTTGCATTCACTCTATAGTCAATCAAGAAATTAAAAATATTTCTCCATTGATAATTAATTTTAATAACACAAAAACAATTACACAGAATTAAGTTGAGTTGGCTTATAATTACAAATGCAATGTTCATACACTCAAATATTTCTTCAACAAATATGGACAAATCATCAGAGAATAAATTAACTATCTAAATCTGGGAGTTTTAAGATTAAAAAAAAAGTATTTACTAGGATATTACAATGCCAAACCGAAGATCTCTGAAAACATACTTAGTGAAAAAAGACTTATTGTGAAAGCAGAGAAAAATGAAGATAAATGGATAAACTTTGGCCATCTTTATTCAGCTGCCCAGAGGAAAAGAGCATTGAAGTTAGGGCACAGGGGATTAAATTAAAGAGTAACATTTATTCCTAGTATATACTAGGCATTAAAGTTTAATTGAAATTTGACATATAAAACTTATTAGGACTAATATATTATATGGAAGCCTACTTTTTTTGTTTTTTTAATTATTTTACTCATTATTTTTTAATTTATGTTTATTTATTTGAGAAAGAGTGGGAGATAAAGACAAAGCACAGGCAGTGGGGAGAGAGAGAGGGAAAAACAGACTTCCCTTTGAGCAGGGAGCCTGATGTAGGACTCAATCCCAGGACCCTGGGATCATGACCCGAACTGAAGGCAGAAATTTAATGGACTAAGACACTCAGGCACCCTGGAGGCATACTTTCAAAATAATGAGAATAATTAAAATGATAAAATAATTAATTAAGAATTACATTAATTAAAGATAGCTTACATTAAAGATAGCTTCTAAAACCTACTATACAAACACTAGAATGCAATCTATAGATATTTATAGAAAATAATTTGAACATGTGAATGCATTTTCCACAGAACTCTACTACAACTATTTCAGAGGTCAGCCCCGAAAATTGGATATAGACACAATCTAGCCAGTATGTATAGGAGTGACTCAAAGTGAAATGCTTTTATTGCTTAAGTCTCCTGGGAACCATATTCCATGCTTAGAAATTAATAGTTAAACCTTTCCAGGTCCAAACTATTGGTGGCCCCTGTGCCAACATTGTGATGGATTGAAAGATGAAGAACTGTGGAGCTCTGAGAGCATATCTGAGTCCTGGTCCATTGCTCAAAGACTGTTCTCTGTTTCCTTCTTATTATTATTACCTATTTTTTAAACTGTAGAGTCTCTCGTTCTAAACCAGTGGTTCTCTACCAGTGGTGATTCTGCCCCCCATCCCCCAGGAGACATCTGACAATGCACGGAGACATTTTTTATTTTTACATTAGAGTTCTGGGGTACCATCAGCATCTAGTGGGTTGAGGGAACATAAATGTTCTGCAGTGCACAGAATAGTTTCTTGGTAGCAAAAGCTTATAGCTACAAATGTCAACAGTGGTGCAACAGAAGAATCCTCTTCTAGATTTACAACAAAATCAATGTTACAACTTCACCTTTACTCTTTTTCCTTGTATGTTCTGGAGAATCTAATACAAAAATTATGAAAACAAAAATAATAAACAAGGGAGACATTTCCAATCTCGAAAGTTGGCATTCTACTGCCAAAATGCAACTTTTTTCCCTCCTTTCACTCTACAGCCTGCTTTATGTTTATTATTAATCCTGCCCAACTGGATTTCCCTCTGTTAATCCCAGAACTGGTCCTAAGGAATGCTGATACTTGCATTTAGAAACACAAACACTCAGAACAGGGTTAATTATAGTTTAGGAAAAAACTTTCATTCATAGACTAATAAATCTTTCTCCTTCATTAAGAAATGGTATTTGAATATCTATGACATGACAGACATAGTCAGGAGACCAGGGCAGTGTCAGCGGTTTTAGGGGGGAATGGGAGTCTGCAGAAGGGGTTTTCATTGTGTTTTTTTCCCACTAGTTTACCGTCTATTCTGCCCTGACAGAAGGGACAAAGACCAGAATTAGGAATGGACCCAGAGTTTGGGGGAAATAGAGGCCAAGACCTACAGTCTTTACAGGATGAAAGGGAAATTCCTAGAAACAACAGTGCGGAATGAGGGAAAGCATCTGTAGCACCCAGGCAAGGCTGGGGGCATTGTAGGCATGTAAAATAAGCCTAGAGAAGTCAAAAATAGTCTGTAAAATTACCTTAGTCATAAAACTACAGTGAATATAACACTACCTTGTTTGGATTATTTAGAAGACACCTTGGGTTTGAAAACTGTCCAGAAGTCACCATTATTCAAGTGAAATGGCAGATGACACTGTATTTACAAATCCAGTTATTTGTGCTGATTGCTGAATACACACCAAGGGTTATGAGTATTCTACATTTTACTGACCTTTAGCCAAGTTATGATATTGTCATAGTATGTTTTTTTCCATGAAGTTGAGTAAATAAATGCTTTTTAGTCAAACTTCTCATTCTATAGGGAAATGAGAACTGTCTCCTTAGTATTTTAACTCATAATACAATTTACTCCCTTCGAGTTATTTATTAAACCTCAAAACACATTTATATGCCTCAAAAGATTAAAGTTGATTTGATTCTGATGTCACTATGCAATTCAATGTTATAGCAAGGAACACAACTAGAATTGATACAGTATGAATACATATATAATTCATTTTTGTGTCCTGTATTCTGATAAATGATATACAAAATAGCAATACATAGGAAAAAAAAAAAACTTAGTTCTTGCACAGATTCTGATCCAGTAGAAAGCAGAATTTAATGTCTCATAATATATATATATTTTTATAGAAAAGATAGACAGGTTTGAAGTTGTGAAAACCATTCTCAGGCAGCTCTTTCTTAAAACATCTTGCCCAAATAAGTAATAACCCTCATAGGATATGACATCCAGTCAAATAGAACCTTCAATGTATAGCTCACTATATGTGGCACTCATATTAAAACGTATCAGCACATAATATTGGGAGATAGAAAAACCCAACAATGCAAGTTTCAGAAATAATGAATGGTAATGAGAGCTACAAGACAATAATAAGAAAAGAAATTTGATTTCAGTATATTATCTCATGCTCAGATCTGACAATACCTTGTAGAAATTCACATTTCTTTTTTTTTTTTCCTTAAGATTTTATTTACTTATTTGACAGGGAGACACAGTGAAAGGGAACACAAGTAGGAGAAGTGGGAGAGGGAGAGCAGGGACCCTGATGTGGGTTCAATCCCAGAACCCTGGGATCATGACCTGAGCTGAAGGCAGCCACTTAACAACTGAGTCACTCAGGTGCCCCAGAAATGCACATTTCTTTGAATAAAAGCAAGTAAGTCATTAAAGAATAAAAAAAATGGATGATGATAAAAAAACAAGTTTACCAATTTAAGTTTTATACCCAAGGTTATAAACTAATATTTGAGTTCACAGATCCAACTCTATGTCAATTTATAAAATTTAAAATGCTGGGGATGCCATAAATAATCATTTTGGATGCTGAACATTTAAATCACATGTTACAGCTATTTTCAAACAAAAATACCATACTTCAAAATTTAATAGCATCTTTTCCCAATAATCAAAATGATCACAACTATAAATAAGTTAGCTAATAAATTAGCCTCGTCATTATTATATAGGAGAAAAAATTATATTTTGTATATGAATGGGAAGCTTTGTAACAAAAGTAAAGGAATGACCCAAACACAAACAGAAAATGGGTTGGATAAAACAGAAAATTGGGTAGGATAAAACTTAAATGTATTAAAAAAACAGAAAGTTCTATGCAAATTAACTGAATCCATTCCAAGTTAGTTATCTTCCAAATAAATTGTCCATTTAGAATTACAGTATATGAGCTTTATAACTTGCTTCAACAATAATTAATGAAACTGTAGTTTTAGCAAATATGAATAGATGCTGAGGATAAAATGATATAGAAGATAATTATGTTCAGGAATTCGTCATACACCTCGGGAGGAGAAAAGCTACACTTAGAAAGGGAGATTCTAAAAATTCAAGACCATTTAAACATTACTGAAATTCATGAGATAAACTCTGAACAAATATGTTATAAAATACCTCACAATAAAAAAAATAAAACTTAAGTCATATTTAATAAATAATAATAAAAACATTGTAATTGACCTCTAAGTCTTCAATTCATTCTCCAGTCATAAAACTCTTTGTAGAAAGTCTGATTAAATAAAAGAACCTCAAGAGATTTAATTTGGGGCAACATATTGATTTAGATATGGTCTGTAGGGGCCCATGGCTGGCTTACTGGGTACAGCATGTGACTCCTGATATTGGGATTATGAGTTTGAGCCCTACTTTGGGGCAGAGTTTACTTAAAAATTAATAAATAGTAAAAATACTTCAGATTTTGTCTGTAAAGAAGACCCCTTCAAATTGTGACTTCACATGATTATGTGTGGACCTGGTAATTGAATGACAGATATTTAAAACATAGTGAAGTGTGTGTGTGTGAAGAGGTACACTGGATAGTAGCTCACTTTGTTAAATGCTTAGTATGTGCCTGCCATTGTTCTAAATGCTTTATATACATTAACTTATTTAGTTTCCATCACAATCTGACCAGATATAGCCTGTTGTTAAACCCATTTTATAGATTAGAAAACTGAGGCACAGAAGATTAAGGATTTATACACACACACATAGAAATCACTAGTTTTATGTTCTACTAATGCCAGTTCAATTTTCTAGGAAGTAAGCCAGGAATGCAGGGTAAGAAAAACCCTGTACATAACATAATTGCAGGGTAGCTACAGTACATAAGTCCCATAAACAGAGAAAAAGGAAAGGAATGTGTAAAGAATGTGTGTTAGAGACAACTGGGGGTTAAGTAAACTAAGCTTGTAATTCAGATTCCGGAAATTGATTTAATCAAAATGTAAATATTTAACATGTAGTATTTACCAGATGAAATGCTGAGCAAATACCTAATCTCATTGGAAATTCTTCTGCTCATTTCCCAGTGTTACCTGTGCCTGGCAAATACCTAAAGTTTCCTTGTTGATTTGTACATTTTAGAGAAGTATTTTATAACAACTGAACATACATATATTTATTAAAGGAAAGTTACCTAGTCTGAATATTTAGTTTAATGACAATTGTAGTTTCGCCAGCTATTAGCGTGAGTTCTCCTGTGGGCACCTCAGTCCATAACTGGTTTTGCCTACTTAGTGGAAGATATTCCCTAATATTGGTCATTTTTTTACCTTGTATCTGCCTGCAGCTACCTATTCTTCCCTCTCTAAATGTATTCTGAAATATGCTGGCATATTCGAATGGCACTAGAAAAATATAAGAATTTGCATTACCCAGTAGGATAGCTGAAAACACAAGATGAGCTCTTTTATCCCTGATTTCCACTTTCTGAACAAAATCTAGAATAAAATGTGACTTCCAAATGGAAGGTGAAATAATAAGCTGTTCACCTTAGTTGCAAATAAATTACCTAAAGAGCAACAAAAAATTTATAACTTTAGCAACAAGAATATATGAGGGCCTGTCATGCCATTTTGTTAAAAAAATAAATTAAAAAAAAAAAATAAGGACTTACTTGAAAATACCTTGGATAAGAGAAAAACTGGTCATCCATGCCAAAAGTATCATATGTCCATCTTTCTTCCCCAAACTTTAAGCTTTTTCATATGCTCTGAATCTCACTGTCTCTACCTCCTCTAGAACTTTGCTTCAAAATGTATCCCTTCTTAAACTCTTTTTATCCTCTACCTTTTCCTCTGGTCCTTCCCACTCTCCTGTAATGTTTTATCTACAATTATTATGACCACAAATTGCATCAACTCTCTTTCATCCACAAACTCAAATAGCAATCCATGCTCACTTTCTTTCATTATTTCTTCTCTTTTCAGTAACAATAATCTACCATAAAGTGACTTCCCGCCCTCACCCACCTACCCCCCACCCCTAACAGACACAGTTCTTCTCAGGCTTGTTAGAGATCTCAGAACTCCCAAACTTAGCCACCATTTTGGAATGGATTTGACTTGACCTCTTTGTAACATTTTGCATTGTGATCTTTCCTTTCCATTCTTGCAGCAGCTCATGCCTTGACTCCTGGATTTCACCCTCTAAGCTTCTTGCTTTACCCTTCTAGCTTCTCCTTCACAGATCCTGCATGATGGGACTTGCTTCCTTTGCATATGTGTCCTGCAGGGTGGCTAGAATCTTTTGCAGCTCCTTCCATCAAGAAATGGAATCCATTTCCTCCCCTGGAATAAATCTTGGGATTTGCTTAGCATATGGTGAAAACCACATATGAAAGTTCTGAAGTCCTGGCCTCAAGAAGTCTTATAGCTTCTGCTTTCCTCCAGAAATGCCATCCTGGTACTGCTGCTTGATGAAAAAGCCTGAGATGAAAGACCATATGGAGAGAGAAACCCAGCCATCTCAGTCATCCCATCTGAACCTAGACCTGCTCTCATTGAAACAGCCTAGGTGAAACCAGTAGAAGAACCACCAGTAGAAGAACCACCGGCAGAAGAACCACCCCCAGTTCACCTGCAGAATCAAAACAAACAAGCAAACAAATAAATAAAAATTTAAAAATAACAAAAATAAAAATAAAAAAGAAGACAAGTTGTTTTCAGCCACTAATTTTTAGGATGTTTTATTATGCAATAAGATTGATACAAATGATACAAATAATTACTGATACTGCTATAAATGGCCTCCCCCAGTTTCCTGTGAGTCATTTCTTGTCTCATTAAACACATTTTATGGGTGACTCTAATATTGTCCACAACTTTATCAGCCATTGTATGCTGATATTCCCAAATCTACATAAATTTGTCCTTGAGCTCTAGACCCGTATTCACAAGCTCCTTTCTTGCATGTTTACTTCATATTTACATTGTATAATTCACAGGAACCTCAAATTTGACTGATCAAAACTAATTCATCATCCTTTTCTCTCATACTCCAAACTATTCCATCCCCTGATTCCTCATGTTATTGAATGTGATCGCTGTCCCCCATCCTTTCTCACAAGCTTGAAAACTAGGATCTTCCTAGATTCTTTTCTCTATGTCATCCCCCTTTAGTCAGTTTAAGTCTGCCTTACTCATTCTCTCAACTCTCAGTTTCACTACAGATTACTGTAGTAAGCTATTAACTATGGTTTTATTATAAACTTTTGCCCACATTACATTTGTGTTCCACGACATTGCCAAGCTGTCCTTTTTAAACTGCAAATCTGCCCGTACACCTTCCTTGATTAAAGTCTTTAAATGGTTTCCAAGTCTTTTTAAAATTTCTCTCTCTCTCTCTGCCCCTCTCTCCTCTCTGTCTCTTCCTTTCCCTCTCTCTCTTTCTCTCTTGTTTTCTCTTTCCTGTCTACTCCTAGGATTCCTTCCATCATCTGATTCCCCAAATCATAGCCAAACACTCCTTAGTATGATGTTAATATGAACCCAACAGGTTATCCCTGACTTTGATCTCTGACATGCTTTGGGTTTCTAGACTGCATTGAACTGCATCTGCCAGTTTTGTTTTCATTCTGGGCCATTCTGTAACTTGCTTCCTTGCCTGAATTACCCTTTTCCCCTATTCTCTCTTACTCTTCTTTAAATGTCCCTTCGGTTAGGCAAATTCCCTTACCTTCTCCGAATAACCCCCTTCTCTCCACCCCAGATGGAAACAGGTGCCCTTTCTTGACACATTCAGTAATAGTATTTTCTACCTTCCTTTTTCTAGTTTCCCGGTCAGGTCCTGGACTGAATCTTTCATTTTTGAAGCCTAAGTGCCTACCATAGTAGATGGCAAATGTTTCTTTTATTTTTTGCAGCATGGAATTGGAAGTAGGTTTTGGAGAAGTATACAAAGAGAATTTTTCAGTCAACTAGCACCTAGTAGTTACAACTGTCCCACCATTTATTTTTGTAAGTAAAGTTCTATTGGAATACAGTCATGCCCATTTAATTATGCATTGTCCATGGTTGTTCTTACACTCCATCAACAAAGTTGAATAGTTGAGATAGTGACGTTATCCTCCAAAAAACCTAAAACACTGATTACGTGGCCCTTTCACAAAATGTTTGCCGACTCCTGACCTAGATGATTTACCTGCACCAAAAATTTAGATTTTATTATCTAACCACATTATGTAAAACTCCCATATCTACATAATTCTATGTATGACTCTCTAGAGGATAAAAAGGTAAAAATCATGTAATCTTCCAATAGGAGAAATTTACAATCCCTGGAAGTGATGGCCATGCTTGGAAGTCATTTGGACCAAAGGTAATGATTAAGGGATCACTAAAAGGATGCTCAGTGTTTTATGGAGATTGAGTGGGTTTAACATTAGTCAGCTTGAAGGCCCTGACTAGGAAACCAGTCTTTTGTCTTTAAAGCCCTGTTCCAGGTGCTGTACACTCTATATTAATCAGTCACATATGGATGTCAGAAGGTATCAGAGTAGGCTGGATGAAAGGCTGCTTTCACAGTCCCATCTCAGGTGCAGTGTGTCCAAACACCAGGTGTTTGGAGGTGGAATATTTGGAAACATACAAATTAGACCTTACATTTTTCACTCCTCACCCCATGTTTTTCCCTCCCCAAATGACCTTTGCCATTCTTTCTGCTGTTCCTGATGACACAACTATGTTCCCAGTTACTCAGACCCCAAATTATAGTTATTATTGATTCTTTGTTTTTCATCCTGATACCCTTTACTGCCTCATCCACTCATTTTTCAGTTCCTATCAATTCTGCCTCCATAGTGACTTTTTAACAATAATCACTATGTGACCTCTTGTTCATTTACTGTTTGTTTATTGTCTGCCTGCCTGTCCTCCCCGGCACTACCAGCTCCGTGAGAGCAGAGATCTTGACTATCTTCCTCACTATTTCATCCCCAGCACCTAAAATAGCATGTGGCCCTTATTTATTACAAGGTAAATAATATTTATTGTTGAATACTTATGTTGAATGCATTTTATTGATACTTTATAAATGCCTGCCTTATATTTTAATTATTTATGTATGTCTGTGTGTCTCCTAATCAGCAAATCCCTTAAAAGCATGATCCATATCTGGTTCATCTCTAAACTTTCATCATCCTGCCCCCTGCAAAATGCGTGGTTCATTTATACTTCTGAATTAAAAAAAAAAAAAATCATCAAATAACCATCATCTTGAGTCAGCACAAGGCAAATATAAATAAGTATATGCCAAATCTGACAAAGTGGGATAGTCGATGAATGTTTTGTTTTTAGAAGCTTAGGCAGGTAAGTCAGCGGTATTGTAGTATGCTTGGACTGTGGACAGTGTTAACAGCACAAGCGGATATTTCACTTAATCCTGGAACCTGATCACATCAAGTTCTCCTAGTTAAAGGTAGAACCACTAATGATGATCAACACTTTTTTAAAAAGTAATTTAGTCTAAGTTTCATGCCTAGTATTAATAGTTCTAGAGAGTAATTCTTGGGATTTCACTATTAGAGTAGAACAGGCAGTCAAGAAACCAAGGCTAATACTTTGTAGTCTATCTAAATGATGTGCCTAACTTCCCACATCATTTAAAAAGATGTAATCTCAAAAGTCCAATATAGCTTTACAGGTACTTTTCCTAATGGTGTACAACTCCTGTCTTCATATGAGATTGCAGTTATTCTATGTCTGCCCATAGAAACACTCATAGTTTTTCAATAGCATCCCTCATGGCTTCTAGGCAAATGTTAAGGTCCTTATGTGCAGATCTAAAAATAGGTATCCTCAGGCTCTACTATGAAAGACTGTGGTCTCCCCAAACTAATGCTCTCCTACTGGATCTTCAGTACCCTCAGTTAACCATAACTGCAGGGAATTCCAAGAGGACTGAAAAACATCAGAGTAAAAGAGGAACCTTGGAGTAACTAGAGGTAGCTATAAAACATGCTAGTCATTGGTTGAAAACAAGTATATACTGTGCAAGTATATCCAGAAGTCTCAGCCACAGAACTCCTATCAATTATATATCCTAATTAGTGAGCATAAAAACTTGCTGAAGTTGGACCATTATCTGCATAACTAAAACTAAAATTAAAATGTCCACAAATAGAATAACTCAGTTTTATGAACTGATAAACTGACCAATTTAATATGATTATTAGAAGGAAAAACAGTCAACGGTAGTTGACTGTAAGTCTAATGCTGCTATATAAACACATTCTTAAAATCTTTTCTGTACACTTCCTCAACTGTAAAATTCTTTTTTTTTTTAAACAACCCAATCAACATTATGGATTCTTGCCAAACTGACCATATTTCTGTCTGCTTCTTGATCCTTATCTTTTGATTATCCTATCTTAGTCAGTCTTACCATTCTGTGATTCAACCCCCTCCTACATCTTTTTATACATCGTATTGTGTTCCCTACTCTTGTCCAAGCCTGTCACCTAACTGTGGGAGTTTAATAATAAATGCTATCTAATTATGATGATGTTCCTTTTATTTTTCTTTACCTCCATGTACTCCTCTGTTACGTACTTCTACTTAGAGGTAATCAAAACCATTTATTGAGCACCTACTGTACAAAGGAACAGCCTTTTTCACTGCAAGAGAGTACACTCTCATCTTCTTAATTGCATCATAAAGACTGTGATTTTACCTACCCTGTCAAAGACAGTTTCCCATGCAAGAGTGATTTAAAAGAAAGTTCATGCTTGAGATATTTAACTACAGTGCTGTTCTCTCAATTAGTTTAATCTCTTAGGAATGAGGTTGTGTCTTTGCATGTCTGGTACCATACCAAATACATAGACTACCAGTCTTAAAGAACTAAAATAAAAAGATAGCTACTCATAATATTCATATATTCATATTATTAAACTTAAAATTGTACTTAGCAAATAGCAAACACTCATTAATTCCTAGATATTATAATTTATAAACTAAACACACCTCTTAATAAGAGAAAATAAACATTTGATTTTTACCATAATGCTACCTTTTGTGGTAGAAGTTATGTGTCAATGCATCTTGTTTTAGGTAAAATAAAATTATACACTAAAAAAAAAAAATCTATCTTTTAATTCTATTTTTAAAAGTTATCTTCAAAAGGTAAACAAGCAAGATAAGAGAATTAAACTCTACTCTGCAGAGGGTATTTTAGAATCATAGAACTTTAGAAATTAAAGGGAGCTTAAAAATTTAATTCAGGGGTACCCAGGTTGTTCAGTGGACTAGGCATCTGCCTTTGGCTCAGGTCAGGATCCCAGAGTCCTGGGATCAAACCCCCAGGTTGCCTTGGGCTCCCTGCTCAGGAGCGGAGTCTACCTCTCCCTCACCCTCCCCATTCCACTCCCTCTTTCTCTAGAGCACTCTCTCTCTCAAATAAATAAGATGTTTAATTTTTTTTTAATTTTAAAAATCTAATTCAATCTCTCATTTTATTAGACAAAGATAAAACTAAATATTTAAATTATGCATTCTTTCTTTTTATCAAAGCTCCTGAAAGACACATAAGGAAATCCCATAAATTATGGTATACTACACATTGCCAAATCATTAATGGTCTCACAGTTTGGCTCAAAAGAGGAATAAAGATTAAACCTAAAAGCTGTAAGAATTCAAATACTTCATCAATATCCAAAGATAGTTTTGTACAACACTGATAGACTCATTCCAATCATATTCAATAATTTATAATATATCTCTTTCTATCTACAGAGGAAAAGAGATCAGTGGTAATATAGAAGTTCTGAGTTGAGATTTCCAAGACCAAAATTTCATACCATGTTTAAATATTAAAACTTAGATATACTTCATAGCATTTTAGTCCTACAGGCCTGAACAAAAGGTGAATATTTATTGAGCTTTTATTACTATCCTCCTAGTACTGTGCAGTCTTTTAAATATAACCAGAGTTAATCTCATACTTGATGATTTAGGATTAACTCTATTTTAGAGATGAGATAAGTCAGTCCTAATCAAGCCATGAAGAATAATGATTAAGTGCATGGGTTCAAATCCTGTCTCTGTTTGTTTATTTATTTATTTATTTATTTATTTATTTATCTATTTATTCTTGCACTGCTTCAAATGTAAAATAGGGGAAATAATAGTACCTTCTTCACAGCATTACATTAAATATTATGTAAATCACTCAGAACAGTGCCACATGGTGTTAAAAGAAGTGTTAGTAGAGTTGGATTTACCCTGAAGCTCAGGAAGCTTAAGCATACAGGTTGCCTCATTTGCACAGCTGTCTTCCCCAGAACAACCTTAGTAATACTTTTATTCATAATTGTGTATTAAAGAGCAACCCTCCTCTAATTGTCAAACTTGAATTTTCCCTTGCATGCTGTTATTATTGGTGTTGTTGTTGTAGTAAAAAGATTAAATATTTGCCCCACGCTCCACAATTAATAATGGCATATCTGAGAAAGAACCCAATGTCTGCTGGAATTCTTAACCAAGATATTTTTCTGCCTCTTTCTAGAATTTACCTTTGTCTCATGAACTATAATTATCCTATAGAAGGAGAAGAAATCCTCATATCATATAAGAAAACAATATTTCCTAACCCTATTTCCCTCTTATCCCAAAAGAAGGGGGAGATTCTCTACACTTAGCAGTGGGATCTATAGTAGCCACTCAGCATCCTCAGGCAAACCTCATTAATATACATGGTTGCACTCATCGAACTGAAGGGAAATAAGAGCATGTCTGTGAGATAAGTTACACTGTTTCTTTGTTTATTTTCTAGCAGAAGCTCAGTAAAGTCTGTTTGTCAGATATGGCCCTTCACCATTTGAAAGCCAAGCATTGAGCCTAAGAGCAGGAGTAATGAGAGGTCAACCCTGAACTTATGGATTCATTCTTTAGGTTAGCTATGCATTCACTCAACACACACATACTGATGTACTCCGATCCAAGTACTCTATGGGGACCAGATGTATTTGAAGAGTATATGCTTAATTCATTTATTCAATCAACAAATATCTGAGAACCAACTCTCACTGAATACCTAGAAAGGAACAAGATAGGTAAGATCCCTGCTCTCACTGAGTCTACAAATGAGAATCTTTTATAGATATCTTAAGTCACTTTATTTATAAAAACAGAGGCCATTCTAGCCTGCAGATATAAGCCTTTGAGGATAACTTTCCTTGTTTCTCAGCACATTTAATACCCATTGATCATTCTTATTCTTGAAATATCTTGCTTCTCACTGCCAATGCTGAGCACGTATCCATGTATCCATGATTCTATTCCATTTACATGACATAATTACTTTGCCCTTGGGTGACCATCTACATTAGTAAGTTTTCTTAAATGATAATCAACAAATGTGCAAACTTCCTCTAGAAGGTGTAGAATTATAACAGGTTACACAGGAATGGAATCTGTTTGTTTAAAAGGAAATGTTAGGGATGCTTGGGTGGCTCAGTCATTAAGTGTCAGGGATCAAGACATGATCCCGGGGTCCTGGGATGGATTTCCAAATAGGGCTCCTTGCTCAGCGGGGAGCCTGCTTCTCCCTCTCCCTCTGCCCCTGCTCATGTGCACTCTTTCTCTCTCCCCCACTCCTGTCAAATAAATTTTAAAAATCTTTAAAAAAAAAATGTTTTATGTGTTGTGTTTTGCCAAAAACTCCTAAGCAAACAGACATTAAAGAACATTAGAGCACAGACGCATGTTGAACTTGTTTCTTTCACATATACATAGTACAGATAACATATTGCCTCATTTTAGAAAGCCAATATGCTAGAGTCAAAGAGATTCCCTATCAAAGACCTGTACCTACATACTTCTGGGAGAGGTAAATACATCCGTTCCTCGACTTTATTCTATTTTCAGAACTAAAATTAAAAGAAGAGAGCCGAATTTTTGTAGACTTTTAGAGCTATTATCAGATCTCCTGTTACCATACACCAATCAAATAACACCAAAGCTTTCTAAGTTATGCAGTCCAGGTAAAAAAGATGTTCTGTAAATAAAATTGTTAACCAGCTACAAACTTTTAAACTTTTTTTTTTTTTTTCAAAAAGTCCATTTAAGAACCTTTCACCTTGACATGTTTCATGAATTGATAGAGTACATAATACAACCTCTTATATAGTGGATTTTTAAGTTGACTTTAGTCATTTGAATAACAATTCAAGTTTTAACCTAGAGCTCAATTTCACTGCCTTCAGTGCTCTTGGTATTTTTTTGGCCAGGGATAAAGCATTCCAGTCATTGTTCCTAATGGGCTATCTCCTGCCAACTAATAACTACTTAAGTTACCAAGTATCATCAGGGGAAATCTCTTTCAGAAACTCCTGGGAACTAAGAAGATGTATGTACTCAAATACTATGCATTTCTCAATTTGTTTTCAGGAATATTTTAAGTGTTTATTTGAGGTTAGACAAAATAGTACATGATAATTTTCCATTTCACAAATCACCATACTTCTAATTTCAGAGAAAACATCCATCTTGCCAGCAACTTTTACCATAACTGCAAAATTAAATTCTTCCTTCTGATGAAGTATTTGTGGCATTGTTACTTCAATAAAAAGATTAATTCTGATTACAAATATAAAGGATCTAAGATTGGCTCCATTTCTTTTACTTCTATGAAAGCTAGAAATGAAAAGCATACAAAGTTTGTGTGCCAGAATACCATCATTTGTGACCATGCATTATTCTCAAATTCCCCAAAGGTTATTGCCCCATTTTTTAAATTTAAATGCTTCTTAAAATTTAGAAAAGATCATGTAGTGGGGTAGGATTAACTTGGTGTCCAATTCCATAAAATTATTTGTCTATTTCCTTGGGTTTTAGATTAGATCAAATGTCAACCAATCCTTTATGAAGCATTCGCTTCTATACAATACCAATCGAGCTCAGAAAATGAATAGAGAATAAAATAGTAACTATGTTTTTATAATTTAATTTACAAATTATTAAAATAACTGTATCATGGATCCAGAATATGCCAGGCACTGTCCTAGGCATAAAAACACAATGGTGACTAGACAGATATGGCACTGCTCTCTCTAAGCTTTACAACTTGCATTTTCTAAAAGATTTTATGCCTCATACTTCGAAAAGACAGAAAGAGAATAGATGCAGAAAAGTTCAATAAACAAACTTTGTCAAAATTTTATGATCTCAAATTCCTAAGATTCCTTCTAGTAATCTATATTTAATGCACTGATACCAAAGATGCAATTATGTTCACGCAGCTCTTTTACTTGTATAAATTATATATCACAAGATATACAAAAGCATTGCTCAAATTCTTCTTTGCATTCTATGAGGAATTTTATATATTTGAGGAATGCCTTAGCTGTTATCAGATAAATGTTTTATCATCAATCACATTTACTATCAAAGGATGAATCACTTGTCATTTAAGGAAAGATACTTAGTTTCAGTATGCCCAAGTAAGATTATTTAAATCATTATGGAACCAGATAAAAGGGACAGACTTAATCATGTCACTAAGTTTCATGCGTAGTTTCACCTTTGAGAAGGTACAAAAACAAAGCAGAACAAAACAAAAATCCCTCATCTATGGTAATTACTGGACACTGAAAAATAAATACACGTTAATTCTATTTCAATATAACACGTGGCTTATGGACTGCTTAGTTTAAGACACTCATATTTTTATCTTTCTGACTACTGCTGTGGCTTACAAATTCTTAAGAATGGGAAAAGACAAATTTATAAAGGGAAGCACTCAATTATTAGAGCGACTTACATATATCCTCACTATTACCACTTCCATCAAAACACATTCCTAATAAAGCATCGCCATTGGGAACACCATTCTGTTTTCTCAGAAGAACTTGAAATACTTTTAAACTCCTCATTTTTTGTTATTTCTTTCCATTTTTTCATAATTTTGCATAGAAAATGTTATATTAAAAACTGGATACTCACCGTCCTGAATGAAAGCCAGTTTTATGGGTAGACGAAACAGTGGCAAAAATGAGATAACATAAGTGGACATGTACTTCCGTGAGGGAAACTCACAGGGACGCACACACAGTTATTTATACTGAACTATTCATTTGGCACACAAATGACAGAATTCTAGACTTAATAATAATCAAAATAAAAATTAAGAACACAGAAACACAAAACAATCCTGAACTATAAGGGTGTATTTAGAAGGATCAGCAAGACCATGAACTTTCCCCAACTAATTTTTATATATTTTGATGGCATTCTTACAAACATACTTCAGAAATAATGCTACTGTGTAATCATTTAAAAAGTAGTAAGGCTTTTCTATTGGCAGGGGAAGGCTTTTGGAATTATTTTTTAATGCACTGATACCAAACTGATTTTAATGCATTGATACCACTAAATTACAAGCCTATTTTTAGTAACCATCACTAACTTTTTTTAAAGAATATTCAGACATATTTCTTTATTTTAACATATAGTTTCACTAACTGCCAGAAATGTCATATATGTGGTATATTACCAAATTATTAGCAAATAAAACTGGTTTAGAAAGTTTCATAGTACTGATTATTGTTGTTTTCCTTTCTTAAGCTAACTTAATGAACTCAATCATGAATACATTTAGAACAAATTAAAACCAGAATTTTTCAAGTAGACATTTAAGCACAAAATGTGAAGATTTACTTTAAAATTATATCATCATAAATTATGAAGCAGACACTTTAAAATAATTGTGTCATTTCCTACCACGTAATTGTATGCTTTTAAATTTACCCCGAGTAAATTATGACAAGTACTAACAAGCATGATGGAGAGAAGAGTTATGGAAAAGCCCTTATTTCAAAATAAATATACTAACAGTAAAGCCCAGGTCTAAAATTATCCTCACATTGTTTTAGCATATAAATGTAACATTCGGGGTGTTAATAAATTATTTAGTAAGACTGAAACACACATACTGGCTCAAGAAAAATCTGTGTGTGTGTGTGTGTGTGTGTGAGAGAGAGAGAGAGAGAGAGACAGTAATAGAGGAAAGAGAAAGAGAAAAACATTTATTTATACATTTACACTAAGGGCACTGCAGGCTTGGAATAGCAAAAACAAACAAACAAACGAACAAACAAAAAACAAACAACAAATCAAAACAAAGTAAAATTGTAGCAATATGGATTAAGGACTCCTCCTTACTGCTGCTTGAATCCTCCTTTGGTGCCTAAAACCCTAAAACCACTTAAAGCTCTCAAAGATATTTGAAACATCAGTTCACATAAAGTTTCTCCACAGAGTATTTTCACTTTGGGAAACTTTCCAGGTTTCAGGAATGCCCCTACTCTAAGGGGAGCCAAAGCATTGTTTCCGGATTGTATCAGCAGCTGTGTTTTTCGTTCTAATTAGTGGCTAATAAATTCTAGTTATATCTTCATCAAAATTTTAACCCTTCCTATGATATGCTAAAATTTCATGCGGACCAAAATGAAACTCGCCTTCCCACTACACTCAAATACGCAAGGCAACACAAAGAAATTTTGGTGATGGTAGCTGTGGAACCAGGACTGGCTAAAGGGGGAAAGAGAATCAAAATAATACATATATATGAGATGTGTATATATATATATATATATAAATATATATATATAAATGATCCTTGAGGTTGAATAATAGCCTGGCCAGCTGAATATAAATACAGAACTTCATTCCCTAGGGCTTTTCCCAGTCCTAGCAATTGTCATCAGAATCTAATTGCAACAAAACACCTACTTTCACACAGAAGCCCCCTAAACCCCCCTCCACCCCGACACACACACACACACACACACACACACACACACACACGCTGCACTTTACTTGTTTTTATGCCGAGTCTTTAGCAAGTTTCTTCCAAAGGGAGCCATGGTCCACCAGGCCAGCGAAGAGAAAGGGTCTTATGGCAAAGTTATCTGGAGATGCGGGTTGGGGGTGGGTGTCCGGATTTCTCGGTGAAAGGAAGAGGATTGAACGTTTCCTCTTCACCTCCTCCAAAGGTTCCTGGCTTTCAGCTCATTAGCAGCCGGCTAAGAGAGTTGCTAGAAGTTGTGCAACTGCTGCCTCACTTTGAACTGCGGGATTGTTGTGGCTGCTGCACCTTTGGAGACCTGCCCAGCTTCAGCCTCGAAGAAGGCGTTTGGAAGCAGGAAAAGAAAAAAAGAGAGAGAGAGAGCGAGAGAGAGCAAGAGAGAGAGGAAGGGAGGGGGACTCTATTGTGTTCTGTAGTTATTTGCAGACTTGCTAAACTTTAAGAACTCCCAACCCCAGGGGCATGGTAGTACCCATGGAATGGGAATTTCACTCCGTTTGGAAACCCCCCTTCCCCCGCTCTCCACACCCAATCACACAAGGTGAACTAAACACACAAAAGGATTAAAAGTAAATATACCCCTACCTCCCAACCAGCTCCAGTCTGTGAAAAGTAATCTGATCGTGGCCAGCGAGAGTGAGGGCCAAGAACTCTTCGTCTGCGGGTTCGACAGGGTACCGAGGCGGGGGTGGGTGGGTGTCAGGGCTGTAAAGTACTTAGAGGAGGAGCCAAGCCGAAGACTGAATCAAGGTGGACTCAGAGGTCACTTGGAAATTGGAGCCTAAATTATCCCCCAGCTCCACTGCTGCAAAAGTTGGAGGAGCTGAAGGACCAAAGGGCTCCAGCGCGGACCGATGACAGCATTGACAGTAAAGAACCAGCCGGGATTTGGGGTCCGACTCCGGAGGCGTTTATACAGACCCCTGCCGGGTCTTTGGCGTTCAGTGAGCCTTTGGGGCCCTCCGAGTTTGAGGAAGAGCCAACTGTTGGCTCCTGCCTCTCAACGAGTAAGTGAGAGAGGACGCGCCCTAGCCTTCATGGAACTCGAAGTGTGCGGCGCAGATCGAGAGATGAGGGCGGGCATCACCGAGTCCCACGCGAGCTCGAACTCACGACCCGCGCAACCGGGGCCGAGCTGGGCGAGCGGATGTCGGTGCGAGCGGCCCGGCCCAGTCGCCACCCAGCTCTCCCGCGCCCGCCACGCCAGGGGAAAGCGCAGTCCAGGACCACGGCCCGGAGAATTTTCCCAGGGCGTTGTTTTTTTTGGGGGGGGAGGGAGAGGTTCGGCCCCCAAACCAACTCCCTTCCCACTTGTCCTTCCCCCGCCTCTTCACCTTCCCCCCTTTCCCACTCCGCCGGGCAAAGCCAAGCTTCCAATCTTTGGCGTCCGCATCTAGAGGAGGGAAGGAGGAAAAGGAAATCCAAGGACTATGGGTTCATTCTGACTCACACTTCAAGCTAGTGGATATCTGGATCTTGGCAGAGAACCTGAACGGCACACAATTTCTTTGAGTCCACCTCACTCCCAACAACAGCAAACCAAAACAGTGACCTTAAGGGTTTCTAGAACTCTCACATGCATCACTTTAGGCAAGGTTCTACAGAGCTCCAAAAAATCACGTTTTCCAATATTTACTATAATTGCTCTCTTGTTCTCCGTATGGTATACATGTGTATTTCTATATGTATGTAAAAATACATGTATTTTATGTGACATTATCTTACTTTAAATCTGTTATGTACTGTTTATAATTGTTCATAAATGTTACATATAAATTCCAAGTTGCTGTAAATTAGAAAATGTTACAATAACCAATGCCTTCAATGGTTATTGTAGGTCAATTCAATGACCGTTTTTTTCAGTTATTGGAAGAATGGATAATTTTAAGAAAGTATACCCATCTTTTAAATGGGTCTATAGTAGTGTTACCAGGGAAAGCCTTTGAAATACCAAAAGCAGTGATGATATATTTTGGTTTATACACATATATTAATACATATATACACACATTATTTAATATAAATAATGTGGGTACACTTTGGTTTCAGTTTTTATTTTATGTTACAAACACATCACAAAAACAATGATATAAACTATTATGGAAGATTGCCCAGTTATTCTAAATTGTTCAAAATATAATCCCCTAAAGCTATACTCTTTACTTATTAATATACTCTTTGTAGTCAATTTACGAAGAATTTTGGATTTACAAATATCCCTGTGTTTCCTCTAGTTTCGGTTCCCCACCCTTATTAACATTACTCGTATATATAGTTTTCACATAAAACATTTTTCATTAAGAGAGTTTTAATGGAACAAGAGGAAACAACTTTACATCTTTATTAGCATAATCTTACGTTGAGTTTCAAGTTAGTACAGATGAATCTCATTTAGGATGTTATTATTCCTCACATAAAATATTCTATTAATACTATTTATGACAAGCTCTTTGATGTATAAGAATAAAACACAAAGGGTTAATGTCCCTCAGATATTAAAAGCTGAAAGTAATAGAAAACATTGGCACTGATACCTAAATAGAAAAATAAGCAAATAATAAATTTAAAAGAAAATAATAAAACCATGTTTTAAAATATCAACTCTATAAGTAACCAGGTAAATTGAATATATAGGTATATTATATATATATACATATATATAGGAATATATAGGTAAATTGAAATGAGGTTTTTAATTTTGCATGTACCAGATTTTTAAAATGTGATGCCCAAGTCTATCAGTATGATAGTAAGAGTAGACTTCTCTATATGAATAGTGCAGATAGCCATATCTTTTATAGAAATGAATTTGGTATCTCAATAATCTTCAAAATACTCAAACTCCTTTAAGTTTATTCTTATAAGAACGTTTTCCAGGGACACCTGGCTGGCTCAGATGGTTAAGCATCTGCTTTTTGGCTCAGGTCATGGTCCCAGAGTCCTGGGATCCAGCCTCGCATTGGCTCCCTGCTTTGCAGAGAACCTGATTCTCCCTCTCCCTCTACCTGCTGCTTCCTCTGCAGGTGCTTTCTCTCTGTGTGTCAAATAAATAAATAAAATCTTAAAAAAAAATGTTTTCCAAGCAAATAATCAGTTTCCTAAAAAGCCTTATGCTTATTGACATTCATGAGAGCTAAGTAAAATATTGCATACAAAGTGTAGACACATAGTATTAGACAAAGTATTATTTTTTGTACAGGGTAGAGAATAATATGAAAAATTATCTTAACTTGAAAATAAGACAAACTGATGAGTGCATGCCTTTTCAGTGATAAAGCGAAGCATTGTCTAATATTTCATCCCAAAGATTATCCAGTCCTATGGAATAATGCATTTTTTAACATGCTATTTATTATTGATTAGGCCCAAATTCTATGAAGATATATGTTAAATTATTTTTTTAAAAAGGTAAAGTCACAAATTATTTTTGTTCAGAAAGCAATACAAATGATTTTGTCTGGTAGAAAGATAATACAAAAGGTTACGGTTTTATTGCCCTATATGATATCAACCAATTTTATACTCAACCTACTTTTATTTCAGCATTCTCTCTTTAATTCACTAACTATATATAGCAGTCTTTCCTATCCACCTCTGGACCAGCTTTGCAATTCTACTAGATCCCTCATTAAAAAGTTAAACCTTTGACATATGCCTACTATGTATTTCCATGAGATTCATGTATTTCAATTTTTTTGAAAATAATGCTTTTTAAAAAATATTTTAATTTATTTGATTGAAAAAGAGAGCTCACAAGTAGGCAGAGAGACAGACAGAGAGAGAGGAGGAAGCAGGCTCCCCGCGGAGCAGAGAGCCCTACGTGGGACTCGATCCCAGGACCCTGAGATCACGACCCGACCCGAAGACAGAGGCTTCACGCACTGAGCCACCCAGGTGCCCCTGAAAATTATACTTTTAATAACTCTGAGCTTATATCAGTTTTTTTCCGAACCACTAGGAAGTCTTCATAGAAGGAGCCTGGTTACTTACCTTAAAAGATATAATGTGTAAAAATGAGTTTTGTTGGTAGAGAATAGTTAGAATGTCCTTTCACTCATCTATGAATATGAAGCTTACCCAAAATAAATAGATATCTATTTCCTTACATATTTTGATTAACATATGAAAAATCAACATGGAAGGTGGTGCATTACACTTAATGAAAGACTGAATGAATATTCTTCAATCAAAGGAGGATTATGATCTGTGGTTAGGTTGGTATCAAGAGCTAAATAGTGTTAGAACATGTATGTTAAGGAAAACCCCTTTTTTGAAAGAGAAAAGAAACAAAATAAATGTATCAATTTTTTTTCTAGTTCATTCGTAGACCCAGCCTCTCCTTGTATTAGGAAGTCTTTTAACGGAAATTTCCCCCAGTGGTATTGAGATATATATAACTGGCATGCCTCACTGTAAGTTTAAGGTATATAGCATAATGGTTTCACTTACAGATATTGTGAAATAATTATCATAACTTTAGTTGCCGGCCATTATCTCATATAGACACAATGAAAAGAGAAACAAAAAGAGAAAAATGAGTAATTTTCCTTATGATGACAACTCTTAGGAGTTGCTCCCTTAACAACTTTAATGTATTTCACACAGCAGTGTTAAATATAGTCATCATGCTGTGCTTCCTATCTCCAGGACTTACTTATCTTGTTACTGGAAGTTTGTACCTCTTGACCACATTTTTCCAGCCCTCCTCCACCCCATTTTTCCCCACTGCTCCCAAAACTACATTCAAGTTTTTTTTTTTTTTAAATTATATGAACTTTTCTGTCTTTTTTTCTGACTTCATTAAAAGGGTAGTAGATACATGAATTAAGATGGTGACTTTTGAAGCTCCATAGACAGGGATCCAGGTCACAGCTCTGCCATTTTCTGGTAAAGATCTTGGATAAATTACTTAATTCAGTTTTTTGATGCCCAAAATACAAAAAAAAAAAAAAAAAAAAGATAATAATGCATTCTCATTTTCCGTTAGATATAAGTTTAAAGGGATTTTTTTTTCAAAAATATTGTTTTGTGCCAGTGTGTTGTATTCTTATTACCAGAAGTTTATTCTTTTTTTTTTTTTTTTAAAGATTTTATTTATTTATTTGACAGAGAGAGATTACAGTAGGAGAAAGGAAGGGAAGAGATCACAGAGAGAGGAAGGGAAGCCGGCCCCCTGCTGAGCAGAGAGCCGGATGTGGGACTAGATCCCAGGACCCTGAGATCATGACCTGAGCCGAAGGCAGCGGCCTAACCCACTGAGCCACCCAGGCGCCCCAGAAGTTTATTCTTTACATTTTAATGATTGTTTTGGCTTACTGGTATAATTATCATACACATCTGTGCTGGTAAGAGCCCGTTTTCCCCAGGGCCTTCAAAGAAAGCACGGCAGAGCTCAGGTTCTAGATGTTGGATTAGACACAGATACTCGACTTTCAGCTGATTTGTCATCACTTATATGGTCATCTGTAAGGAAATAGCACACTATGTGGCTTGTTATAGTCAGTCAGTTTATCAGATTGACTCAAAACCCCACTCTCAATTAATGGAAAAAGAGTAAGATACAGAGCTGGTTTTGTCTGGACAACTGAGGACTTAGAAATAATTAAAACTGGCCAGACAAGTAAAATCGGACCTGGGATGAGAATCTTCAGACAATTAATGCAAGGCAAAAGGGTGCTACTCAGTACAGAGCTGTTTATGGCAGAAGGTAGAAAACCCCCAAAGGTCAGTAGAAAGTAAGTGATTAAACTGAACTCCAAAGCCATTATTACTAATATAATTATTATGACTCTAGTGAGTATCTTTCTTCTGAAATCCTTTCTGTCTTATTTGTTCATGGTAATAGAAATCATGTCTAAAAATTGGAATGGATATAACTTCTCACAGAATCTTTTAAATCATGTGTGTTGGTGTTGTGGGTTGTGAAATAACCTATCTTAAAGTTTTGAGTGTAGAAGAAATAACTACCTTGTATGGTTTAGGAAAAGCCCGGAAGCAGAGACTCCATTTCAGCTCAAGGGTTCTATGTTCTTTTGCTTCTCCAGAAAAGCTTAAAATGGCATTTTTAACTTCTGTAGGACTTACATAATAATGTGTCTAATTAGTCACCCAGCTTCAATAGGCGGCTCCAAGCTCTTAATTAATTAAACAGTATTTGAATGGCTGACTAGTTGGGTGTTGGCCAGATACCTGTGTCCTAAATAAAAGGTCCAATTTCTTCACTTAGTAGCCTCAGCTTTTATTAACTCTAATGAGATAAAGTGACAAATCCATATAAGGGTGGCTGCCACTAGAAATTGCTCAACTTCAAAGAAAGTGTTGTGAAACCTAGCTACTTTAATAAAATTAGATGGGTGCACGTCAACGTATAAACACCTCGGATGTACGTTCACCTACTATATAAATAACAGAATCATAATATTATATTGTAGTGCTTTGCATAAATCACTTTTATGTCTAACATTTCATTTTATTATAATTATTTCAGTTTTATGAATAAGAAAACCAAGTTTCAAGCCATATGATAAATCAATTTAATTATTGCTCAAAACAAAGAACAGTTAAACTGGAACAAAAGTTGGTTTTAGAGTAAGCAGGAAACATAGATACCATCTATTTCAAATCTCACATTATATCAATGAAGAGGTGAGACTCAGAGATAAAGGCACTTGCTCATAGACATGTATTAGCACAGAGAAGAACCAAAAATAGAACTTGTGAAGCCCATTAATAACTCAAATATAACTTTTCAATTAACATATAAAACAGAACAAAAATATGAGGACTAGAAAAGACCTTAGAATTCATCCATGCCAGGACTCATTTTTTTCTGCTAAGGAGATTCTGAGTGCAGAAGGAAATAAATGAATTCTGAAACATTGCATTTCACACAATAGAATGCTTGAAAGAGAATTCTCCAGATTCAGTGTTCATTTAAAATCATATAACTGTAAATGCTCAATCTGCAAGTACTTAAATAACTTGGGTTCAAATTTCACAGGACTAAATGTCCTCCATTTCATAGTTCTATAAAGAAAGAAAATAGTTTTATTTCAGTGACAAGAATTTTTATGAACTCCTGAAGCACTAGTACATTAAAAAAAAAAAGGTTAAGTCTTAAAAAGATGTATGATGTGCTTCTTACTAGAAATTTATTCTTTAAATTTTAATGTGTCAAAGATTAATGAGTTTAAAATTCATAACTCTCCTTTAACAAATATGGGATAGATAGGAAAAGGAAAGATAATATATTATGTTTCCAGTTAGGATATTAAACAACGCTTTAGGTAGGTCAAGCGGAGTAAAGTTTAATGCAGAACATTGGTTACAAAACTGTTGAAAAGACTGGAGAAACAGAAGCAGAATACCGGGGAGCTGCTGCTGTGTTGTGCTGGAACCCATGAGCCACCAGTAACTTCTCAGCTGCTGGAGAAACTTTTTTGATCTTCTGCTTGTGTTAAACCCGCAGGGCTACTTCTTTCTTTCTTTCTCTCTTTCTTCCTTCCTTTCTTTCTTTCTCCTTTCTTTTCTTTTCTTTTTTTTTTTTTTTTTTTTTTTTTTGAGACAGAGCGTTCACATGTGGGGCAGGGTTAGGTGCGGAGGGAGAGGGATAAAATCTTAAGCAGACTCCAGCGTAGAACCCAACAGGGTCCTCAATCTCCTGACCCTGAAATCATGACCTGAGCCAAAATCAAGAGTCCTGACTTAACCAACAGAGCCACCCAGATACCCTGAGAACTGCAAGGTTGTTCCTTTCAAAAGCCCTGAAGTGGGGACCCCAACAGAGCTGGGCCAATATTTGCAAGTCTCTCGGCACCTCCCACTTTTCAAACCTCTGCTAATACTGCTTAATGTTAGAATTTAAGAAAGGTAATCCTCTAGCTTGGCAAAGTGTCTCTAAAATATAGTTTGCAAGTTTCTAACCCTGTTGCCACAGGAGGAGATACAGAAGGATGTGGAGTTGAGAATGATTAAATCATATACAATTTGACATTTGGTAAATAGTTTTGCAATATTGCTACCTGGTAGATTACCAAGATCACCAAAAGATATTTTCTGTGTGTGAACTAAGTGGGTGTAAAACAATTTAGGACCCTGGTGCATACTTCCAAGGGAGAGAGGCTAAGTAAAGGCAAAGCTATTGGATATGTCCTATTTGATATAAATTTTAAACTAGAACAGTGAGTGCTCAGAACTTGGTAATGAAAATTCCCACTTAATACTCCCTTCCAGTTAGAAAAGGCACAAATGTTCCAAGAGAGAGAACTACTGCCTTGTAATATCATTCCTACTGATGTAAATCATGAGTTCTGGAATCAGATATATCTGAATTTGAATTTGGCTTTGGTTATTTACTGGCTGTGTGACATTGAGGCACTGAGTTATTTAAACTCTCTAAACTTTATTTTCTTAACTAACCTCAAATGGATAGAATCCACTCCTAATATGATTGTTGTGAAAATTACAATAGATAACATAGGCCATCCTAAGCACATAATATATAGCCAATAAATGTTAGCTCGATTCTCTGCAGTTCCTGCCACTTTGAGTGTGTATGATTCAGGTTAAAATTTTTATGCTGGAATGGATTGTTCTTACACAGAATTAGGACCACTTTTTCTTTTCCCAACTCTTCAACTACTCACACATGAAACTGCCAGAATTATTACTTGTAAAGAATTAAAGTTGGTGGTCAGTCTTCAGGTCTGACTAGATTATATATGTTATCAGTAAATATTAAAGATGAGCAAACATTTGTACAGAGGGAAATAATTCAAATATTCTTCAACTCAGAACATTTTTTAAATGTTATGAATAAAAAAAAGCGTTACAGAGAACAATCATTGGTGGTTTAAAACCCTATAGTTCACTTTGAATAGTATTAATACCAAAAAAAAAAAAAAAATCTTGTATCTGGTTTCCCCTTTGAAATGCATCATGTGAGAGTTTAACACAAATTTTTGGTAAATTTGAAAAGAATATTATGTAATAACAGACTAAAAATTATTAAATTATTAGTGTTAAATGATACAAACATAATCTTAAATTTGCTAATCATTATTTCTTACCATGTATTTTTCATGTTTAAAAAACACATTGACTTGAAGCTAATCAGTTATTTGGTACAATAAATATTTATTGGATGCTTAGAGTATTGCAAGGTCCTGATATAAAGCCTGCTTTTCAAAGATAAGAAGGCACAGTTCTGGCCTTCAAAAATCTTGAGTAGGATAGAAAAAACAATTATAATATAAAATATCATTCCTTGAATTGAGCTATGCAAAAAGTATCGCAGTGATGTGGAAGGGAAACAATTATATCTACTAAGGAGAGTTGAGGAAAAATCTTAACTCTTGAGAAGTAGGTATTAGTACTGCTATTTTATAGATGTTGGCAGTAATGGCTTAGAATTATAATACAATTACTTACATGGCCTTTGGAAATTTGTTCTTAGCTGATACTTTGTGAATGTAAGTTTTATGCGTGTATGGGTGTGAATGTCAGCTTAATTTACCATACTAACAGTCATCTTTCCTCGTGATGCGGAGAGCATGTTAGTTTCACATGTATCAAAGCCTAATACCAATTGTTGTGGATTGCATTGTGTCCCCCAAAATTAATATGTTGAAGCTCTAATCCCCACTTTGACTGTATTCAAACATAGGGCATTTAGGGAGTTATCTAAATGAGGTTAAATGGAGTCATAAGGGTGGGGCTTTAATCCAACAAGGCTAGGATCCTTGTTAGAAGAAAAAGGGACACAGAGTTCTGACTGCAAGCACATACAACAAAGGGTCAAAGGGACGCAGAAAGAAAGGGGGAATTTACAAGCCAGGATGAGAGTTCTCACCAGAATTGAATCCGCCATAACATTGATTATGGACTTCCGGCCTCCAGAGCTCACAGAAGATGAATTTCTGTTGCTTGAGCCACACAGTCTGTGATATTTTGTGATGGCAATCCAACCGGCTTAATATAACAATAACATGAAGTACGTAAACTTGGGCTAATTTTCCTTGAGGAAGAACACCACAGAATGTTTGCCCTTTGGCGGGGTGGGGAAAAAGAAAATCTCCCTCCTGCAATACCACTTTGTGTTCTAGGAGAAGAGGTGGGTGAGTTTGCACTGGATCTGGGAACCTCCTAGGTGGGGTCAGGGATCTTGGTCCACACCTTTTCTCTGAGGTTCAAAGTTAGAGATTTTGTAAAGAATAAAAGTGCCATTTGGACTAAAAGGATCCCAGAGTTGCTAAGGGTGATTCAAATCCAACTGTAAGGAAGTTTGCAGGTTGTATCCCTCTTAGTAGGGTCCTACAGAAACCCCTGTCTATAGTCTTGTAAGAGAATACTCACTCTGGAAAAGTTTAAAAACAGCCACCATTGCTTTCCAAGTCCAGCTAACTTTGTGAGGTAGGTTAGGAAGAAAGGTGTGACTCTCTCAGAGTTGCCTTTTCTGCACTTTCAGGGATTCGAGCTTGTTTGTACCAGGCAGAGATCAGACTTTGTGGCTCCAGTCTTTGGGCCTGAAACTTTGTGAGAGCAAGAGAATCGGGGGCAGATAAAAAGCCATTACTGCAAGTAAGCGGTTAGCATTTTCAAAATTCACTTTCCAGTATTCTGTCAGCAAGACTGTTTTGTTGTTATAGATAAAGAGGCAAGTGAAGGAGAGAGAGCTGATGCTAGGTTTCCTGATGAATAGAGGTGTTTACTCATGTGATTGATGGGAGAAATATAAAAATGTGACTCTATTTCTATCCCAATCTAGTGGCTTCGATCTTATAGATTATCATATGAATGTAATTTAATAAGAGAATGTTTAAATAAATAAAACACTCCAATTACAGACAGCTCTGTGAATATTAAAAATAATAAGTGTTATATATATATATATATATATAATTTGATGAAATGATAGCAATAATTACTTTCCTGCCAGTTTAACTACATATCAAGGTTTGCTAATGAAAATGCCTAAGAGTGTTAAGCAGGTGATGCTAATGAATACAGTGGCTTGAAGGGCGCTAGGGGATTGCCACTATGTAGAATGTGGGTCTGTTATTGCTACATTTTCTGATGTTTTCAAGAGAACTGATGAAAATCAGAACTTTTAAGAGAGTTTTATTTAAATTCCAGTTAGGTGACATACAGTGTAATATTAGTTTCAGGTATACAATATAGTGGTTCACACAATCACACAACACCCACTGCTCGTCACCGCACTCCTTCATCCCCATCACCCGTTTCACCCATCCCCCCACCCCACCCATAGCCATCAGGCTGTTCTCTATAGTCATGAGTCTGTTTCTTGGCTTGCTTCCTTCTCTCCCTTTTTTTTTTTTTTTTTGCCGCTTTGCTCATTTATTTTGTTTCTTAAATCCCACATATGAGTGAAAGTATATAGTATTAGTCTTTCTCCGACTGACTTATTTTGTTTAGCGTAAGACTGTCTAACTCCGTCAATGTCATTGCAAATGGCAAGATTCCACTATTTTTTATGGCTGAGTTATTATTACATATATTATATATTACATGTAATATATAATATACAATATGTATATTATATTCATTATGTGTACACACACACACACAACCACAACTTTTTCTTTATTCATTCCTCAGTGGATGAACATTTCAACTGTTTCCATAATTTTGAAATTGTAGATACTACTGCTATAAACATCAGAGCACATGTAGTCCTTTTATTGTTATCATCTTTGGGTAAATACCTAGTAACGCAATTGCTGGATCCTAGGGTAGTTATATTTTTAACTTTTTGAAGAACGTCCATATTGTTTTCCACAGTGGCTGAACCAGTGTGCATTCCCACCAACAGTGCAAGAGTGTTCAACTCTTCTACATCCTGGCCAACACCTGTTCTTTCTTGTGTTGTTAATTTTAGCCATTCTGACAGGTGTGAAGTGGTATTTCATTGTAGTTATGATCTGTATTTCCCTGATGATGAGTGATGTTGAACATCTTTTCATGTGTCTGTTGCTGTCTGTATGTCTTCTTTGAAAAAGTGTCTATTCATGTCTTCTTCCCATTTTTTAATTAAATTATTCATTTTTTGGTTGTTGAGTTTTATAAGTTCTTTATATATTTTGGATACTGACCCTTTATCAGATATATCTGCAAATGCCTTCTCCCCTTCTGTAGGTTGCCTTTTAGTTTTGTTGACTGTTTCCTTAGCTTCTGTTTTCAGAAGCTTTATGCTGAAGTCCCAGTAGTTTATTTTCGTTTTTGTTTTCCTTGATTCAGAGACATAGGTAGAAAGTAGTTGCTATGGCTGGTGTCAAAGAAATTACTATCTATGTTGTCCTCTAGGATTTTTATAGTTTCAAGTCTCATATTTGTGTCCATACTCCATTTGGAATTTATTTTTGTGTGTGGTCCAGTTACATTGTTTTGCTTGTCACTGTCCAGTTTCCTCAACACCATCTATTGCATTTCTATACACAATTGAAGAAGAAGAAAGAGAAATTAAGGAATCAATCCCATTTACGATTGTGCCAAAAACAATAAGATACCTAGGAATAAACATAACCAAAGGGGTAAAAGATCTGTATTCTGAAAACTATAGAACACTGATAAAAGAAATTGAAGAAAACACAAAGAAATTGAAAAACATTCCATGCTCATGGATTGGAAGAACAAATATTGTTAAAATATCTATACAATTCAAAGTCACTGACACATTTAATGCAATCCCTATTAAAAAAAAAAAAAAACAGCATTTTTCACAGAGCTAGAACAAAGAATCCCAAGATTTATATGAAACTATACAAGACCTTGAATAGTCAAAGCAACCTTGAAAAAGAAGAGCAAAGCTGGAGGCATCCCAGTCCTGGACTTCAAGTGATATTACAAAGTTATAGTGATCACAACAGTATGGCACTGGCACAAAATAGACACACAGATCAACTGAACAGAATAGAAAACCTGGAAATGAACCCACAACCATATGGTCAAGTAATCTACAACAAAGCAGGAAAGGACATCCAATGATTTTTTTTTTTTTAATGTGACATCTCACCATATTAAATGCATGGCAACAAATTATGATTTTAAAGATGCTAAAGCCAAATTCAGTATTTCTGAATGCAGACACCAACCAGAGTGTTCCAGGTTGAGATCTCACTCTTAATTAACAATAATGGATTTAGGAGAGTTATTCGAGGCCACCTGACAAACTTCACTAAAACATGATTGAATTCATTATCATATCTAAGGAAATAATGTTTTAGTCAAAGACATGCTAGGCAGCTCCTGAAACAGAAAACTAGAGAGGAAGAAGTGACTTCCCAAGCAAACTCAGTACAAGTACTGCCCCTCTCAAGAATCAATATGTCAGACCTTGACATATTGCATAGCCCTATAGCTGAGGGGTTGAGAATTTGAGCTCTTGAGCCAGACTTCATTATGTTCTAATCTCCCTACCTCCTACTGGTTACTCAGACTCTCTGTGCCTCAGTGTCTTTATTTGTGAAACAGGGATTTTAGTAATAGGTATCACATCAAAATGCTGTGGGAAAGTAGTGGGTCAATAAATATTCCTGTGAGGATGAAATGTTAGATTACCAGAGCCTGGTGCCAGAAACCATTCTTATCATTTAATGGTTTTTGTGCTGATTTCATTGTTGTAAAACAATAGCTTGTTTAACGATTCCTTGTTATAATAGACTTGTGTGCAATGAAAGAATGTCTTGGCCTGAGGGTGTGAGAGCAGACACTGTAGTTAGAGATCTTAGTATAATTTAATAAATTGGTATTCTGATTAAAGTACTTTATTCTCTGGTGAGTTCGGTTATCACAAATTAGTTGCCTAGAATTTGATTATATCTGGAACTAAGTAAGACATCATCCAGTTCTCTGGATCCTAAACCAAGATGAATTCACCAAGATGAATGTCAAAAAAAGAGAACTCATGGCAGTTACAGAGTTCTTTTCTTTTTAAGATTTTATTTATTTATTTGACAGAGCTCACAAGTAAGCAGAGAGGCAGGCAGAGAGAGAGAGAGAGGAGGAAGCAGGTTCCCTGCTGAGCAGAGAGCCCAATGTGGGGCTCTATCCTGGGACCTTGGAATCATGATCCGAGCTGAAGGCAGAGGCTTTAACCCACTGACCCACCCAGGCACCCTGAGTGATCTTTTTTTCATTATGAGATTTTTCCTTCAGATTTTCTATTTCCAGACAGTATAAAAGAATTGTAACTCTCTTATTCACGATTTAATCGCCAATCTTTAGCTCAAAGCTTGACAGAAAGTAAGGGGTCAGTAATTATAAATTGAATGAATAAACAAAAAATGAATGGATACTTGAAAAAAGATTCTTTTTATTAGGTTGTTTGACATCTACCTTGTTTCAATCAACATGTTTTTTAGAGAGTTATTTCTGATTAATTGATGGTCCCATTTAACTGAGTTCCAAATATTAAATATGTTGTTGTGTTTTTTCATTGGAGCAGGCATTAGAAAGTGGAAAATGAGAACCGAAGAAATGAAAAGCAACTAGCTGTTTCTGGAAATACCCCTCACTTAGTTGAGGATAAAGAGTTGCAATAATGATACATTCTGGGCCCAGCAAAGTAATGGATATCAGGTTTACTGTCCTGACATTTAAAAAAAAAAATCAACAAAATAAGATTAAATATATGAAACAACTCTTTGTAGGATTTGGGAATAACATAGCATATGACTCTAATTCCTGAAAGAAGGCTAACTCTTGAGCTGAATCCCCGTTCACCTTGGTTTTCTGTCTGAGCACTTCTCAAACTGCAGCACCAGGAAGAAGGACCAAAAGCCTGGCGGGACAAAGAGAACAGTGGTTGCAGTTTGGAACTCCTGAGGCTGCTGGTTTTGGGGCACAAGGTAAGAGAAATGAGAGACTTGCACAGAAAAGGAGACTCAAACATCTGTATATTTCAGACTTTGGCTGAACACAAAGTCGTGGTACCAGCCTCGACTCCTCAGGCCTAGCATAGCATAATTGCTGAGAAGAGGACAGAAGAACAGAGATTCTAGAAGTAGCCAGGTTTGGGGAGAAATTTGATTTCTAAACCACTAGTGTGAAGAAGTCTCAGGAAGATCACACCTTAAGAGTAAGAACCATGCCGGAGAACAGTGATGTCTCAGGTCTGCTCCACAGAACAGCAGCCTCAGCCCCTTGTGAGAACTTGCTGGAAATGCTAAATCTCTGACTCCAGCCCTATCTACTGAATCAGAAACTCTACGGGTGGTATTCGGCACTCTATACATCCATTTAAAGTTCACAAGAACATTAGAACGTATTTTTAAGTCAGTGGCAGTGAAAATACAATTTATCAAAATCAGTGGAAAATAGTTCATGACTTGATGGAAATTTTTAGATTTAAATGTTTATGTTATCAAAGAGAAAAGGCTTGAAATCAATATTTTAAGCTTAACCTTAAAAAAAGAATAATTCAAACCCAGAGTAAATAAAAGGAAATAATAGTAAGACTGAAAATTCGTAAAATAAAGAACAAATGATGGAAAAAAAATTAACACAGTCAAAAGTTGGTCTTCTGAAAAGTTAAAAAAACTGAAAAAACTCTGACAAAATTGATCCAGAAAAGAGAATGAAAAATGGTATCAGCAATGAAAAAAAGAATGCTACTAGAGATCCTCCAGGCAATAAGATGGAATAAATATTATGAGCAGATGTTTATGAACAAGTTTGATTATTTAGATATAGAAAAGCCATTGAAAAACATCACTAAAACAAGGATAATCCAGTTGGGTTCTAGATATGCATTTAAAAATAGAAAGATTCTTACCGAGGTAGCATCTCAAACTAGTATTGTGATCATATTGGCAGAATTAGTAGACTGTTTCCTAGTATGACCATGCTGGAAGGTAATTATTGAGATGCGTTAGTGTTAATATTTATGTTCGCTTAAACTGTTGATTATGAATGTCTTAAATAATTTGTGGTATCTGCCTTCAACATCTTGTAGACCCATATGAAAGGACTTGAAGTAAGCACCAGATGAACCTTCTGTCATCTCCCATGATTAGTTTTTGATAAAAGATAGATTAGGTAAAATAAATAGAATATATGAATAAGACTAGATTTGTTTTATAAAAATTAAAGATTTGAACTTTCCTCACCAGGTCAAAGTGTTTTTACTTATAGATTCTAACCAAGGATAAAACCAAACTTAGACAAGCTTATCAGAATATGGAAGAAGAAAGATCACTTCCCACCTCATTTTATAAGACCAGAAAAACCCAGATATGAAAATTAGCCAAATATATTCCAAGAAAAAAACAAAATAAAACAAAACAAAACTACAGACCACTATCTCTCATGAAAAGACATGGAAAAATGCTTAACAAAGTACAAGGAAATTACACCCAACAATATATAAAAATATTATTAGGAGACTTAATGAGGTTTTTCTCAGTAACAAAACATGGATTTATTATTTTAAAAATCAGTACAAATGATTCATTACATCAATAGAATGAACAAAATTCATATACCTTAATAGATGTGAAAAAAGTATTTGACAAGATTAAAGACCCAGTAATGATAAAAACTCTCAGCCAACTAGAAAAGAAGGAAACATCTATTGTTAGCATAAAACCTAATTGTGAAATATTGAACTCCTCCCACTTATTATCAGGAAGAGGATAAGGATTTTTGCTCTTTCCACTTTGACTCAACATTGTTCTAGAAATTCTAGCAAATTCAATTAGGGGGAAAAAAAGAACCCACGCAAACAAATGACTTAAAGTTTAAAAGGAACACATACAGATATCCTCATTGGTATACAAAATGATTGTTTAAGTAGAAAAACCAAAGGAGGGGCGCCTGGGTGGCTCAGTGGGTTAAAGCCTCTGCCTTCAGCTCGGGTCATGATCCCAGGGTCCTGGGATAGAGCCCCACATCAGGCTCTCTGCTCAGCAGGGAGCCTGCTTCCTCCTCTCTCTCTGCCTGCTTCCCTGTGATCTCTGTTTGTCAAATAAATAAATAAAATCTTAAAAAAAAAAAAAGGAATATACAAAAAAGCTAGTAGATCTAATAAGTGAATTTAGTCCTGTGTCAGAGGACAAATGATAAAACAAATTTCTATCTGGTGTCTATATGCTAACAATAAACAATTAGAAAATAAAATATAATAAAATAGACCACTAGTCTGAAAACCACAAAAACATTACTGAGGGAAGTTAAGTTTTAAAAGACCCAAATAAAAGGAGAATATGCAAAGTGGAAGACTTAATATTTCAAACCTATCTATTTTCCTCAATTTGGTCTCTAAGATTCATGTCAAACCCAGTCAAGTAAGTTTTTAAAATATAAACAAAGAATGCAATTTTTAAATTGATGGGAAATACAGTAGCAAAATGAAGTAGCAAAAATGATTTGGCAGAAGGCAAAGTTGAGGAATTTATACTTGCTGAACTTAAAACTGCTATAAAGCCACAGTAATCAATAGAGTGTGACATTTACATAAGGTCGAATAGATCAATGAAAGATAATAGATCCATACACAGCTGGTCAATGGTTGTTTAAAGGGGGTGACAAAAAATTTCAGTGGGAAACAAACATCTATCCAGCAAATAATACGGAAGCAGTTGAAAATTAAAAGGGAAATTTTCATCTTGACCTTTAGAATGTTTACCAAAAAGAGATATGTTTTGTATACCTACATTTAAAAGCTAAAATTGTAAAGCTTCTAAAAGCAAACATAGAGAAACCGTTTCATGATGGTAGGATAGGCAAAGATTTCTTCTCCCTAGTCAAAGAACAAAAGGGATAAATTAGATTTCATTAAACTTACACACTTATTTATTGCTAGACATTCTTTTAAAAATAACCAAGTTGCAAACCAGGAGAAAATATTTGCAATACATACAACTACTCATAAAACTGTATAACATAGCAATAAAAAGACAAGAAATCCAATTAAATAACAAGACCTGATACAGTCCCCCCAGCAAAAAAATATAAAAATGTTTACTATGCACATGAAAGGGTTCAACATCATTAGTCACAAAGAAAAAGCAAATTAAAATCAGATACCACTTTATAAGCAATATAATGACTAAAATTCAAAGGAATGGCCACACCAAATGTTTGCAAGAACAGGATTGGTGGGATTTTAAAATGGTACAACTACATAGGAAACTGGCAATTTTTTTTTTTTTTAAGATTTTGTTTATTTATTTGACAGACAGAGATCACAAGTAGGCAGAGAGGCAGGCAGAGAGAGAGGAGGATGCAGTCTCCCCGCTGAGCAGAGAGCCCGAGGAGGGGCTCTATCTCAAGACCTGAGCTGAAGGCAGAGGCTTTAACGCACTGAGCCACGCAGGCCCCTGGCAATTTGTTTTTAAGTTAAGTACATACCTACTCTATAACCCAGAACATCCATTCCAAATATTTTATACAAGAGCAGTGAAAATATATGTCCAGGAAAATACTTAAATGTGAGTGCTTATAAGAGCTTTATTCATAATAACTTTAAACTGGAGAAGCACAAGGTCCATCTCAAAGAAGAATGTATAAACAAATTATACTTTATAGTTTACGTCCACAACAGAATAATAACAACAGAGGTACAAACTGCTCATATGTGCAATAACTTAAATTAGTCTTAAAAACATTATACTGAGCAATAGTAGATGCTCACAAAAAGTACACAATGTTTGGTTGCACTTATATGAAGATCAAGAATAAGCAAAACTAAGTGTTTGCCTGTGATGTCAGAGTAATTCACTGGGAATGTGCATGAGATTTTCAGGTGTAAAAGATTATTTTCACCTTTAGTGGGTTTTAAGTGCACAAATTCAAACATTTGTCAAAATTCATCAATCTTTACACTTAAGATCTATGCCTTTCACTGTATGTACATTATACCTCAATTAAAAAACAAACCACAGGGGGACAAAAGTTATATATTGGGCTACCATTTAAGATCTCCAAATTGGAAAGCAACGAGTCTTTCTTTAGAGGGAAAGGAGAAGAAAAAAGTTTCCATAGACTTTCTGAGATGGAATCTAATTTAGTATCTTGTGAACAGATACGAGAATGATCCAAAAAGATTAAAATATGTAAATGTCAAATAGAAAGATAGAGGACAATCAAAAACACAAGCTAAGACTATTGAGTGGTTGGCATGCACACTTTGTAATCTGTGCATACCATAGAAGAAAAAACGTAATCCACATGATGATGTAATAGGCTCAGAGAGTTAAAATTTAAAGCTGCAGCTCATGAGACAGATTAACAGAAGAAAATCAACTTTAATAATGTACATGCAGGGAGTCCACACAGGTATAGAAATTCCAAAGGTAGTCAGGCAAAGTGAGGTGTATGTATATATATATATATATATATATATATATATATATATATATATATATATGTGTGTGTGTCATTCTGAACTAAAGAGAAGGGGTGTGGGTCTGGGACATCAGAGGAAAAGAATGCAATTCAGAGGACAATAAGAAGATGAACAGATGTTTAGTAATTAGGGGTTTACCCTGACATGCAGATGGGACACTCAGATAAAATTTATTTCTGCTAATAACTCTTGTTCTGGGACAGACCTCCAATTTAGATTTTTCTATATACTTAAGGGAAGAGCAAAATTTCCTCTCGAGCCCTTAAAGTCTCAATTCCCTTCAGCTCAGAATAATATTCATGCCGAAATGGGGTACACCTTGGCTTGTAGAGTTTACTGAGTGTTGTGAAAAAGAAAAATTAAACCAAATATTTGCATTTTAAGATTGTGACATATCCATAAAAATCTGAATTTCTGGGAAGTGCTGAAAAATTGGAAGATCTGCTTTCTTGGGTCTGTATTTCCACATGAAGAAAAATAATCTAAGCACAATTGCAAGCAGATGATCCTCTTAAAAAAGACTTGAGGAAGGCATACTCTCTTCCTACTCTGTGTAGGCACTTGAGTATGGATCCCTGAAGTATGACCATGGTTATCTGACTTCAAGGCCGGGGAGGACATAGAAAAAAGGTGATGTTATAACATGAAGGGGAGACAAAAGATTATATTAAGAGACAATCCATGATTTAGAAACTAACAAATTTGTGTTTACTGAAAAATAACAATGGAAACTAATAACACCAGAAGTAAGACATTATATAACAGAAAAGGACAACATGAGAGGTCTGTCCAAAAGGAAAGCCCATTTGATGGTGACTAATACCCTTTGGATGTTTCCCAACTTTATTGTGGAAATGATGTACTAATAATAGAGAAACTCACAGACGATCAATTAATTTCGTCAGGTTAGGCTGAGCAGTCATGACCGATGTGATAAAGGCTTGGAAAGTGGAGGAAATTCGTAACCCACTTAGAGTATCTAGGTGTGTGTTTCCTTCCCTGTAAAATTAAAGAATAAACCAGCTGTTCCATACAGCCCTTTTCAGTTCCAACGTTCTTTGATTTAAGGGATCAGGATAGCATTAAAATATGCTCTAGTACCCCAAGAGGACTTTTCTGGTATTTTCATTCTATACGTACTAGTGCCTCCACCTAGAGTACGAAGTGGGAAATGTTCTTCCAGGCGCTCTCTGGGACTCCCCTTGGGCGGTAGGTAACCTCACGTTCCTCCTCATTCTTTGTTCAGACTTCTTTACCATCCACCCTAGTGAAAATAATTCTGTCCATACAGAGCCCACCTAGACTGTACATGGTCCTTATGATAAAAAGAAGATATGACATAAAAATATTCTTTATTTAATATGTATAATATGGACTTAAGCTTGGAAAGGAAGAAAGACAAGGTTGAACTAATGAATTGCATTCAGTTTGAAAATACAGTCCAATCTGAATTTTTACTAGATGTACTTCTGAGTTAAAAGCGTTAGCCTGTCTTTTACTTGGCATACTATTTTCTACAACATGTTAATACAAGATATTCTTTAACTTGTACTTGGATCCATTGTTAATATCAGAATGATGAGCTGTTGTAATAGAAATCATTGTTTAGTCTCATCCAAGCTCTACTTAGTAAGTCCCCTATCCTTATTTAAACTCTCTACTGCCCTTTTAAATTTCTTTTAAAGCTACACAATGGAAATAATATCAAACCCTCCTTCACAGTATGCTGTGTTACATGAAATCAGATTAACCTGGCCCAGTACACCACAGGTCAAAGAACAGGTTCTCAATGAATGAATTTCAGGGTTATCTTTAGTTTACTCTGAGACCTGTGGTACTGTTTGTGGTGACTGTTTCTCAACTCAGAATGCTATCTTGTTCACGTTAGTCCTATGCCTCTAACTGCCTGCCCCTACTTACCCTTTCTGAACAAACTGGCTCACCAAATTGGAAACACCAACGTGTGCCTTCAGGACTACCATACTCCCACTTTTTTTTTTTTATGGTAATTTACAATTAAAAATAATATTTAAGACTCCCTTCAAGAAAAACATTCTCTTATACCATTTGGCTAGGAATCTCTCCAAAAGCAATTTACTTCCTGGATTTCACTCTTCACAGATTGGAGAATGAAAATGTCCTTGTGAGAGGTAAGGGAGAGGCGTGTTTAGAACTTTATTAGTTTATTGATATATCCAATTAATAATATTTACTGAGTTACTACTAAAGAGAAGCATTATTTTGTGATCTGAGAATAAAATAAATTAACACACACCAAAAAGGATTATTTCTTTTATTTACAAGACACAAAATAGTAATGGGCAAATAAAGACTATAGTGATTGTTTGGGATAGTAGTGGGATAAGTTTTAAACTAGATAGTTGTACAAGTCAAGTAAAACCACAAAAATGCTGCATTACAAGCTACTAAAACTCAGTTACTTAAAACAAATTATCTGGCCCTATTCATATGTGAGTTAGCTGAGGAGATTCCAATTTTAGCTCAGGAAACTCTGCTTAACAGTGCGGGCATAGTTCTCCTCATTTGGGGTCCACACAGGAAAAGTTCTTGGGGCAGTGGCTGAAGAGCAAGGAGGCAAGCCTCATGCCGTGAACACATATCAAGTCTTTGTTTTCCTTAGATCTGCTAACAGCCCATTGACTAAAGCAAACCTCATGGCTGAAGTCATGGTTGGAGAGTTGGAAGGTATATTCCATCCACTCTGGAGGGAAGCAGGAATGAGCACTCGCTAAACTGTAACTCACTTCAATGTTCATTGAAATCTTGAAGGAAAAATGTTGGCCTGTTTGAGGAAGAGCCAGAAGGATACTTGAAATACATCAACAGAAGGGAAGAATGGGCGGGTAGGACAGTTGAGACGGAAGCAGTGGCCCACTCAGGAAGATACAGACCACAGATGGAAATTCATTCTAAGTGCAATAGAAAACATACAGAGGGTTTTAAGTAGAGGGTAACAAGAAGACATTTACCCGAAAAACAATAACAACAACAACTTTTCTGGCTACTCTGTGGTGGCTGCATCCAAATGGGTCAAGACTATCAGTAGGGATGCTCTTGAATGGCTCTTGCTTAGTTCAGGGGAGCAGGAATGGCTTAGACTTGGATGTGAAATGGGGTAAAGAAAAGCACTTGGATTTAAAATCCATCTTGGTGGCAGACCCCCACCTCAGGAGGTTTTGATAGCTTGGAAATGATTGGGAGTGAGAACAGATTATAAATCTCTTCCGGTTTTGGATGTGAGCAATGTAGTGAATGATGTTTCCGATAACGGAAATGGAGAACACTAGAAGAGAAGGTCATTTTTAGAATGGTGTTTGGAGGAGTTGAAAGTTTTGTTTTGGAGAGTAAGTTTGCCTAATGATCCTCCAAGTAGAGTTGCTGAGGATGGGACTAGGTGTATGATTTGAGTAGTCGGAAATGCAATTTGGGAAGGTGTTAGGAAATCAATGGTGTTCAAAGTCATGAGACTTATGAGGAACCTCAAGGAAAGAATCTAAATTGAAAACAAACAAACAAACAAACAATAAGACCAAGGAATAGTAATAACATAAATCATTATGTTCCAAATTCAACATTGAATATCTTCTTAAGATAAAAAAGAGAAAGTGTTTCACTAAATCTGCTCCTAGCAAACAGTAGCTCAGGTGCATCTGTTCTGAGTGTCACAGGTGCTATAGAAATTTTCTTAGACTTTGTAACATTAAAAAAAAAAAGAGAGATAAAATTTTTCTTTCAAGAAAAATGCATCCTATTTTTTACTCAAGGTAATTAAATCTGATTTGTAAAAGTAAGACAAATAAAAGAAGAAAGGTGTTAGGAACTTTTTTTTCTGTAATGCTTTCATGTTGGTCTTACTCTGAAAGGAAACTTACAAGGACAACTCCTTGAGCATTACTCATAGTGGGTAGTGGTTTTGCGAGCATATCAACATTTTGATATGAGAAACAAGATGTGATATGAGGTATGAGAAACAAGACTATATGATATAAGAAACAAGATTATAAGGTAGATCAATGATAACCACCAGGTGCGGACTCCTTAGTTAAATACGGAGGCTCATTAATGCGTGGATTCCAGGCAAAGCTTGTGTTATGATTGGAGTTAAAGTTGCAAGATATGCTTTGACTATAAAAGTCCATCATCAATTTTTACAGGTTAATTACCTCTAAAGATGCAAGGGCAGAGATAGGAAGAGTCGGAGGGAAATGAGCTGGGAATTTACAGAGATTATGGGCAAGGCATGGTTACACACAGATCAAGAAATTGGGCATTTGGTTTGCATTTACCTAAGTCTTCAAGGTCTGGGTTATATGCGTTTCATGTGTATGGTGGTATATGTGGGTGTGGGTGTGCATGCACAGAGCTATCCATATGTCTAGAAAATGGACTTTAATTGAATGGAAAAATCAATTGAGTTAACAAAGAGATTGACCTCATTGTTTGCCCAGATGAATCAGAGTTACAGTTCCAAACCAGAGACTCATTTAGAGGAATGGAGTAAACCCACAGCTTATCCTAAGCACTCAGCTGCTGAATGCACATGATCCCAGGATGCTCTTCATAAATAATTTTCCCAGTCAGGGAGGAAAAGAATGACTAGAGCAAAGGCTGAGAAAACTGACTTAGTTAAAGGCTTACATCAAGTATCAAGACCAGTTGTCTTTACGAGGAAGGGGTCCTAAATGATTGAAACTAAAGTAGAGAAGTGGCTGAAAGGCATGAAAAATATGTGAGAAATTTGAAATAATTTGTATTTCAGCTCAATTTAGTAGATACATATCGAATCCCAATAGATTGTAAACCTTGCAGGAACACAATGATGAGTAAGAGTCCTTTCCTTCTAGAAGTTCACAGTGTAGAGGAGGAAAAAATAATTTTCCTTTTACACTTCTAGATTCTTGGCTGAGAAACCCTGTAATAAAAGATTAATAGGAGAAAAGCAAACAGAAGTTTAATAACATGCATACCACCTGTATACATGGAGATATCCAGGTACCCATGGGGAGACAACTTCCCCAAATGGCCCAACCCTCCACCTTAAACGCCATCACCAGCTACAGACAAGAGAAGATACTGAGGTGGGTGAGGATTGAGGGATGGGAGACTACCAAGAAAAGTAGCATAGACAAGTGTAAGGTTGCTGTGCAGATTTAAGTCCTTCTCGGCTGATAAGAATTTCTAGAGATTTGGCCATTCCTCCTCTTCCTGGTGCAGAGAAGGCAACACCCTTACAAATGGGGGCCTTCCTTATTAACGGAAATATTTTTTATGAAAAGGTAACTCCTACATGGTTTTCAGAGCTCCTATGTCTACTGTTTCTTAAAAATAACATTTCAAAAGAATCAACATGCCAAAGAGGCGTATTTTGGGGTGGCAAATTCTGCTCTCCTTCACAGTGTGCCACAAACACATGAGCATTTAGCAGAGACTGGGATGAGTAGAAGTAGATGAAATGACTTCAAACTTGGAAAGACTTATTTTACATTTTTTTTAAAAAATGAAAGATGGTATCAGAAATGAGAGACATGGAGGCCCGTGGGAAGATGGAGGGCAGATTCTAGACGGTAGAGACCTCACGGGTGAAGTTTCAGGTTTTAAGGTACTAAAAGCATGGAGAGCCTGGGAAGCTGTTAATGATGATAGAACTTCCAAAGGGACAGGAAGAAATCATCTGAAACGAAGAACTCAGAAAGTTGTTCCTGAGCTTTGCCATCTCCAAACTAAATACGCCCACAGACCACTCTTTCCAAATGCGAAGCTTACACGCATTTCTGTTGCTTATTTCAAGTAATTACCTACTAACAATCTGACTTATTTCACAGTAGAAGTGCTGAAATCTATGTAGGCAGGGATAATAAACCTATTTCAATGGATAAATAAATCAACTTTTTTGGAGCTAGCCACTCCATAGTGACCTCAGACTGGAAGATTATCCACGTGAAGATTATCCAAGTGTGATAGTCAAACTCTGTATTACTTATTTTATGGATTAAATAAATACTAGCAGGATTTTAGGCAAAGCCTTTAAAGTAAAAATAGTTTACCCATCTCCATAGGAAAACACCTGAAATCCTGCTCTAAAGGCATCATTTGGGTACTTCATAGAATCCTTTTTAAAGGCAAATACCACACACAGTTTACCCTCTTGAAACAAATCATTTAATTGGCTTTTCTATCACTTGAAGTCACTGGAGCTAAGAAAAGGAAAGGGGTAACAGATTTTTTAAAATACCAGTAAAGGTTAGATAAAGTTTATCTAGATCATAATTTTACCACAAAAAGTTACACATCTTTTTTTTTTTTTTCCCCCTAGAAGAAAAATAGTTTTGGATCATTTGACATTAGTTAACACATTTTCCCCAAACTCTTCCAGATTTATTATATATTTAAAACAATTCTCACATTTACAGCTAATATTCAAGTGATATTTTATCAACATTTCCTTGAGTTTTATTTATTAATCACTTGAGGAGAATAGGAATCACACTTCCTTTTTACCAGTAGGCTGCTATCACACATTTTTAAAGATTATTCTTCGTATTTGCAATCCAAAAGCAGATAAAGCAGCTAATTTAAATATCGCACAAAGAATATAAAGCTCCTCTATTTTTTCCATTAAAGGGGCTTTAAAAGGATTCTATCACAAAGACAGTAAGAAGAAAATAAATAAAATCCTTAGAATTCTAATTAAGTGAAAATAAAAATCCTTTTAAACCTCTGTTGCGCCCTCTTGTGGTAGGAAAGCAAATGTTTAGCAGTCTATGTTCAACACTTCTTTGCCAATTAATGACCCTTTGTACAAAACTTTCTTCAAATGAGTCATGTTCAATATTGCACTGTACATTAAGTTTGTAAAAGTAACGAAAAGTAAGAAAACTAAAATTAAGAAAAGTATCATCCGTTGTTATATTTCTGGACACCAAATTATAAAAATGATCCCTTGCTGTTTTAAATAATTACTAAATGTTTGGAATTAAAAGGTTTTCCTAGTTTAAGGTAGAATAGAGAAGTCAATCTCATACAATATACCATAAAATATAAATCAACTCTCGTTAGAAAATAATCCATATTTTTCTCTATTGTTATTACATGAGTGGTATATTTAAAAAGTGAACAATTCTCAGACATTTTTACCTTCAAATATTCACATTCCTAGCAGCATCCCCTTTTCAGATCACTCCGCGTATCCTGAAATACTTAATACAAGAAGAAAGCTTCACTCCAAAACACATTTTGAGCCATTTTTTTCCCCTGAGAATCCAGAGATGAAATGAGTGTAATTGTAATTTGTAAAATATGATGTGAAGACACGGTCTTAGAAATCTGACTTTGGTGGATACTGATTGTTTAAGATTGTTTCCTTTCCAAAAGCACAATTTCATTTTTATGACTCTAACAGGAGAAAAAATTGATGCAATTGTGAAAACCAGTGAGAAGCGGATTATAAAAAGAATAGGATATAGCATCAATGAATCCAAAAAGAGTAGAGCAATGCAGAGAGAAAAGAGTAAAGTGTCAGAAAACACCAATGATATTATATCGTATTTCCACATAAATAGTTTATAGTTGGATTTTGTAAACATGACATTGTTTTTGTAAGACATTAACCAAAAGTTAGCAATCATAAATTCAGTCATTCTCCCAGTCACTTGAAATAAAAACTTTTCAATTTGTTAGTTACTAGTCTTTTTAATTTTTTTTTCTTCCTTTTCTTTTTTTTTTTTTTTTTTTTTTTTGCTTAATCCCTATACCTTCACTGATTCTCTGATTATTTTTCACTTTCTTCCTTCTAGCATTCATTCTCTAAAACCTGTATTTGTCCCTAAGCCACAAAACATTTGCTCACAAGTGTGGGCTATCAGAAAAGAACCCCAACTCTTTAAGACTTCCAAAGCTTAAGAATCACTGATTTCATGCATTCATCTTGGAGACTGCTTATATTAGAAATAATAGATTTCATGCTTCACAAAATCAAAATGACAACTTCTTGGAGTCAGAAATGAGAGGCAATGGAGAAAGAGAGGCACTGTAATTTTTGCTTCCAGTATGTTCTATATGGAATTGCCCTTGAATGATTTCTGTGCGTCAGAAATCCAGAGCAACTGTGACAATTAGGGTAGATGTCACACTTTCATTTGAAGTTCGGAAGTGGGGGAGGAGAATGGGGTACAAAGGAAAGGGGGAGGAGGAAGTAGAGAGAGAGAGATGAAGGAGGGCACATCCTAAGAGATAATCCCTGTGCTATCATGACATCATCCTTCTGCGTGTATATATAGGGAATGGCCAAAGCATCTCTCATAGTTCTCTTTCCAAATCAGCTGAAGGCAAGAGGAAGCACTAGTGAAAGCCTCTTTCAGCGTGTCTGTGACGTTTATGGACTTGGCTTGCTAGAAGGCTCAAGGAGATGATGGCAGGAATGAAAATCCAGTTGATATGCATGCTACTTCTGGCTTTCAGCTCCTGGAGTCTGTGCTCAGGTAAGCTCAGCTGCCATTTCACAATTCCCTGAGGTGATTTCTTTCTCTTTTTTGGCACTGTGTTGCTACTTATGTTAATGCATCCAGGGAGAAGAGTTTTTCCTTTATTCTGGATTTGCTTTTCAGTGATAGAAACTGAATAGATTCTTTCTCTGTCTTTATGATTACAAGAACTGAAAGATTTTATTTCTCTTTTTAAATCTGCAAAGGTAATAAAAGAGATTTCAGTGAAATACTCCATGCCTTCCACTTGGAATATAACCATGAGAGTAGAAAAAAAAAAATGTGTAGAACTTAAATTAGGCTGGTCAAAATCTGATGAGGAGTACAGATGCACCACCTGTCAAAGGGAGAACCCGTAGTTAAAACTCATTCCATTCAAAATGCTTTTTCTCATCTTCAGTCATTCTCTTAGGAAACAGGGGCTTCTTCTTCCTCCAAATTACTTTAACTGTGTAGGTATGTCAAGATACAAATAAAGTGAAAACTGATGTTTAATGAGTAAATGAATGAACCATTATTTATAGAAAATGATTTCTAAAAAATATAAAAATATTCCAAGTACTGTCAGACAATGCATTTTGTATAGTTTTTCCATGTGACAAATAAGTATACTATTAATTTAAATTTTTTTGCATGCTGTTTAAATTCATACAAAATATTACTTGAAAACTGGTAAATTTATGGAATAAAATTGTGGAATAAAAATAATGGAAGTTATTTACCTATGGAGTGTTTTGCATGTGATAATTAAGAAGCCATGTATTGTTATATATCTACCAATAACTTACCTTGAAAATAAGACTTAAATTTATTAGAGTAACATGTAATGTTATAATATTGCAATATCACATCAAAGAGGGAAAATACATAGGGAATAAATGCAGCAAAAATCATTTAGTGGCTGAGTGGCTCAGTGGGTTAAAGCCTCTGCTTTCGGCTCAGGTCATGATCCCAGGGTCCTGGGGTGGAGCCCCTCATGGGGCTCTCTGCTCGGCAGGGAGCCTGCTTCCCTTCCTCTCTCTCTGCCTGCCTCTGCCTACTTGTGGTCTCTCTCTGTCAAATAAATAAAATCTTAAAAAAAAAATCATTTAGCCTGTTGCATACTTTTATATTTTATTACTATAATCAATTCATTATTTATATTAATTCATTAATATAAATTATTAATAATTTATTGAAATATTTAATTCAAACTCCTGCTATTATTTTATTTAAATTATGAAATTAAATCTAGCAGAAGATATAAATGTTACTTAACAAAATTTTTTATTTATTTTGATCATGAGAGAAAGATCTTGAGCTTCTAACTTTGCAATAATTTTTAATGCTATAAATTCCAAATTTTCTACAATTATGATTTTATCTATTACATGAGGTTAAAGGTATATTTAGAGAAATATGTATGAGAAAAAATGGATTGCTGATTAAACACTGTGTTTATTAACTCTTTGAGCTTCTTGATGTGATAAGCCAAAATTTGTAGGGATTTTGACATACATATTTCATAAATGGCTAAAGGAATTTATTATTCCCTTGAGAAACAGACTGGCCTTGAACAAATAGGAAAAAAGATCCCTGGTGTAACTTAGGAGCTGGTTACAATTTAACAAGCAATTTCTTTAAGTGAGACACTTCTTTTCAACAAGAGTCTGTGCTGAAGAAGATAGCCATTTTAACATCTGCTTTGTTTTATGACAGATCAGTGAGTATAAATTAAGTCATGTAATTATGATATTCTGTAACTTTATTTCCATTACAGTATTTTATAAAGTTATCTTCTCTGCAATATATTGACTAGGGGAAACTGGAAAGGCTACCCTAATAAAAGTCAGAAGTCTATTTTCAACACAGTTATACATGTATTGATGGACAAATTAACCAATTTGCTTAATAGCCTGTAATAAGATAGCTAAGTACACGTAATTCTAAATTCTTATTTAAAGTGGAAAAACAAATCTTTCAAAGCGTGTTTGGTAAAATAGCATCTCAAATTGACTAAATCTTGGTGTCTCTTATTCCAAAATCATCAGTAAACAATTCACTTTGCTTTTGTCCTGAAAAAGCATCTTGTACACATCTTTTCATTATGTTCTTTTTAAAATATCAATATACATATATTTTATATATGTAAACTATTGCTGGTAAAAATTAACCAGCATTTTTAATGAAATCTCAATCATCTGATATAATCAGTTTTTTTTAAATACTGAGATTTAGAGATTAAGTAACTCCAATACATCAATAGCTCTTTTGGCATATAATCACGTGTTTATTTTCTTAAGAGTGTTTTTATTATTCTAACTGCCTGTTAGCCCAAAACTAAATGATAAGTATTTTTTCTGAATATTATTTTATGGATAATAAATGCATAGAAAAACAATAGGCCTCTAAGACTAATTTTTTTGAGGTTAATCTAAAATCTGTAGGTTATAGTATAATTATTTGATATATGATTATATAGTAAACATGTGGTTTTGATTTTACTCAGATTCAGAAGAGGAAATGAAAGCATTAGAAGCAGATTTATTGACCAATATGCATACATCAAAGGTAACTTTTTCTTTTCTTTAAGCATTGATTGAAGAACATATAAGCTCTCATTATAAACATGGTGTCTTTTCCTATAGTTAATAACTCCCATCAAGACTGAAAAGTTCTTCGAGAGGCATTGCCTTTCTCGGGAAACTCTTCCTTGAGTTCAAAGGAGTTAAGGGTGTTGATGTGAAAGGGAAAGAAATCGTAGCGACTATCAATCAGCTTATTGCGACTTTAATTAGGTAGTCACATATTATTTATGTGGAGATGAAAATGTATTTAAAGGAATCCTGTTTCCATTCCTATCACATTGTGTATGGCAAAAGGTATGCCTCAAGTTAAATGCATCCAGGGAAACAAAATAGACATTTTGGTTATATCGGGAAGAGTAAAATGGAGTTCTAAATTAAAAATGATAGTTCGTGACAATTCATGAAATAAATGTGGTAGAAACTAAAGAGCAGTAGACGGCAAACAGAAGCTTGGAGATCTAATTCTCCAACTGTGACTTCTTAAGCAAGGGGCTTAGTTAACATTGCTTGTCTTCATTGCCTCATTTGTAAATGCTGGAATTGGGGCTAGTTTACATTCTCCCTATAACAGAAGTATCATCTACACCTGCTTGTGGTTTTTATGGAACCAAGTAAAATTTTGCATACCGTACCTGTTACTCCTCTCTTAGTGTCTTGAAAACAAGATTCCTAGATCCCAACCTGTACCTAGGAATAAAATACAATCGGAATATACCTGTTTACCATGCTACCACACAGTATTCATTTACCCAGGGTGAGTCGATCACAGGAATAGAAAAAAGAGTTCCCTACTAAAAGGTGTTTCTCAAAGAAAAATAAGTTTTAACTTGAGGCAGACCCCAGGTACAATCACTATTATAAACACTGGGATATCCATGCAGAGAATTCAACAGATATTGTAGTAAGAAAGTAAGTGCTCAAAGCGCCTATCTAGTTTTTGAAGCAATACTCCAACTAGGGTCCTGCCACCTTGTATTTCTCTTCCTTAATTGGATGAGCACGTTCTAGGTACAATAATCCCTATTGTAGAATTATGTTTGATAGTGGGTTTGAAGGGGAAACACCCATTTCTTGTCTGTATTTGGCAGTATAGGACATTATTATCTGAAAGCTAGCAAAGATATGTCTTCTACTATCATCCTTAAAAGACACGTGGGGACAATTTGAGTGCATGTATTTTTACCATCGCCCAGATCTACGAAGGTTGAATGGTTTGAAACCAAACTCTTTCATTATTTGGTAGGCTTCATATAAGGAAAGATCAAATTTAGTTTAGCCATTAAATATCAATAACCAAATAATAACCTTAAGATAATGGATCCCTTGTTTAATACTCAGACTGAATAGCAACCATTACAATTACCTCAACTTAAAAATAGGAAGACAAAGCAAGTAGTCTGTATAGAAATGGACATATTGGAATGCCTTAGTTTCTCAGTAGAGATTTTACCTCTATAATTCTAAGTTTACATAGACACATAAAAGTCCTACATAATCTCCAAAATGTAGTATAATTTAGGGAGTGCTAGCTACTGTATGAAAGTGTGGTAGTAGAATTGTGATTCCTTCCTTAGAATTACAGGGGAAAACAATTGCAGTTTATGGAGTGACTTAGTTTTTCTCTTAAAAGAAATACATAAAAATATAGGCACAATAAATTTTTTTCCCTTTATTTAGTCTTGGAATATGTCTGTAAAACATACCATGGAAAAAAAAAGTTGAGGGGCACCTGGGTGGCTCAGTGGGTTAAGCCTCTGCCTTCGGCTCAGGTCATGATCCCAGGGTCCTGGGATCGAGCCCCGAGTCGAGCTCTCTGCTCAACGGGGAGCCTGCTTCCCTTCCTCTCTCTCTACCTACTTGTGATCTCTGTCTGTCAAATAAAAAAAAAATAAAATCTTTAAAAATAAAAAAAAATGTTGAATCCTATTGACTCCTTTGATTTGAGAAAAGTAAAATACAGTCTGTAATGAGAAAGCACCCAGAAGCATAATTATTTCAGTTTGCTGCTAGGATGAGAACAAAAAGCTCAACTCATTCCCTATATATTTTTTTTTTACACAAAACTACTATTATTTGTTTCTCTTTGACTCTATTGAATTTTAGTCTGAGTAGAGTTCTATGCAAATGAAAATTTCAAACATGATAATTTTAACTAAATTACTACAATTAAATATTTAAGAGAATAGTATTTGATACTGATACGATTCCATTATTAAAAACTTCTGGAAGCTGGGGTTTCTTCTTTCCATTTTAAAGGGAAAATATGTGAGCAATTTCAGTTTTAAAGTAAAGCTATTTAGACATTGAAATTCTAATGGGAAAACTTAAGCAACAGAAGATCAAGAGAGAGTTTATAGCTGGAAAACTGGAAAATAATTTTTTCTCACAATACAATTGCCTTTATTACCAGTGCTAGTGCTTTCATACTCTTCTATTAAGAAAGAGAACCTGGTATAGTATCTTTTCTTCAGGATCTAAAAAAGGTGCTACAATATTGTAATTTTCTATGGTCAAACTCAATGCCTAGTATACAGTAACAGTTTTTTGTTTTTGTTTTTGTTTTTTTTTAAAGGGAGAGAGAATTTTTTTTAAAGATTTTATTTATTTATTTGACAGACAGAGATCACAAGTAGACAGAGAGGCAGGCAGAGAGAGAGGGGAGGGGGGGAAGCAGGCTCCCGGATGAGCGGAGAGACCGATGCGGGGCTCGATCCCAGGACCCTGGGATGATGACCTGAGCTGAAGGCAGAGGCTTTAACCCACTGAGCCACCCAGGCGCCCCTGGTAACAGTTTAATACATATTTTTGAACTAACAATGGGAATCTAGGATTCATTACCAACCCTCACATTTTGTATTGAAACTTCAGAGCTCCACCACAGATGACTTAAATTATTTTCAATTCAGTGAAATCTTTGAATTCACAATTTGCCGGACTCATCTGTGTTCAGTGATTATGGGGAGTGAGTATTGGTTATACAGATTGGCTCCCATTTAATTAAGGTAACAAAAGTTTGACTAGAATCTTATTTAGTATTAAAAAGTTAAATCAAGTAATGGTAAGTAAGAACCACAAATACTCTTGTTTTCCTTATCTTGAAAAACAAGGGGAGATAATATTCTAAATTTCTTATCTATAGGCTCAGGTCTATTATAAACATTTGTATAAAATAATTTGATAATAAAAAATGTTTATTGTTAAAGAAAAATTATTCATGATCTAGCTAAAGGTAGTAAGCAAGACTTTAGTCAAGAGGACTACTGAAATGGGGGTTTTACAGAGATGGGTTCCACTCCAAACACAGCTAGGGCAAGTGTGCATTTATAGCGAGGCGTAGGGGGCTTCTGTGGATGGAATAAGAGGAAACTTACTCCTCTTAAGGCTGGAAGGATTCTTGCTAGAAGATATGACAGGATTCTGATATTAAGGATAGAAATTTGATAAAGTATCTGATATTTGATCAAATATCTAGGATGATCAGATACCAAATATCTAGGATATCAGATATAAGGACAAGAGCCACATACGTGTGGGGAATGGACTCAGCATGATTCTTGCTAAAACTGGATTTAGGAGACCAAAGACAGAGCCCGAGGCTGGGACCTAGTCAAGAAAGAGGGTTCGGAGGAGCCTGATTCAAAGAAAGAGAGACTTTGCCATTTTTCTGAATGAAATAGTTAAAACATTATACAAAATGTTTTCAAATACAAGATATCTACTTATACATCCTCTAGTCAGTAGTGCTTTCTTTGCTGTGTTTTCTATGAGAGAGACTCATGGAACCTTATATAATCCTATTACTGAGTGACGTGGTGACTACTTTAACTGGTAGAAGGAAACAAGATGATTAATTCAGTTTCCTCATCCAAAAGAGTAAACAGATAACACTAGTCCAGACAAATACTTTATGAATAAAGCGTTCTGTGGTCAAATTAGTTTGGGAAACATTTGATACTTTTACTAGCATCATTAAAAAGTTACAACGGGGGCCCTGGCTGGCTCAGTTGGTTGGGCATGTGACTCTTGATCTCGGGGTTGTGAGTTTGAGCCCCACATGTGGTGTAGAGATTACTTAAAAATAATAAAATATTTTAAAATACATAAATAAAAGTAAAAGTTACAATGAGTATTTGCAAGTTAAAAGCTCTGAGGATACCTAAGTTCAAGAAATCTTTAAATTTCCTTTAAATTCAAGTTTTCCAATTAACTTGGCAGTGGAACTCTTTGAAAAACAGTGATTGCAGAACTAGCATTCTAAGGAGTACAGGTGAGAAAACACTCAATTAGATAATCTGTAAAGAGCTTTCTAAATGTAAAAATATGGTATTCCATCAATTAGCATGATATAAATTGTTGCTGCCAGACAATGGAGTATGTCATCTCTAAGTTTCTCACAGCAAAGTTTAAGCAATGGCTGATAACTGTATTCATGTAAAACCATCATATATTATATTATTACATATCATAATAATGTCTTCAAGTGAATACCTTTGTACTCAAATGTCTGCATGTTCTTCAGATAAAATCTTAATCAAAGGGTGTGCACACTTTGAATTTTAATGCAAAACACCCTTTAAAATTTGTAACAAATCTACACCCAGACCACCAAATATTTAGAAGAGGAAGTATCTGTCTCGCCATGTTCCTATAACTACACCAAATGAATGTACCTACTCTTTTGAAAGTCTTCAGGCCAGGTTGAACATCTTTCCACATATTTCCCTTTTAAGGAGTGATTCTATGACTTGTTTACTCATTTTACTTACCTAAGGTTTAAATTCTTTTAGTGTATTTTTGCTTTTTTGGTAGGTGTACTCGACAGTTTCTTCTTGAAGAACTCTACCTGTGTTAAGGATATTAACATTCTGGGGCAGCTTTTACAATATAGCTTGCTTCTGATGTTAATTCAGGCTATTAATTTTCCAGAGATGTTCTATGCATTTATGTATTGAATGTTATCCTTTTCACTGTGGATTTCAGTTTGGATATTTGTTTAATAATACCTTTTTAGGTTTATAAAACAAATTCTATGTATTTATATACTTTTTTACTTTTACTCATATTTAACCCATCTGGATACTGTTAAACCACAATATGTCAAGAAAGTTAGAGCTAGACCCAAGTCCAGGTTTCCTGATAGCCACCTGTCCCAAGGATTTCAAATGCAAACTTTGCTTATCTGCTACACATTCATTTGTACTTGCACCAATTTTAGGATATTATTTACTGTTGGGTTTAATATTTACTCTTGCTCTATTAATTCACTCCTATGATCATTGAGCTTTTAAATTATATTTCAATATCTGATAGAGTAAATTTCTCCTTGTTACCTTTTTATTTTACTAACTCTTCTTGGTTATTCTCACACATTCATACTTCCAAATTAACATTATAATTATTTTGCCAAATCCCCACCTCCAAATTCCAGTCTCCCCATGTTTTCCAAATTGGAACTTTGATTTACAATTGCATTATAGGTAGGGAGTAATGTAGAGAGAATTGACCTGTGATATTACTGTTTTGAATCCTCCCATCATGGCTGTGTGGTGTTTCATGTCTGTGTGCGTGTGTGTGTATGTGTGTGTGTGTGAATGTCTTTAGGAAAAATGTATGCTTTCCTTCATCTATGACTTTTGAAATTTTTGTTAATTTTTATTATCTTGCATTTCGATGCTCTTAAGTCCTTATGTTTCCTCACTGATTATTATTGGCACATAGGAACGTTGTTGATGGTAATAGTGGTTTCAGACAAGATCTTATTAAAAAATGGTAATTCTAGGAAATATTATAATTTGCAAATAAATGATCAGCTGTGATGCTGTCTATGAGAACTATGTGTGGAATGGGTTGGTGCTTTCACACTACTGTAATTGTCCAAATCTATTAGTATCATTGTAGTCTACGCTCCATTAGACACTAAACTGAAGTGAACTAAAGATAATGAAGTGAACTAAAGAGAATGTGATGTATACATATATTTACATATTTATACTATTCTTTTTCGTTTGTTTTGCTCATGTATTTGTGCTTATGTGCATGTGTGTAACTGCATCACATTTTTAAAATTAGAATATATGAGGAATTGGTACTAATCAATTTTGTGATATAAAATTACTAAATAAATAACAGTGTAATTTTTCGGCTAGAGTAACAGACCCTAAAATGTTAATGGCTTAGCACAATGGAAATTTATTTCTTACTCATATATTACAAGTTTTAACTACCTATATTTATAAATTTTAAGTACCTATTTTTTTCTATACTTCAGATCAGTAAAGCGAGCGTTTCTTCTTGGAAAATGACCCTGCTAAACGTTTGCAGTTTTGTAAATAATCTGAACAGCCAAGCCGAGGAAACAGGAGAGTTTCGTGAAGAGGAGCTTATTACAAGAAGGAAATTTCCCGCTGCCTTAGATGGTTTTAGCTTGGAAGCAATGCTGACAATATACCAGCTCCAAAAAATCTGCCACAGCAGGGCTTTTCAACAATGGGAGGTAACACAAAAACAAAATATGAATATAATTATCGTTACACTAGTTACCTTTCATTTGTACTGATTTTTTTTTACCCTGATCATTATCATAACAGGAAGACTTACAAATATTAAAGAAGAATAAACCATGTGTTGAGGTTAACATTCCTTCAGATCTTCAAAGTCTCCTTCAAATATTGGGAGTTAGCAAAATATTTTTTCTTCTATCTTAAAAGAGGGGTGTCTATCTTAAGGCAGATTTGATCCACATGGTTTTATTGTGTTTAAATTGGTGGCATACTCAGGCAATTTTTGGTAGTGGCATGCCTACAAAATTTAAGGACTGAAAATATTTTCTTAGAAGCACCAAGTCATATATGTTTATAAACAAGCTCAAGAACCAAAAGGTTCCATTTGTATTTGAATATATTAGGCAAATAAAACTGGAATTTATATCATATGTATATATGATATATATTCCTATTTCATTGAATAAATAGATTTCAGATCCGTAGCATCTAAACTAGGTCCACGACAACCAAGACATCCAAAATCCATTATACTGAAAGAACTACACTGAAGAAGGATAAAATAGTTGTATTGAATACTATACTAGTGATTTACTGCTTTTGGTTTTGGAAAATTTGTTTGAAGGAGGAAAAGAGAAATTGAAATGCTTTGAAGAAAAAGAAAATTTTCCCAACAAGGGAACCGTTTCTTTCATATTAACCTCTGAGAGAAATTTGCTTAATGTTTTGTATTTTGGGTTTACACCAACCTTGGAAATTTGAGGGTACCTTCCCTGCTAATATAGAGATCTCTGTAAATGACTATCCTAAAGATAACCTGTGGAAAAGAAGAAATGTAAAACAGAATTATTAGTGTTTATTCTAACTTATAAATAAAATGACGTTTTCTAGATGAAACACCAAAAAAGTTCATTTAATTTTACTTGGTGGACTACTCATCACTTAATTCAATTCCAGCTAAATAGTTTAGTCTTTAAAATATTCTTTAAATCAATAAAACTCGAAAAATGCTTATTTTAACATAGGGAAATGTCAATTGTGTGCTATTTATCCAGGAATTAAAAGCAATAACAACAACTCAATTAACTATGATACATACAAATCAGGTGCACATAAGATTAGGACTTTAATTATATTTTTAAAGAATTTATTTATTTATTTGACAGAGAGGGAGACAGCCAGAGAGGGAACACAAGCAGGGGGAGGGGGCATGCAGAGTGGGGGAGGGGGGTGGCAGAGAGGGAGAAGCAAGCTTCCTCCAGAGCAAGGAGCCTGATGGTGGGCTTGATCCCAGGACCCTGGGATCATGACCGGAGCCCAAGGCAGATGCTTAGCGACTGAGCCACCCAGGCACCCCAGGACTTTTATATTTTAAATGTTGTTGAGTGATTTGAAATAAAATGATAATATCGCTCAGAACAGAATATGAATAATTATAGATTATGTTCGCAGAGAAACACAAGATTAAGGAACTAGAGTATCTGACAATACCTGTTTTACCTTCTCTGAAATTGAAGTTGTGGGTTGAAATAAAGTAGTTGGTGATACGATTCAGTTCACATGCACTATAATTAAAAACTTAGTCTCCTCTTACTATTTCTTATGACCCTAAAGTTTAGAAGACAATCACAAATACAAATGCAATTCTTATCTTGAGCAATTTGTTTAAAAGTTTCACATAAAATTAAGCGCAAAATTCTGGGATGAGGTCTTAAAACATTTTCTGCTAACTGAAATTTTTTATTCAGAACTATACCAGAAAAAAAGTGTTCAGAACTAATTTTAGAATGTGGCATATTCAATGAGATATTAGGTAAGATTCTCATGGAGATGAACTCCCTTAAGTTATTGAATCTGAACTTGCTTCTAAGTATTAAGCACCGCAATCTAAAGAGATCTTAACTATTGAAATAGAACTTTCACATGTGTTAATTTCTACACCTAAGTTAGGCAGAGCAGGTATTCCTCTCCCTTTGATTAAGAAATGGATCTTTGGAATGGTTTTCAAGTCAAGTCAGTAATTAACTAAAGTGAACACAAAATCCTGTTGCCTTTTGAGGCCAAACCTGGCTTACCAAATTCAAAATTCTGTATTTGTTGTGATTTATTATATATTTTCATAACATTTTGGTCTCTCATAAATGAAAGTCTGAAAAATACTCAAAGATCTACTCGGTGTGTTGCTTCAGTTGGAGGTATCAGTGTGTGGCCTTGAATAGAGAGTTGGAAAAAAAACTATCTCAGTTTTTTTCTCATTCTATCTCGGTCAGTTGATAGTCATCTGTCCCTGGACAAAACATTTAATTGCTTTAAAATTTGTATATCTCATCCACATGTGTCTTACTGTTTGAATAGCAAAAGAGATAAAATGTGGAAAACTGCTCTGAAAGATGTTATTCATGTAAGTTTGATTCTTATCCTGCCTGTCTTGCAGTTAATTCAGGAAGATGTTCTTGATGCTGGAAATGACAAAAACGAAAAGGAAGAAGTTATAAAGAGAAAAATCCCTTACATTCTGAAACGCCAGCTGTATGAGAATAAACCCAGAAGACCCTACATACTCAAAAGAGGTTCCTACTACTACTGAGAAGATAAATATTTCATTTACTTGTGATTGTGATTTATCATCCTGTAATTAACTATCAAATTATATTTGTGTGGTAATGTGACAGAACACAATTATTGTGTCTCTTCTATAGTTGTGGTTTATTGGATGTGATTTTTCTGCATTAATATAAATTGGACTAAATGTTTTAAAATAAATCTAGATCTTGAGCATGATAATGTGTTGTGTGTAATTGGAGCAGATATTAATTAAGTCACATATAGAATGTCTTGTGATTTTGCAGAGCACTTAATGGGTTATTTAAACAGCCAAAATGTTTGACATTTTAAACCAAATTATAAGAGATTACAATGGAGGCCTGTGGCAAAGCCTAGCATATATATATCATTGACTCAAAACAAAGTTATAGTACTTTTATCATTTGATTTTTTTTAATTGAGAGAACTATGTGTTCTTTTCCAAGACTCACATAAATCTCTCAGATGTGGGGAACGTAATACTGGTAAAATAGGTTCATCTTAGAAGAAGGATTAATAAACTGTTGTGAATTATGCCTATCTTAATGAATGATCTTCAGCTGAATTTGTCTTTCTATTAAATAAACTTCATGGCTAATAAAAAGCAACATGTTTCTGCACAAATTTACTTCCATTAGAAGAGTCACCATTTACTGACTTTTTTTTCTCACACTTTGATCCAGCAATGGTAGCTTTATTTTTTTTTTTAATATTTTTTATTTATTTATTTGAGAGAGAGACAGTGAGAGAGAGCATGAGAGGCGAGAAGGTCAGAGGGAAAAGCAGACTCCCCATGGAGCTGGGAGCCTGATGCGGGACTCTATCCCGGGACTCCGGGACCATGACCTGAGCCGAAGGCAGTTGCTTAACCAACTGAGCCATCCAGGCGCCCCGGTAGCTTTATTTTTAATTTGACTGGGAAATTTGTACAACTAATGTTTTTTCCAAGTAGAAGAACATTTCTGAGGCAGAAGAGATACTTGAAATAATGCCTCATAAATTTCCTTCAAGATCATACGTATGGTCTCATAAGCCCTTACAGTCTATACATTCCACCATTAGCTGTGACTTTTTAGATTCTCACTCTTAACAAGGGTTTAGGAAGACCCCTCCTCACAGGGCTGCAACCTAGTTCATAGTCACATATGAGAGAAAATATCAGGTTTGAAGTTGTGGAATGAAGGAGCCTTCAGAACTCCAGGTACTTTTGATAAGATTGCCCTATCCCTAGGCTAAACCCCACTCAGTAGGATATAACAGCAGTGTAGTAGTGTCTGAGTTTTCTGGTAAAACCATGAATACTCATGTCCACAACTCAATGGTCTTTCGCCATCTCATCAGCTTCAACATTAAAAAGTGCCCAAGGAGGGTGCCTAGATGGTCAGGCAGCTAACTCTTTATTTCAGCTCACGTCATGATCTCAGTCTCACGAGATCAAGCCCCATGGGCTCTATGCTGAGCCCAGAGTCTGCTTGAGAGTCCCCCCCTTTGCCTCTCCCACCTGTGCACCCCTCTCTGAAATAAAAAAATTCTTAAAAAAAGGGGGTGCCCAAGGTCCTGATCCTAAAACAAAAACTATTTCCTAGTGATTAAGAGAGTGTACTCTGGAATCAGAATGCCTAGATTCAATTCTACTTTTCAGTAGTAACTCTGGAAAACATTTAAGTCCATTTCCTCAACTACAAAATGTGTTAATAATGGGGCTTAGAGGGGAATAAAATGGTTTCATATATGTAAAATGGTTAGAATGGAATTATTAATTTCTGCTTTCTCTATCTAAAACTACAGAGCATAACACAATTTCATGGTTACCTTCTGTTTTAAGCAACTATGAATCTCCTAATTACTTGCTTCATTCACCGTCCTTGAGGACTTCCATGTCCATGTGCAAGAGTCACAAAGCTGAAGGCATCACACTTCCTGATTTCAAATTATGTAACAAAGCTATGGTAATCAAAACATTATGGTACTGGCATGAAAACAAGCACGTATACCAACTGAATAACATCAAGAGCTCAGAAATAAACAGATTCTGTAAAACAGAATCAGATCTATAAATACAGACAACAAACTGATGGTTGCACAGAGATAAAGGGATGGGAGGGAGAGGCAAATGGGTGAACGGGAGTGGGAAGTACAGCTTTCCAGTTACGGACTGAACAAGTCATGAGAACAAAGGTATATCATAGGGAATATAGTTAATGATATTTTAATAATGTTGAGTGGTGACAGATGGTAACTACACTTGTTGGAGCATAGCTTAATATATAGATATGTTGAATAACTATATATACCCTTGAAACTAATGTAACACTGTGTGTCAACTATACTAAAATTAAAAATTAATTAATTAATTAAAAAAACCACAATGTATATACAATGTATATACAATAAATATTTAACAAGAAAGCCAAAACTACTCATTGGGACAGGATAGTCTGTCTAATAAATGGCACTGGGAAAACAATATTCACATGCAAAAGAATGAAACTGGATCCCTTTCTTATATCACTTACAAAAATTAACACAGAACGGATTAAGGATTTAAACATGAGACCTAGGGGCGCCTGGGTGGCTCAGTGGTTTAAGGCCTCTGCCTTCAGCCCAGGTCATGATCCCAGGGTCCTGGGATTGAGCCCCACATTGGGCTCTCTGCTCAGGAGGGAGACTGCTTCCTCCTCTCTCTCTCTCTGCCTGCCTCTCTGCCTACTTGTGATCTCTGTCAAATAAATAAATAAAATCTTAAAAAAAAATAAAATAAAATAAACATGAGACCTAAAACTACACGTCTCTAGGAAGAAAAGAAATTTTCTCCACGGAAAAATTTGACATTGGCTTGGCACTGATTTTTTGGATGTGACACCAAAAGCATAAGGAACAAAAGCAAAAGCACAATAGCAGAGTATATCCAACTAAAAAGCTTCTGCACAACAAATGAAACAATCAACAAAATGAAAATCAACTTACTGAATGAAAGTATTTGCAAATCATATACCCAAAATATATAAAAAAACTCATTCAGGGTGGTGCCTGAGCTCAATGGGTTAAGCCTCTGCCTTCAGCTCAGTTCATGATCTCAGGGTCCTGGGATCGAGCCCCGCATCGGGCTCTCTGCTCAGCGGGGAGCTTGCTTCCCCCTCTCTCTCTGCCTGCCTCTCTGCCTACTTGTGATCTCTATCTCTGTCAAATAAATAAATAAAATCTTTTAAAATTTTTAAAAATAATAAAAAATAAAATAAAATAAAAATTCATTCAACTCAATGGTCAAAAACCAAAATAAAGCAAAACAAACAACCCCCCCCACCAACCAAATAATCCAATTAAAAATGAGGAAAGGGCCTGATTTTTTTTTTTTTTTTTTTTGCTAAGGAAGGTATACAAATTGCCAACAAGTATGAATAGGTGCTAAATATCATTAATCATTAAAGGGCTGCAAGTCAAAATAATCTTGAGATATCATATCACACTTGTTAAGAGGACTGTTATCAAAAATCCAAGAGATAAATGCTGGCAAGTATATAGAGAAAAGGAAAACTTTTTTCTGGTGCATCAATCCCGATTGATGGGAATGTAAACTGGTACAGCACTACAGAAAACAGTATATATCCAAATAAAACCAGACTGCTATCTTGAAAATATATCTGTACTCCCAGGTTCATTGTGGCATTATTTTCATATCCAAGGTATGGAAACAACCTGAGTGTCCACCAACACATGAATGAATAAAGAAATGTGATTTATACATATATACATATAATTTATTTATGTCAATTATTATATGTGTATATGTATATGTATTATGTGTATATATGTATATATGTATGTACACACATACATATACATAGAAAATTCATTTTTTAAAAAAGAAGGAAATGTTGCTATTTGCAACAAAATGGATGTACTCCGTGTAGGACCTTATGCTAAGTCAGAGGAAAATAAACACTGCATGGTATCACTTCTATTTGGAATCTAAAAACAAAACCTGAATTCATAGAAAACAGAGCATGGAAGAGTGGTTGCGAGAGGCTGGGGCTGGGGGATGGTGGAATTAGGGAGAGGTGAGTAACAGGGTATAAATTTCCAATTAGATGAATAAAGTATGAGCATCTGTTGTATAACAGCCATAGAAATGATAGTTGGTGACACAGCATTGTATCATGGAAATTTGCTAAGGGAGCCGAACTCAAGGGGACTTAGCAAAAAAAGAAAAAAAAAAAAAAGAAAAGTAAAGTAAATATGTGAGGTAATTTAAGTGCTAATTTGCTTGTTCACAATGCATAAATGTATCAAATCATCATGTACAGTTTAATTTTTTTTTCAGTTTTGTCAGTTTTATCTCACCAAAGCTGAAAAAAGTAAATCCAGTCCTAGTCCCTTCTACCTTTGGAGTCTGAATGCTTTGAATCAAGCATAGATTTTAATGCAAATTATATTGAGAATTGTTGTATTTTTGAAATATCTGATTCAAATATCTGCTTTAGAAGTGATGATAATATTTACAATGTAATTTACAAAATTGGAAGTTGGGGCATCTGGGTGGCCCAGTTATTTTAGTATCTGACTCTTGGTGATCTCGGGGTCATGGATAGAGTCCCAGGTCTGCTTCTCACTCAGTGTGAAGTCTTTTTGAAATTCTCACTACCTCTCATGCTGCTTCGCACCCTCCCCAAATAAGTAAATAAATCTTTAAAAAAATTAGAAGTCTTATTATGTTTCTGGGATTTTATTTGCATGCTCTGTTCTTGTAAATATATATTTACAATTGTATATAAAAGGTACATTATTATATTAAAACACACAGTATTATTTAAAGGTGGATACTATTAACCTTATTTTACAGATGACAAAACTGAATCTGAGGGGAAATTAAATGACCTGTCCAGTTTTCAACTGAGTATAAGTGAAAGAAATGGGACTTGCACTCAACTGTGCTTAACTCAAAGGCCCACGGTCCTGTTGCCAATTCCAGAAAGAACACACTATTGACAGCATACTTGGGTTTTAGAGAGGGAGTTTCCATATTTGAAATTTTATACGAATAATGGCTGAAATACATATAACTACATTCTGTTGGTGGGTGAGGAAAATGAACACAGTATTTCTGAAAATGTAATATCCAACTTTGTATTTTGTGCTAATTATGTATATTCTCAAATAAAACAATGCATTCTAATTATTTTATCAGATAAATATCAGTAATTGAGTGATGAATGGTTTGAAAGCTTTTTAGAGCATTAGTTTTTCAGGGGCACCTGGGTGGTTCAGTTGTTGGGCGTCTGCCTTTGGCTCTGGTTGTGGTCCCAGGATCGTGGGATGGAGTCCTACATCGGGCTCCCTGCTGGGTGGAAGGCCTGCCTCTCCCTCTCCCGCTACCCCTTATTTGTGTTCTCACCCTTGCTGTCTCCTTCTCTCTGTCAATTAAATAAATAGAATCTTAAAAAAATAAATAAATAAAACATTATTTCTTCAAATACAGTTGTTATATTATGCAGTAATATTTCTTTTGCTGCTTTTTTCCCCCTGAATAAATGTTTGTGTTTTCTGTGCAAAATATAATCACTAAATGGCCATACAGAAATGTCCACAAAATTCTATTCTGTATCTTAATAAGTGTACTATCCAAGTATGGAACTCTTTTTACCTTTTTTAACATCTGAAAAGGTTAGCTATTATTCATTCCCATTTATTTGCATATGAAAACATAATTCAGCTTTTAATGTCAAAAAATAAAGCTCATGAAAAGAAAAGTCATCTATTTCCCCCAAATGGAAGAGCTTTTCTTTTATCAAAAATAACATAAAAACTAAACTATGTGATCCTTTACCAATCTTTTTGTTATTTGTAAAACACAGCAATTAGTATTATAAAACACATCTCTTTCAGAATCTTGGAATTTAAAAATGCATTAAGGTTTTCAAAAATTTTTTATTCTTACTTGCCTTTTATCTCCTGTTGAGACGTGCACTGCAGATAAACAAATGATCCCTCTTAGAAACCAGATTGCTGGAGAATACATAAAGAAAACGGCTGCCTCTGGGTCAAATCAGAAAAAAGGTGCCCCTTCCTCCAGTGAGCACAGCCCTGTGCTCATGGACACGACTGGGTGAACAGAATATAGTCAGCCCTGTGCCCACTCACCATCTCTTCTCCATCCTTGTGTGGAACCCCTGGGGCTAATAATACATTATATATAAATATATAAATATTTAATATAAAGTTATAATATAAATATTATTTTATATAATATATTATATTTATATGATTATATGTTATATAACAAATTAATATAAATATATAAATATTTATATATAATAAATAAATAAATAATGTTATGATATAATATATAAATAATATATAGTATGTAATATATAATATAAATATATAAATAAAATATATAGATAGATTTATATTATATATATTTATAATAATAAATATTTTATATATCAATAATATGTATTATATGTTTAATAATAATATTATATATATTATATATTTATATATAATGTATTATTAGCCCCAGGGGTACAGGTCTGTGAATCGCCTGGTTTACACACTTCACAGCACTCACCATAGCACATACCCTCCCCAGTGTCCATAACCCAGCCATCCTCTCCCTACCCACCTCCCCATCGGCAACCCTCAGTTTGTTTTGTGAGATTAATAGTCTCTTATGGTTTGTCTCTATCCTGATCCCATCTTGTTTCATTTATTCTTTTCCTATCCTCCACGTTGCATCTCTACTTCTTCATATCAGGGAGATCATATATGATCGTTATCTTGAAAGTGCTTTTTATTTTTTTTTAAGATTTTATTTATTTGATAGACAGATATTACAAGTAGGCAGAGAGGCAGGAGGAAGCAGGCTCCCTGCTGAGCAGAGAGCCCATGATGCGATGCGGGGCTCCATCCCAGGACCCTGAGACCATGACCTGAGCTGAAGGCAGAGGCTTTAACCCACTGAGCCACCCAGGTGCCCCTTGAAATTGCTTTTTAATTCAAATGTCAATCGGCTACTAACTTGACTCCTACTTTACTTTAAAGGAGAAAACAAAAAAGTCCTTCACTGCAAGACTAGCATTCAGTGCTCAATACATACTAACTTACTGATGAATTGACTGAAGAGACAAATTAAGACTTTAAGAAAGAAAGTTAATTCCAAGTCTATTTCTATGGTACAATTCTTTGGGGAAGTCAGAATTAATCCTGGACAAAATTGCGAATAAACAGGTTTCTCCAATTTATCTTCTGCCACCATCTTTTATCATTTTTTTTTCTTCCTCTGGGTAGCAATTTAAATGATTCTCTCAGACCTTTTAATTACCTCTTAGGAAATTTATTAACATGATTTTAATTATGCTCTCTTTGGAGCAAACCTCGGCCTGCAGGGCAGATTATCATGTTTTGAAATCACTCATAACAGCTACAAAAATATGAAAGCAAATTAGCCTCATTCATTCATTTAGTCAGTAAATATTTCCTGAGCCTATTCCAGGTCTCAGGGTAGGCACTGTGGATAAATCAGTAAACAGACAGACTGGGTTCTGTCCTCCAGGAGCTTACCAGCTCTTCTGCTAAGTCCCTGACCTTTCACCTTCTGCCTTCTCTCTCCTTTCACTGAGCTTGCCCCATAAAGCCCAACATGAACAATTCCCTCTGAAACAGCTTCTCCTCCGGTTGAAGAGAGGACATGCTCTGTCTGGAGCCACCCTCTGAGGATCTATTTAGCCAGAGCGCCTCCCTCCGGTTAAGCAATAACTTTGGTGTTTAAAACTTAAACTGTCCCTGCCCCCCTTCCCCCAGGGGACTTACTTAAAAATAAGTCCCCGAAACCAGTCCCGGGTAACAAAGCCCAAATACAAGGGTGGGTCAGGCCAAGTGGAGACATCCAATCAGTGGGGAAATGCATATTGTCTCCCTGGTTACTAAGAATTATGGGCCCTGCCTTTAGGGTGCCAGTTCTGACCAAGGTGATAGGCTAGTTCAATTATCTACTAGGGTAAATTGTAATTCAATTGTTCATTTATGTATGACCTAGCATGACTGTGCAGCTTTCTCTGTGTGTTACAATTTCATTGGCCACCTGTGCGTGGCCAGGCCCAACCACATGGCCTTTGCCCTTAAAAGCTAGTCTGTGAAGCAGAAAGGCGTCGCCCTCTCTGTAAGAGGCATGGCCCCGAATGTTCGGTTTGATTCTTGATGCTTGGCGTGAAACAAAGCTTTGCTTGACCTTCGCTTTCTATCAGTCTCGCTCCTTTAATCACGGACCCGTTATTGGGAGACCTAACAACCCAACACTCTGTGATGGGCTGGAGAGGAAGGTGATCTGTGGTCACTCCTGCACAACATGTTTAGCTTCTCGGGCATAAGAACGTATGAAGTAGTGAAGTGATGGGCACGGTGATAATTTATTACAGAACAGGGATTAGAAAAAGGTCTATTTGTTTCTTATGCAGACTCTTGATGTTTGGACAATTTTCCTCCCGTTCCTCCACAAAACTTGCCTGCCACACTAAGACAGGAAATCTGCTGGGTGTCGCAGAGGGGGAAACATTTTCCTTCCGGTTACTGATCTTTCAGGTTTCACCTGGATGATTGTAGATGGCATCGATGGACTCTTGAAACCAGTGGAATTTGATATAATAAAGCATTCAGACATTTCAGCTCCCAGGATCGAAATAGTACAAGGCTCTAAATTTGTGCACACTGATACAACTGAAAACTGTAATGAAAATGAGCCTGAACTTGCCTTCTGCCCCAGACTTGTTTGAGTGTGAAAATACATCTAAATAAGCCTCCCAACCTCTAGCATGACATACGTTACACACAAGTGTATAGTTTATCCTTCTGGTTCATCTTCCCTCATTTTCACGTTCTGTGCATTTATAGTGATTCTTTTTCTTGCGTTCTTTGTTCCATGTCTTTTCTCATTGCATTTATTATACCTACGCTTTGCTCTACCCTTGTCCAATTGATCATGTCCCATTTTTTTTGAGACTAAGATGAAATGCCACTTCATTTTCTTTTCTTGTTTTTGGAACCATTTTCCAACCTACCAGCTCAACACCTAGAGGTCAGGTAGGTCTCCTCTGTGCTCCCCGCTGCACTGCCCTAACACCCCATGGATATCCCTGTTGGTATATTTTCCACCTGTTACAACAAGAGGTTATATGCTTCTCTGGAAACTGTCCAAACATCTTTAAGTTAGGTATTATGCCTTGCTTATCTCTCTATCTCTTCACAGTTCTTGGTACGGTTCTTGGCACACTCATGGAGATGTTTATTGAATGAATAAATCATTGCTTAGCTAAAATAAGCAATTGTCATGGTGGCAATCTCTTACACTCAACCTACTTTTTGTGTATAATCCTCAAGAAAGATGCCCTCTAGGAGATAAACTGCAAGGGACCCTTAATCTCAGGAAACAAACTGAGGCTTGCTGGAGGGTAAGGGGGTAGAAGTGATGGAGTGGCTGGGTGACGGACATTGGGGAGGGTATGTGCTATGATGAATGCTGTGAATTGTGTAAGACTGATGAATCACAGACCTGTACCCCTGAAACAAATAATACATTATATGTTAATTTAAAAAAAAGAAAGAAAGGTGCCCTATAGAAAGAACTAGATCTACTCCTTTTTAGGCTCAACTATAAGATACACTCTCTATATAAGGATTTTGCTTACAGCAGTTCTCCTCTTCCTATTTCAAAATAGCTATGATGCTTTCCCAGAATCTGGAGTGCCATCTACACCGTCAAGAACTAGTGGCTTTAAGGATTCATTTAGGAACTCAGTATGTGCTAAGTAGCATATATAGCAGAGTCCTTCTTGAAAGAAAGCAATCCTAGTTGTCTGAGATCAATCCAGGAAACATCTGAAGTTTTATATCATCTTACCGAGTCTAGCTACCCTGTTCAACAAATGGATTCCCCCACCGGGCATCGCTACTCTGAGTGGGACCAATGTAAACCAGTTTCTCCCTGCTTACGTGCGGGCAGGCTTTCTGGGACACAAAATCTTTCAGTGCTCCAAAGCTTTCTGCAAATGATGGCATCTGATTTTTATCTTGTTTTCATTTAAATTATTTCAGACTTTTATAGGGCATTCAATATATGGATTTTCACTTTAGGAGAAGTCAAACAAATACTGAAATACTATCAGCGGGAAATATGAGCCCAGTGAGCCTAAATAAGAGATTTGGAGCATTCTCAGCAAAGTCCTGGGTAAAAATACGGGGAGAGGATATAAGCCATTTCTTGCATTATTATTATTGGTACCTTGTAAAAGGAGGTAAGTGCCAACATAATGGACAGCTTCACTTACCACAGTACCACCTAATGAAAGACAAGTCATCTGACATTTACAAAAAAGGCTTCATGTTACCAAGACTTAAATTCAATGAATGTAAAAATCCCCTCAGTGTTGTGCTTGTAAAGCCAATTTCTGTTCACTTAAGAATTTACCACTTCCCCAGTAGATAGAAGCCTGCTGTTTAACTGTCCTCAAAGAAGCCATCTGACTCACTTGCTGTTCCTAACCAATTTTTATTCAAGGGAAAGCTGCCTACAGGCAAAACAGTTCAGAGATGTTCATTTTACTTCTTCCTGAAATGGCTTCCTGCTGTCTATAAAATCTGCCAAAATTAAATACACATCAAAACCACAATGAGATACCACCTCACACTGGTCAGAATGGCTAAAATTAACAACTCAGGAAAACAACAGATGCTGGCATGTATGCAGAGGAAGGGGACCCCTCTTACACTGTTGGTGAGAATGCAAACTGGCGCAGCCACTCTGGAAAACAGTGTGGAAGTTTCTCAGAAAGTTAAAAATAGAGCTACCCCACAACCTAGCAATTGCACTACTAGGTATTTATCCAAAGGATAAAAAAATAATGATCCAAAGGGGGCACCTGCACCCCAATATTTATAGCAGCAATGTCCACAATATCCGAACTATGGAAAGAGCCCAAATGTCCATCCACAGATGAATAGATAAAGATGTGGTCATAGAATATTACTCAGCCATCAACAAGAATAAAATCTCACCATTTGCAATAATGTGGCTGGAACTAAAGGGCATTATACTAAGTGAAATAAGTCAGTCAGAGAAAGACAAGTACCATATGATTTCACCCATATGTGGAAATTAAGAAACAAAACAGATGAACATAGGGGAAGGGACATGGAAAAATAAAATAAGATGATAATTAGAAGGGGGACAAATCATAAGAGAGGCAGAACTCTAGGAAACAAACAGGATTGCTGGAGGGGAGCTGGGTGGAGGCAATGGGTGGGCAGTTGGGTGATGGACATTAAGGTCACTTGATATAATGAGCACTGGGTGTTATATGCAACTGATGAAATACTAAATTCTACCTCTGAAACGAATTAAAAAAAAACCTTAAAAAAAAAAAAATCAACGAGAGTAGGGAGGAAAATATGCCAAAGTGAAACTGACAAAGGACAGCCAAAATATTTTCATGAAATCTCTGGGAAACAGTTACAGAGATATGAGAATGCTTTAAGTGTCCAGAGAAAGTATGCCATATTTAGCAAAGTGATGTTAATAAACAACTTTTGGAGGTGGTAACACCTGATTTGAATCACTAAATATAACACATGAGAGTCAGAAAAAGGTTAAGAGCAATGATGTAGGACATATTTAATGGAATTGGAGGCATAGAGAATATGGCCCCCCAAAGCCAAAAGCTTTCTAATTTGATCTACCATTTGAATTACTGGTCATTTACCAAGATGGGGCAGTGTTTCCCACTGTGTGTAACTAGAACTTCTAAAATGTTGCATCATTCATTCCTGTCTTGGAAAGTTACAAAGCATAACAGAATATTCAAGGTTCTGAGAAGATCTGCAGCAGAGAAATATGTTTAATTTAATTCGTCTACTGTTTCCTGAACTTCTTAGCAATAGAACCCTACTTTAATGCTAACACCTCAAACAACCTAAAGAACACACTAAGAGAAAGACTGAGACATGGAATAAAATCTACATTTTCCTATATGACTCATACTTTGGGAAGACCAATTTACTTTTATCTTGACATTTATGATACCACTATCCTAGAAGCCTTTAAAACAGTTGAGGAATTTGGCACCCGAGTAAGAGTATGGACAGCAGTGTCAAGACTGTTAAGATTCACACTATGTTACCTAGTCTCTCTGCACCTCAGCTTCCTCATCTTTGAAAGGGAGCCAATTGGGGCACCTGGGCAGCTGAGTTGGTTAAGCATCTGCCTTCAGCTCAGGTTATGATCCCAGTGTCCTGGGATGGAGCCCTGCATCAGGCTCCTTGGTCAGCAGGGAGCCTGCTTCTCCCTCTGCCTGCCACTCCCCCTGCTTGGGCTCTCTCTCTCTCTCTGATAAATAAGTAAATAAATAAAATCTTTAAAAAAGTAGAAATGGAGCTGATAATCATAATACCTACTTCCTGAGGTGGTTGTGAGGATCAGTTAGTTAATTCTCAGAAAGCTCTAGGAGCAGTGCCTGGCCTGTGAGAAGGGCTCAGCAAGCGATATGGTCCATTCATGGAACACCATGAGGTCATACAGAAAGATTAGTCTGAGTAACAGAATATTAAAGGGCTAATCTGCAGAGAAGTGACATGACCTGGCTTTGGGGAAAATCTTAATTTAAAAATACAAAGAATGAATTGAACGGAAGTGTGACCAGAAACAAGGAAGACAAGGACAAATAAAGAGGAATGGCTCCCATGCCAAGATAGGCAGATGGAGAAAAGAGAGGAAAAAAAAAAAGAAATCAAGAAAAATTAGGAAGGAAGAGATACAGGATTTTCTAGTTGCATAACTGAACAAGAGATGGAGTATAAAGGAAGAATCTGACGTGATGCTTGGATTTTTAACTTGTCTGACTGGGACGATAATGATGCCATTTCATTAGAAATAAATAAACAAGAATAACAGGTTTTGGGGGGAATAGATTGCATGGTCAGATTGGGGAAATTTGTATTGCTAATATCTATGTGTTATTTGAGATGGTAAGGTCCAGTAAAGAGTTAAAACTATGAATCTGGAGCCTATTATATAAATGGGTCAAACAGGGTTCCTGTCTATTAGCCCCCGAATCACTGCCGATTTCCCTTGTTCACTACTCCTTTGAGGTGGTGGCTGGAAGGTTTCCTTCAGGAAGGGACTTCTGTGCAATGCTGTCCCACGACTTATAACAGGATTATGAATAGTTTCCTTGAGAAATAGACATTTGAGCCGAGATCGACAAAGGAATACATATGAGTTCTGTGAGTTAAGTATGATATGCAGATGAAGAGGTGTGGAATGGGAACGACTCAGGAAAAAGATTTCAAGAAGGGGGAACAGCATTCTGAAAGTTCCAGAGCATGTTTACCATAATGAAAGTATAGAAGGAAGGAGCGGCACAGGGTGTGCTACGGAAGGCAGGTTGCAAAGACCTGTTGGACGAAGAATAGTTTTGTTTTTTTCGATTTCAAGAGTACTCAGATGTTGTGAAGTGAAGGTCGGGGCGATTTTAGCAAAGCTGCATTTTAGAAGAATTGCTCTGTCCTCATGGAGTAGAACAGGTTAGAAAAGGTCAAGCGCCAATGGGAGAAAAAGGACTTTGGGGATTTGTGTGCTCTTCTGGGCAGAGATGTGCTTGGGCACACTGCTTGTTATGAAGATGGGTCATAAAGGACAGACTTGAGGACTGTTCTGGAGATAAAGCTGCGTTGGTGGTGACTGGACCAGGCATGTCAACTCTAGAGGTATGTTCAGGATGACTCCGAAGGCTCTGACTTGCACAACTGGATAGTTCCCCGAGAACTAGAGAACACTAGGTGATACCAGTGTTGTTTGGTTTGGTTTGTTTAAGTGTCTTCTGTTTGGAGGTGGTTATTGATTCTTCAGGGTGGTTGGGAAGGTGGATTAGTTTCCTAGGGCTACGGGAACAAAGTATCACACACTAAATGACTTAAGCCATGGAAATGTAGAGTCTCACAGTTCTGGATATTTAAAGTCCTAGCTCAAGGTATCAGCAAGATTGGCATCTGTGGAGGGCTGTGAGGAAGAATCTCTTCTGTTCCCCCTCCCCATATACTGCAGATTACCAGCGATCATTGACATTCCTTGGTTTGTATAAACATCAACCTGCTCCCTAGCTTTGTCTTCCTTGACATTCTCCCTGTAAGAATGTCTATTTCCAAATTGTCCCTTTTTATAAGGACACGGGTCATATTGGATGGGGCCCTACCAGATTCCAATACGACCTCATCTTAACTAATTACATCTGCAAGGACCCTATTTCCAAATAACTTCACATTCTGAGGTACTGGGGTTGGAACTCTAACATAGAATTTGAGGGGGACACAATTCAATCCATAACAGTAAAGACGTCAAAGTTCAGGGGTTGACATTGGCTCATACTGGGTCTCAAAAAAATTTGAGACATCCCTTGATAATCCCATAAGAGATAGAGTTTCAAGGCAAGATCAAGCTGCAGATACAAATTATAAAATCAAGAACCATAACTATATAGGTATTATTGCCTTGTGCATCTGATGTTAATTAGGGAAAGATAATAAAGAGAAGGTACATTGAGCTTTATTGAAGAAAAATGACTAGAACCACATGTATTAGTAATATCATTATTCAGCTATCCATAGGGCATATGGAAAGTACTGTATTGAAGACAGAACATGAAACTCATTAATTAAAGGAAACACTAAAACATCATCATCTTTCAGAACCGAATAGGAAGGTAATATAGGCTGGACTTCACCCTATTAAATTGTCATAAACATTCTTTCTCCTTCCAGTAGCAATTTAAAAACTTAATTCTTTCATGGCACTGTGTGTATATGTCTGCATCAGATAGCTTGAGTTTTAGAGGTGAAGATTTGGAATGAGGTATTTTGAATGAAAACTTCAACAAAACAAAACTTAGCTTGGAGAACTGTTACAGTTATTCTAAACTAATTTTGTTTTCCACCAGCTACTGATGACCTTTTCATTTTCATCTTTAGTCGTTTTGTTTTGTTTTTTCAATCGTGGTTTGGGAAATAACGTAATATGTAAACATGCTGAGACTAGAGTCAAAATTTCTATGTATTTATGGTCAAAGAACCGATATGCGTTTTGGACATTTGTATGAACTACAAAGGAGCGCAGCATCTTCAAACAAATCTATGATTTGATGCAAGGAGACTATTATGAATCATATTTTGCCCTGTCTTTGAAATAAGTATGTATACAGTTCTGTTTGGATCCTTCAGCCAGATGCAAAAATGAAAAGTACCCCGCGGACGCTTGGCTGCGTCTTTGAAAAGAAACTCTTCATCTCTTTGTGATGGGCTGTACATCAACAAGGTCAGCTCGATGTTTTTTGGAAATAGGTGATTTCTGAGAATCATTCTTACAGCCGCTCTTATTGAAGCAATCAGCATGCTGCATCGATCCAGGGGAGTTATGGGTAATGGTGCCGAGCCCGTGTTGCTCCATTATTGGTGACTCAAAGCCAAGAGAAAACAGCTCCGAGAAGCACTCTGCCTCTGCGGCAAGGTCACCCTCATTAACTGGGAAAGGGGTAGAGTTTTACATTTAGCTGAATGCTCTGGTCCATAAGTCAGAAAGTTTGCCACAAATATGTAAAGGAAAGTAGCCTCTGTGATTTTGGAAGGGAGTGGGGAAATTTATGCCAACATGAGAATGGAGAGAAAAAGCTTTTCCCCTTTCAAGAGCTCAATGACAGGAAAGGATGAAAGAGTCCAATATTAAAATAACCAAAGGAAACATCAAATCAATATCAAAAGGAAAACTGAATGAAATACAAGGGCCAATATGTGTTGAAGTTTTTCTCTAAAATAATGAAGAACAATCCAACTTTTACCTTAAGGTTGGGATGGCCTGAAAAATATTGTTAGTTGACATTGACTCTATTTATATGATGGCAAAGTATTTATGTAAAAGTTGAAACATTGCCAATGTATTTTCCTTCAAAGTTTAAACAGAATAAATCTTTGGTTAAAAAAATACATATATTCGATTAATATATAGACATGGATTGTATTACCTAGCTGAGTTGTTCCAAAATATTTACATATGACACTAGTTCCCTGGGATATCAATTTAATTAATTAATTAATTAATTATTATTATTTTTTAGTTGCCTTGGTGGAGTAGGCCCCATCAGGTTTAGTTGGTCACTTCCTTCAAGACATTGTTTAATAACTGGGACTATTCATCACATTCTAGGTTAAATGGAACTCCATTATTTTGATGCCTAGTCATAATTATAAGTAACTTCTTATGGCTAAGCCATAGGAACCAATTATACTTCAAACCCAGATGTGATATACAAGAGATAGAGTTTGCAAAAGGTATTTTTATAACCATATAAGGTAATTATGCTGGAATTCATGGCGACATGTTTAGGATGTAAGGGAGATAGAAAAACTTACTCTGAATTTCCAGCAACATGAAGGCCCTCCCCTGGGGCAGGAAGGATATAATTATCAGCTACTACATTTTGTCTTCTCTAAAGAATTGGGAATTCCCATAGTCTAATAACTCCTATACACTTTGCAGAGTTGGCCATAACTTCTTTAGGATTTATTTGTCAGACTCCTCATTTTTGGCAAGCCTCTGGCCTGCTACTCTGAGAAAATATTTTACACAAAGTTTGGAAAATGCTCTGAGACTTTTGTTTTCTATATTTTAGGATTTGGCACCACCCTTAATATGCTGATATTCATTGCATATCATCACGAGGAAAATGTAAGATATAGAATTTCCTAAACTGATTGAATCAGGGAAGTCTGTTGGAACATTTCTTGACAATGTCCATGTACACATTTTGAGAAATATCACCTGCACCAACACTAGTTTAACAATTATTTCCTGAACCCCTTTTATAAAGCAGGCATGGTTGTAGGTAGTAGGAATACAAGAAGAATGAGCTGTCGAGGGTCACTGCTTCATTAAACTTCTTTTCTAGACCTGGGAACAAAGATAATTATAAATTAAAAATAAATAAATAAAAAATAAAATTTCATTTACTAAGTTGGTTTCTGAAGAAAAATAAGACACAATGACATGAAAAATTATGGGGGCAACTTTAGGTTGGGTGATCAGATCCTCATAAAGGATATGAAATGATTACTACCCGAATTAAAACTTCACATTTCAAAAACTTCATGTGTTCAGGTTAAAGTTACAAATCTTTTTAAATCTTGGTAGAGAGTTTAATAAATTTCTGCTTTCCTCAGTGAAGGCAATACAAGAGCAAAATGAGACTAAATTTCTTTTTTTTTTTTAATGTTTAAGATTTTTTACTGGGAAATATAACACAGAAACATGCATAAAATCTAAAAGTACAGCTTCATAAATTGTCATAAAGCAAAAGCTTGTGTAATCATCCCCTAGCTGAAGGAAGAGAACAGTGCTGGGCTCCCCAGAATCCCGAGGAATGATCTTTCCATAAGGACAATCGCTGTCCTGACTCTTCCGGATCATCCTCACTTGTTATATATTTTATCACCAAAATATGTTCTGCTAACCCCTATCTATATCTTAGCTGTGCCTTTCTCACTTATGGAACCATACACAATGTACTCTTTCTGTCTTGCGTTTTTGTTCAAGATTACTTTGTAAGATCCATCCATGTTGCTCTATGTAACTATAGTTCATTGCCTTCTCTTGCTAATGGAATTTACCACATGCATTATGCATTTTCCACTGGAATGCTTTTAATTTTTTGCTACCACAAGTAATGCTGCTATGGACATTTTTTTAAAGATATTATTTATTTGACAGAGAGAGAAATCACAAGTAGGCAGAGAGAGGGCTCCCCACTGAGGCTCCCCACTGAGCAGAGAGCCCAACTGGGGCTCCATCCCAGGACCCTGAGATCATGACCGGAGCTGAAAGCAGAGGCTTAATCCACTGAGCCACCCAGGCGCCCCTCTATGAACATTTTTTAAGTGTGTTTCTTGGTGCACATAGTTACATACTCATCTAGTTTGAAACATACATGGAGGAGTAGAATTACTGGCTCTTAGGTGATGCATTTCTTAAATTTTCTGAAGAAAACCAAACTGCTTTCTAAAGGTGTCATACCAATTTATAATCCCACCAGTGATGTGTGGAAATTCTACACTTTTACCAACATTCACTACTGTCAGTCTGTAATCTTAGTCATTCTTATGCATGTACAGTTGTATTGAATTTTGTTTTTAATTCACATTTCCCTAATGACTAATGAAATTGAACACTTTCCCAGATATTTACTGGCTATTTAAATATCCTCATTTTGACATTTATCACCTAGAAATCAACAATAAGAAAAAACATCTTTTTTTTTTTTTTTTTTTTAATGCTCTCTATTGCATGGTACTGGAAGTATCTTTTAAATAAAATTGTGGTGTCTTTCATTGTCCTGATGGTGTTTATAAAGAAATGATTATCTTTAATCTACTGTAGTCACATATGTAAATGTTTTCTTTTTTTTTTTTTGAAGATTTTATTTATTTATTTGTCAGAGAGAGAGAGATCACAAGTAGGCAGAGAGGCAGGCAGAAGTAGAGGGAGAAGCAGGTTCCCTGCCCAGCAAGGAGCCCGATATGGGACTCGATCCCAGGACACTGGGATCATGACCTGAGCCAAAGGCAGCCGCTTAACCCACTGAGCCACCCAGGCATCCCTAAATGTTTTCTTTTATTCATGGTTAATCCTTTGTGTGTTTAAGACATCATTCACTGTCTTGTGAATTTTTTCTGCAATTTTCTGAAAGATTTAGTATTTTACCTTTCCTGTTTAGATCCCAAATCCACTTTGAAATAATTTTTGTATAAATGCAGACAAAGGATAAATTTTCTTTTTTTCCATATGGGTGTTCATTTTCCTAGCATCACTTACTGGGAAGTCTTTACTTTCACCATGATTCCAAAGTGTCCAATTTATCAAGAATTGTGTTCCTTTATGTTTGGGTGATAGTCTGGAATCTCTACTCATTTCTATTGGTTAATTTTCTGTCCTTGAAGCATACATACACTTTCATTATTATTATAACCTTGTAATAGCTCATTAAGCAAGTTTTCCTAATTTTAATTTCTTTTTAAAGACTGTTAGTTATTCTTGGAACTTGCCTCAATTAAATATTTAGAATTCACTTGTTAAGTACCACATACAGACACACACACACACACACACACACACACACACACAAACCCGTAAGGATTTTTATAAAGGTCACATTAAATCTATCAACCAGTTTGGTAATAATTGGCAACTTCATACTATTGAGTCTTCTAATCCATATACATAACAGAGTCTTCAATTCTTTTATCTGATTCTCCTTTAATTCTCAATAATACATTTTTTAAAAACTTTTACATAGGGTACCTGGGTGGCTCAGTTGGTCGAACAATTGCCTTTGGTTCAGGTCATGATCCCAGAATCCCAGGGTTGAGTCCTGCATCAGGCTCCCAGCTCCACAAGGAGTCTGCTTTTCCCTCTGACCTTCTCCCCTCTCATGCTCTCTCTCTCTCTCAAGAAAATAAACAGAATTTTAAAACAAACAAACAAAAACCTTTTACATAGGGGTCTCACAAAGTTTTATTAAATTTATTCCTAAATATTTGATATTATAATTGCCCTTATAAATAACAACATTGTTTCATTGCCTCATAGCAATATAATTTCTTTTATAGCCTCTATGATCTATTTAAGTCCTTTACCCATTTTTTTCTTTATTAGATAGTTTGCTTTCTCTAAGATTGAGTAGCTCAGTATATATTCTGGATATTAATCCCTTATCAGATATTTGATTTGCTAATATTTTCTCTCACCCTGTGCTGCCTTTTTACTGTTAATGGTGCTCTTCAATGCATATTTTTAAAAAATTTGATAAAGTCAAATTTGTCTACTTTTTTTGGTTACCTATGCCTTTGATGTCATATGCAAGAAATTTTTGCCAAATCAAATATCATAAAGATTTTCCTTTTATTTTTTTCAAGAATGTTATAGCTTCAGCTTTTATCTTTACATCTTTGATCCATTTTAAGTTAATTTTTGTATTTGGTATTAGGCAAGAATCCAACTTCTTTTTTTTTTGCATGTAGATATCCAGGTTTTCCTGTATATATTTATTAAAAAGACTGTCCTTTTCCCATTTAATGATATCGTTACCACTCCTACAAATCATGTGATCATCTGTATCAGCATTTATTTTTAGGCTCTCTATCCTGTTACAATGGTCCCTATGTCCATCTTTACACCAGTCCATACTGTTTTGATACCATAGTCTTGAAGTAAGTTTTGAAATCAAGAAGTGTGCTTCTTACAACTTTGTTCTTCTTTAGCAGAAATTTTATATGACTTAGGATGGGTTTTTCTATTTCCACCTAAAGCTGTGTTAAGATTTTAGAAGGGGCAGCAGTGCATATGTAGAATTGACCCTTGAACACCATAGGGGTTGGGGTACTGACTTACTACGCAGTGGAAAATCATATTTTGTATGTTACATAATGTATTATATTCTACATTCTTACAATAAAGTAAACTAGAGAGAAGAAAATATTGTTAAGGGGCACCTGGGTGGCTCAATGGGTTAAGCATCTGCCCTTGGCTCAAGCCCTGATCTCGGTCCTGGGATCGAGCCCCAGGTCAGACTCCTTGCTCGGTGGGAACCTGTTTCTCCCTCTGCCTGCTGCTTCCCCTGCTTGTGCTTTCTCTCTCTAGTGGTCTTTTTCTCAAATAAACAAAATAAAATATTTTTAAAATATTATTAAGAAAACTGTAAGGAAGAGAAAATATACTTACAGTACTGTATTATGTTCATTAAAAAAAATCTGTGTTTAAGTGGACCTGTGCAGTTTAAACCTGTTTTCAAGGGTCAGCTGGAGATAATTTTGGGTAGCACCGATATCTTAATATTAAGTCTTCCAGCCTGTGAACATGAAAATACTTTCATTGATTTATCTCTTTAATTTCTTTCTGCAATGTTTTGTAGTTTTTATTGTATGAGATTTTCACCTCCTGATTACGTTAATTCCTAAGTCTCTTATAATTTTTAATGCTATTATAAGTGCTATTATAATAGCATTTTTAATGCTATTATTTTTCTTAATTTCCTTTTCGGATGGTTCATTGTTAGATTATAAAAATGCAAATGAATTTCGTGTGTTGATTTTGTACCCTGATATTTTGCTAAGTTTGTTTATTAGTTCCAACAGGTTGTGCGTCTGTTTTCTTGTGGAATCTTTAGGGTTTTCTACATAGAAGATCTAATTACTTGTAACAGCAGTACTGTCATTGGGTCTCCTTTTTCTCTTAATACTTTTGGTAGTTATATAAATATTCATGAATAATTTAATACTTTTGGTAGTTTATATAAATATTCTAATAATATAATAACTATTAATAATAATATAATAATTATATAATTAATAATTATATAATAATTCTTAATACTTTTGGTAGTTTATATAAATATTCATGGATAATTTTTAGGAGATAATAAATAATGAAAAGTAGTCTGAGGAGTGTTAGTAGAGGTGTGACCAATGATCTAAATCCATTCACCTAGCAGTTCAAGAGACTTATTATTGGTCACTTTTAGATCGTTGAGCTCCCTGACTATGGAGTTCATCTGTGCTTCTCAGCTGATTGCTGCTCTGAGTATCTGTGAATCCTGAGGCCTAATTCACATGTATCCTGGAGGGTCTCTGAGATACTCTTTTGTAGTAATCAAAGATGAGTTAAATGAGAGGATATCCTTCTGGATTTTTTTTAAAAGCTTTTTTATTTTGAAGAGAGAGAGAGCATGAACAGGGGGAAGGGGATGGGGCAAAGACAGAGGGAGAAGCAGGCACCCCGCTGAGCAGGGACACCCCCACACACACCCCCGTTGTGGACCTTCAATTCCCAGGACCCTGGGATCAGGGCCTGAGGCAAAGGCAGACGCTTAACCAACTGAGCCACGCCGATGCCCCTATTTACAGCTTTTTAATTATTTTGGAATATAGTCTTTCCTGATCTTACCGGAAAAGGGAACCTGTAAGTTATCTTTACATGTTCTAGTATTCTTTGTTACATTGTTACAAGTTCCATCCATTTTAAAGTCATCATTGGCATAATTTTCAGTTGTGATTATATATCTAAAAATAATTTCATAGTAAGGTATATAAGGTATAAACACATCAATTATAGAATCATCTTCGTGAATTAAAAGTAAACTTCAGAGAAGCACAGAAAATATCCATACAACTTTTTGTGAGTAAAAGAAAATTCGGAGATGGTGTTAACTATTTTTATTTTTTGTATTATATTGCCACCTAATGGTTATAAATGGTATGAAAAGGAAAGCTTTTTTTTTTTTACACCCTGGTCAGGAAGCTTCATCATAATCAATCAAGTATAATATACACTTTCGTTTTGGTAGATTATCCTAAAATTAATCAAATCATGGTTACATATTTGCATATTGGTTCGAGAATGAGTCAAGTTTAGGACCCACACATATTTATGTATATGTTGCTATGTGCTCAACTTTTTTTTTAATTAAAAAAAAAATTTAAATTAACATATAATGTATTATTAGCCCCAGGGGCACAGGTCTGTGAATCACCAGGTTTACACATTTCACAGCACTATGTGCTCAACTTTTAACTGTTTACCATAAAACTGGATCCTTAGGGTCTTGACCACATCCAGGAAGGAGTTAGGTCAGTACATTAGAGGAGCTTGCAAATATCGCCTTCTTGAATCCCACCATAATGCTTTTGAGGGTACCATCATTCTTCAGACTGTAACGGAAACCCAATTTCCTGTCCCTTCTTGTATCTTGCATACATTTTAATATTCTTTTCTTTTTTTCTTTTTCCTCTGTATACCTGCTTACAGAGGTGAGCACCAGCTCCCTGGAGAGTAGGAGAGGAAATTTCTCAGAGCCAGGGTGAATGTGGCTCAGTTTCTACTGAACTACTTACCGAAAGACAAGCATACACCATTGTCAACACCAATGTTGATTTCTTTATCAAACTATACTGTCTAGTATTTAATAAGAGTATGTCTCCTATTCGATAGCCCTACCTTTTAGATTAAAGGCCTATTTTTCTTGTTGACTACAAAGAGCCCTCACTAGTTGAGAATTCCCCTGCCAAGCCACCAGAAGTAGAGTGCTAATACCAAATAGTGTCCCCTGTCCTGATGCTTCTAAACTCACATGGAAAGAGGTGCATCAGTTAATCCTGTCACATTGTGAACCAGCATTTCTTTTACTTTTTACTTTTTTTTTTTTTTAGATTCCTTTCTTTTTTTTTTTTTTTAGATTTATTTATTTGACAGACGGAGATTACAAGTAGGCAGAGAGAGAGAGAGAGGAGGAAGCAGGCTCCCCACTGAGCAGAGAGCCTGATATGGGGCTCAATTCCAGAACCCTGAGGTCATGACCTGAGCCGAAGGCAGAGGCTTTAACCCACTGAGCCACCCAGGCGCCCCTGAACCAGCATTTCTTGTATAATATTACAGGTAATATATTTTGAGTTGAATGTGTACTGACCATTAATCATATGGTATAGCTTGCATTTTAAAATGCAAGTATTGCTGTGTTCATTTCTATCTCACATTTGAAATAAAAATGAAGCTTGCCATTCAATAGAGGCTTAATTGTACAAATTGCACTGTAAAACCACCATCTTGGAGCCGCTAACTCCTTTCTTAGTAGCATATAAGACTTGCATGATTCTCTGATGTGGAGAACGGGTAGAGACCACAGGAATTGCAAGGCACTTAGAAAAGTTGGTAGATGTCCAGAGAAGAATAATTTGGTGATGCATAATAAGCCATTATTAAATATTTATCAAAAAAGCAAAAGAATGGCATAATGAACAAATGAACAGATGTACAGGTGGATAGAGTGGCAGATGTCTATAAAGACATTCTTTCCCTCCATGAGGACAAATACTAAACATTAAACATTGTCTTAACTTGTCCATGCATACTTAGTGTAGCCCCTCCCAGGATTCTTGGGGGACGGTTGTCACTTAAAGTGGCATCATCCCCAAGAGTCTACCTTGATTAATTCTCTGCATTTAACAACCAGCTATCCAAATTAACAAAAAACTGGTCTGCTGAGAGGCATACAAAGAGAAGGTTGTTATTAGGCCTTTAGATTCCAAAGGTGTAATAGTGGGAGTGAGAGTGATGGTATGTGTGTGTGGGGGTACTTATAACTTCTCGTGGTTTCTTAAAAAGATTTATTTATTCTTTATTTGAGAGAGAAGGAGAGATTGGGGGTAGGGGCTAAGAGAGGGAGAGAATCTCAAGCAGACTCCCCGCTGAGCACAGAGCCTGACACTGGGCTTGATCTCACAGAACCTGAGATCATGACTGCAGCTGAAACCAAGAGTCAGACGGTCAACAAACTGAGCCACCCAAACCTCTCAACATGTTTTTCTTAAAATCATCTTGCAGAACCTTCCCGGTTACCATATTCTGGACACAGTTTAATAAAATGGACTATAGTATACAATAAGGGAAGATAAAAATTGGTATGTTTGGCCTGCAAGGTGGGCCCAGGACCAGTGAGTTATGGCCAACGAAAACACATCAGAGCATTTTCAGGCACATATTAGTGAAAGCCTCTTAAATAGAAGATGTAGGGATTACCAGCACCAAGATAAAATCAGATGGAAAATTCTGTCAATATTTCTTCTAATAAGCTATTCTAATAGAAAACTGGAATTTCAAAATTAAAAAAAAAACTTTTAAGTAAAGTGCTTAATAAACATTTGTTTTTCTGCTTAGGGAACACTAATTAAAAAAACATCGAAATCAGTTCAGAACAAAAATTTTCAGTGAAGTCGCAGGGTTATTCTAGCTCTAAAGAAAACAGTCATTGTTCTAAAATAGCAAACTCATGACTTACAGGATAATATAGTTGACTGTTGAACAATGCAGGGGTTAGAGGCATCAACACCCCACACACTCAAAAACTCACACGTGAACTTTGACTCCCGCAAAACTTAATAGCCTGCTGTGGATCAGAAGCCATTCCTATAAATCAATTAACATAGATCTTATATGCTATATGTATTATATATCGTATTTTTTTAAAAGATTTTATTTATTTATTTGACAGACAGAGATCACAAGAAGGCAGAGAAGCAGGCAGAGAAGCAGGCAGAGAGAGAGAGGGAAGCGGGCTCCCGCTGAGCAGAGACCCCCCCACCCCCCGCCATGCGGGGCTTGATCTCAGGACCCTGGGATCATGACCTTCAGCTCAGGTCATGAGCTTTAACCCACTGAGCCACCCAGGTGCCCCTTATATACCGTATTCTTAAAGTAAGCTAGAGAAGAGAAAAAGTTAAGAAAATCACAAGGAAGGGAAGATCCATTTACAGTACGTACTGTATTTATTGAAGAAAACCTGCATTTAAGTGGGCCTGCGCAGTTCCAACCTGTGTTGTGCCAGGGAGGAGAGTATTGGTTTTTTTCTATTGCTGCTACAGCAAATTGCCACAAATTTAGTGGCTTAAAACAACATAAGTACATTTTCCTGCTGTTCTGAAAGGCAGAAGTCTGAAATCAGTTTTACTAGTTGCTAAGTCAACGTATGGGCAGGCTGGTTCCTTCTGGAAGCTCCGAGGGGAGGATCTGGCATTGCTCAGCAATTCCTGGCATTGCTCAGCTTCTCAGGGCAGCCTGTGCTCCTTGCTGTAGTCCTGTAGCCCCGCCCTCTACTTTTAAAGCTCATCCCGGCGAATTCTGCACTCATCATCACATTGCCTTTCCTGCGTTTTATTCATCCTGCCACTGTCTTATGAGGACAGTTGGGATTACATCGGGTTCAACAAGTTAATCTAGAGTAGTCTCTGTATCACGTAATCTTAATTTATTCCCATCTGCAAAGTTCCTTTTGCCATATAAGATAACATACACAGGTTCTGCGCGTAGGATGTGGACATATTTGAGAGCCATTATTTAACTTACCATAGTCGCTATATAGCTGAAGTCGTTATCTATGAATACTTGGAGTGCAATGATTTGGGGTTTAGGTAGCCAGTCAAATTCTCATAGAGGCATTTATAAAGATTGGTAATTATCAATTAACAGTCTCCTATTCAAATATTCCAAATATTGACTAATACATTATAAACACTTACATTTTAGTACATTTTTGTTCGACTCATACTTTTACCTTTCATATTTTATTGCATCAAAATTAATTTAAACCAGAAGTAAAAATTAAAAATATATATTCTTTTTATATAGTCTCACACATTTCTGTCACTTTATTTTCAAGGAAATATATTTGCATGGATTTACACTACTTTTCCTTTAATTTGATTGAAAGTTCAACACTCTGAATTGTAATGAAAATAAGAACATGCTGGAGGGAAATAAAATTAACATGGAGTTTAAGTAGATAGCATCTACATTAAAGGCGGTTAGGGAAGCATAAATATTTTTGACCACTAGGTGGTACTGCTAATCCACAGAAGTGTAATAAAACGGCTCTGAAGTTTTCTTTAGGAAGTTTATTCCCTTTGTTATTTTCAGACTAATTTTTTGGTAAAGATTTTATTTTCTTATTTGACAGAGAGATCACAAGTAGGCAGAGAGGCAGACAGAGAGGGAGAAGAGGAAGCAGGCTCCGCACTGAGCAGAGAGCCTGATGCTGGGCTCGATTCCAAGATCCTGGATCATGACCTGAGCTGAAGGCAGAGGCTTTAACCCACTAAGCCACCCAGGCTCCCCTATTTTTAGACTATTTTTTTTAAAGATTTTATTTATTTATTTGACAGAGAAAGAGATCACAAGTAGGCAGAGAGGCAGGCAGAGATGGGGGGAAGCAGGCTCCCTGTTGAGCAGAGCGCCCAATGGGGGCTCAATCCTAGGACTCTGAGATCATGACCTGAGCCAAAGGCAGAGGCTTAACCCACTGAGCCACCCAGGAGCCCCTAGACTAATTTTTAATGTAAGGTCTAAATTAGTCAGTCAGTGGTTTCTCACATAAATACTTTGTCAGTGAATTTCAGTATCACATACAGATATTTTACTTTACACAGCCTTGTTTTTAAAATGCGGGAGAAGAGCAGTTTAGAGGTAATTATTTCTGCAGTTTTTTTTTTTAAATTTAACTCTCTGTTTTGAAGTATTATAAACTTACTACAAGTAAAGTCTAGTTATCCAGAATCCTTCTTTTGAAGATACAGACATTATTTGAATACAGAAATATTGAGTTTTTAAAGAATAAAATTTATATAGTGAGTGTTAAATGCCATTAAATCTTCATAATATTGAACAACACCTATTTTGTTCCAAACGGATATTTTAAAAATCAGATAGTAAAACCTATAGCACATTTCCCTAGTATTTTCCCAGCTTTAAAATAGCACACTAATTCTCATATTTTTATATATGTAAATTTCCACAAAATTCCATTAAAATGTCAGCACAGCTGCATTCCTTAGGCCATAGTGAGGGTTCCCATCCTTGTCAGAAGTAAATGTTATGCAAGTACAATTAAAGTTATTTTTTCCTAACTAATTCAAAACTTTTTTCCAAACTCAGACTCATGAATGAGAGAATCAGATGGACTATCCCTTAGTGGAAAAGGGTTGAATCCAACTGACTTGTAGTTCTGAAGGATTATACTGATAGTGCCTTTATTTGTATGTTAAAAACAGATATAACTCCTTTCTGGAGGGAGAAAATATCATTCTATACCTAATATTATTCAAACCTACCTGATATCATAAATATCATTCAAAACATACCTGAAAATTTTTATATCCAATGCCTAACATGGGAAGAGCCTTATAGTGGAGCCATCATAGATAGTTGAAAATAAATGTACTGTGTATATTCAAGGAATAATAAATGAGACTGAGAAATTCAGCAGAGGAATATAAAAATAGCCCAAAGCAACAATCAAGAAAAAGACTAGAACTCAGAGTACAGTAGGTGAAATAAAGATGACAATGGATGGTTTCAGTAGATTAGAAACAGCTTTAGACAATATCAGCAATATTAAAAATAAGTCAGAAAAAAAAATATATATAAAATGAAATACAGAGGAAGAAGAGCCTGAAAGTTACAGAAAAGAGCAAACAAGGTATGTGCTGTAGGGGTCTTAGGAAGGGAATCTTAGGAAAAGAGCAGAGTGAAATACACATGGCATTTCTTAATATTGTTTCATGAGACTTCTGTTTCTTCTTTGTGTACTGGTTACATAGTCACCAAATTGAGACGATGTATGGTATTCTGAATCTCTACTTAAAAACAAAACAAACAAAACTGAGAACTGCTCTGTTAGATTACTCCTTTCACAATAGCAGGGCCTAGATCTTTCCCACAGATAGTAAGCTTTCCCTCCCTTTGGCCGCAATTGTGCAGGAAGCATTTCTCAGTGGACCAGGGAGATTTTTTAAATTCTTTGAACATAAGGAAATGGGTTATAACATCAAGAAGTCCCTTTGAATATCCTATAAACTTGAAATGAAATAAAATTTAAATTTTCTTAGATTAGTAATTGCATATGTAACAATTTCATCTTAATTACAATAATTTATAATGGATGCTAAAAGATAGTTCAATTTTTATTTCAGCAGAAGAGTAGGCACCTTCAGACACTTTAACTGCACAGATGTATGGTTTGATCTGAGTTGGGGCTTCCTGATAATCAGGAGCCTCCATGAATCACAAAATCCAGTTCTTCAATGGTATCAGCTACTGAACTCCAAGTCAATCACTCCATCTTGAATAATATAAAATTACAGGTATGGGTTCTGCTCTGCATTGTGTCTTGCAGAGTTATGGGAATCAAGTATTACCAAAAAGATAGAAGTGGTCAAAACTGGATTGTCCTTCAACAACAGAACTCTTTGACATAGGCTCACCAACATCTTGGGCCAGTGGATCTACCTCCAGATGTCACTCTGATATGCTCACACTGTTTAACATCCAGCTCCACTCTGCTCACTTATCACAACTGGCAAGGGCACTCATGACCCCAGTGGTTCTCCCTCCCTGATGCTCCCTTCAGCCAGAGACATTGCTGACCCTGCTTCTCCACATAAGATTCTGTGCTCGACCCTCTTCCTTCCCCTCCCCAGATCTCTATCCAGTTTCCTAGAGTCACTTCTAGACTTTCAGTTTATTTTTAATTTTTCATGGTTTTCTGAATTTTTCTATTTTTAATATAATACATTTGGAGGTAAAGGTTTAATATTTTCTTCTAGATTTATTCTGCTGAAAATATAAACAAAATACCTTATGTGTAATTTTATAATACTCTTCACAGAAGGTATTGTCACTGCCTTCACTGGATGATCTAATTTGTGGATTTATGACTGCTTAAGAACTTAAATTAATTTCTAAATATGGCTAGGGCAATAAAAGGGTCTCAGTCTTATGTAAAATGAAGATAACAGTGTCCAGCTTTCTTAATTTACAGGTTAATTGCAACATGGTGTTACAAGGGCTTTGTCAACTGCAGTTTTATAAAACTATAGAATTTTTACAATGATAGTAACAATAAAAGTACTATTACTATAACTGTTGATTTGAGACTGGAGTTCATGAAAAAGAGCTTATTGATTCGGTAAGTATATTTTATCTTCTTTTAAAACTTGACTCTCTCTCTAGCTAGTCTCAGGTAAGATCACACACTAATATAGCTGGAACAAGTTACGTTACAGATGGAAAGTGAACTCAAGGAGATAATATGACTTGCTCATAAGTGGTAAAGACAGAATTAAACTCAGGTCATTAAGCACTGCCCCAGGGAGGGGCCCTGAGGGACAAAAGAGTTTAGAATTCTGAGAATCCCAGCTCTGCTCTTTACTAGTATGACACTGAGCTATTTTTCTCACTTGTAAAATGAAGACACCAATGTTTCACACTCTTTGGTTGAGGATTAAATAATAGATGTAGATGCAAAAACAGAAAAATAAGCATACAGAAACCTAAAATATCACCATACAGAGGGCCTTCAGCAAATTTTCTTCTTTCTTCTCCTCCCCGTCATTATCTCTCTTTCCTCTCCCCTCTTCTTCTTCTCCTTTACCAGGTAACTTACCTTGCATACTATTAACATCCTGTTTAATGCATCACTATGAAGGTAGAATTTGTCAGCTTTCTCTGCTGAAACACTCTCCAAAGTGGTAAGGAATGTATTGTGAAGGCTGTCATAAAAAATACTTGGACAAAAAATTTAAAAAAAAAAAAATGGACCAAACATTTTCGACTTGGGTGGGTTTCCTTTCATTGTGATCTGAATGTGACAAATCTCAAGTTCTTTGGCGCCAATGTAGGAAAATACTAATAACAATAATAATTTGAAGCAGACTCGTGTAGTGAAGTACTTATCTCACTGACTTGATTGGTAGTGAACCTGTCAATTTTATATTGCACAAAGTTGTGGTAGTCGTTTTTGTAAGGCCTGTATTTTATTTAACAGCAAAATGTGAATATATTTCCAGAGAGGCTGCATTTCTTAAATACATAAACATAGTATCTATTTATACAGACGTCCATTCAGAGTTATTCCAGTGTAGCTCCAATGGGTTTATTATAAAGTGCAACAGTATTTTTATGGTTTCAGACATACTATGAAGCTTAGAATAAAAAAAAAAATGGGAACAGATAGGGGTCTCATTGTTGACTTTCATTAGTATTCCAGTCCTGTTAAAACCAGATCTTAAAAACGTGATGTGCAATATCCAGCTCCCTTATTTTATAGTCATTTTTGAGGCCACAAACTGTATGAACACTATATTGCAGCCTGGTATATATATATATTTTAAACAGTCTTATTTTAGAAAGAAACAATAACATATGAGAAAATTCTTATTTAAGAATTTGCACAGAGACCTAAAATAAATATTCAGGCATGGGCCTCTTTTGTTAACTCCATTTATCAGCATCACTGGAGAATTAGATTATCTGAGAGTTCAAGACTGTAGATGGTGCTAGCAGATGTTGGGTATAGTGGTCATCACAGGGGCCTGACCAGATAGCTCATCTTGTGGCTGCTGGGAGTATTGGCTGATACTGACTCATGCCTACACCCCGCCATCACGACTTGCCCTTGGCCAAATGAGAGCTTCTTTGCTTGGGTGCACCATCATACCCACACACCTGCGAGCAATGACTAGTTGGCATGGGGGATATAAAGGGAGACAGAAAAACAGAGGTCAGTGGCATCACTTGTCTCAAGGTGGGTCCAACTAGCAGGTATAAATTTTACACCAGATCTCCCAGTGGGATCAAGCTGTAGCTAGTCTTCACTTGAAATCATATCCTCACTTTGCATTCTTCCCACATTCTAGCCTGCTTTCCTCATTTTTTCCACGAGACCACTTTCATAATAAATCACTTTCTCAGGAATCCCTGTCTTTGTTTCTAGGAAACCTGACCCAAAACAGTGAGTACCAGGAATCATTCCAAGAAGCAGATTCTAAAGATGGGATTCTGGAAATGACTCAGAGGCTGGCCAGATGGTGATGAGAACTCTCTCACTGATGGTGGGTGGAGTATCAGTAATGCCAAGCCTGCTATAAGAATACTAAGACTTTCATTGGTGATGAAATTGGAAGAGACACAAAGTAAAAAAAGGATGCACTAACTCATGCAATGTCTTTGATATGTAATGGGTATGTTAGAAATAATCACTAAAAGGATTGTGTTCTTGGGGGGTTTGGCTAAACAGAAATGAAATGACAGATTCAGATTTATCAGTTAACAATTTAAAGCAGATTTTGAGGATCGAAGAACCTCTTTCAGCGCCTTGAAGGCAATCTCCCAAAGTCAAAGGGCGGAAGGGTGAAGACTTGGAATAGTGGCAGAACTTCATTCTCATTCTTGGCAGGAAGTCTCCCACACCAAAATCAGAGCCATGGGCTGGCTCTCCTTTGGCCACCAGTGCCCAAGAAGGAACAGAGGCTCCAGTTAGAAAGTTAGAATATCTGAGGTTGGAGAAGCGCATGAGAGTGTCCACTACTCTGCTAGTTTCAGGGCTGGCAGACAAGGTGGGAAAACAGGATAATTTGTTAGAGTCCTTAGCAGGCTGTTTACTAGGAGGGCACAGGCTGCCTCCAACGAAGGCTTGCAACAAAGCCTGATCAGGGTGATAGAGGGTGGAATCCCCGGGCAAATGAAGATGTTACAGTAATTGATGAAAAAATAGACAAAATGCCCCAAGCCTCTGGACCCCCTAATACAAAGAAAAGCTTTAAATAGGAATCATTTTAAACTTCCAGTAGGAAACTTGCATTCTTGCTTTGTCCCTTAAAGTGATAGATCTCTTGTCTTTAAAATGAAAACACCCCACACTGGTGCCAGAGACTGTAGAAAAAAAAACGGAGGGTGCACTTGGAGAGGCTTTTTAAAATACAGACTGCTGTAGAAGTTCCCTTGTCCACTGCATTACCATGAACTTTCATCAGACCTTTAACTGTGGCCATTTTGCAGTCTTTTGTCATTTGCAGAAGGTTACTGTTTTACTCTGATGCTTTGGCAAAAAAAGCATTCTTGCAAAAGTGCTTCTTCTTGAAGGAGAGTCACGCAAAGAATTTGACAAGTACAGGTTTCTGAGAACTAAGATCAATCTGCCTTCCTGTGGGAGGGACAACAGGGAACTTTTCTACCTGCCCATCCCCCGCTGCATGTCAGGGCTGGTAGCTGGGCTCCTGTCTTTGTCCCCATTCTGCATGCCAGTCACAGGGGCCCCTTACACTGATGATGTAAAATTAACATGTGAAAGTTTGCCTCTGCACTGGGACACCCTGCAAGCTTTCTGGAGCATCTGCAAGGGAAAGGAAGGGCAATGAACCCAGAGAAAATTTAAGAGTCGAGCACTGCTGTAAGGTTTTGGGTGCCATCTGGTCGAGCAAGATTCATGTTGTCCCCAAAGCTATGATTCAGGTACAGGACTGTTCAGCCCCTAAGGATGTGAAAGAGGTGCACATCTTTCTAGGGATTTGGGTTTTTTGTTTGTTTGATTTTTTTTTTAATTTACTTATTTGACAGAGAAAGAGATCAGAAGTAGGCGGAAAGGGGGTGGGGGGAAACAGGCTCCCTGCTGAGCAGAGAGCCCGATGCAGGGCTCCATCCCAGGACTCTGAGACCATGACCTGAGCTGAAGGCAGAGGCTTAACCCACTGAGCCACGCAGGTGTCCTGGGATTTGCAGTTTTGAAGGACTTCTATCCACCTGGCACAGTGCTTCTGTTCCTAATGCTCCCTAGTAAAGAAAGAGCCATGTGGGAAGGGGATCATAGCACTGAAGCTGTCTTTCAGGAGCAAAAATATATGAGTGAAGCAGCCTAACGCTCTTGGTGGTATCTTCTAAGCAAGGCTACTGATTCAGGGACCCTGGGTCTCAGGATACAGGGGGGATTCCTGCAAGCCTGGCCAAGAGGGTCCTTGACTTCCTACAGGGTAGAAATCAAATGTCAGCCAATGAAAGGGAAAGCAGAGTTCATTGAAGAGCGTGAATGACAGAGCATAGCAGATAGTCTCTGGTATACTCAGAAAAGAAAGGAGCATGAATCTCATTGTTGCTTGGAGTTCGGAGTTTGTATTAGAAAAGGATCTAGATCCAAAAAAAAAAAAAAAAAAAAAAAGGATCTACCCTGGATCCATAGAGTGTTCCTTTAGGGATCCAGGGTAGGGTCCAATCAGACGCAAGTGTCAGCTAGAATAATGGATGTTATTCCATAAATCACAGAAGGTAGGCAGTGTCGATGCCAGTATCCCCCAAAGGTTTATTTGAAACTGTCCTAGAATGTGTTTGGGATCCTGTTATCACGTGTTTTGGGCCTGGGTCAAAACTCAGGGAATGATTAGATTTCTTGCTTTCCCCTTGATGGGGGAACATAGCTTCCTTAGCTTATTCAGAAATGGGGCCTAGTGGAGACACAGCTGAGATGGAGGCTTCCTAAATGGAGTCTTTCAGCTTCCCTATCCAACCCCTAAGAATCCTTTATTCCTGACCTGGCATACTGCTTCTGTCCCTTATGCGCCTTCTGGTAAAGAAAGAGCACGTGGAGCACTGGGAAGCAGAGCCCCAGGTTGAACTTGAGGAGCAAAAATACTAGTGAAACTCTGGGCATCTCCTAGCAGGGCTACTGTTGGAGGTGGATGTGTCTGTGACTTGAGAATGTCTGGGTCAGGCACTGTGGCAAGGACAACCAAAGGGAAGAATGCCCCCAGGATTTTGAGCCCAGCTCTGGAAGGTGGCAGAAACCTGATACACTCCCACAGAGCAAGAGCCTTAGCTGTGTACACAGTTCTCCTTCTGGTAAAACCTCTCCCATAGCAGCCAGTGCAGCAGCCGGCGACATAAACTCAGAGCAATCATGAGCTTTGGCCACTGACCTTTGCACAGACAGTTAGGCTGTTCTAAAGAGATTAACCCTATGGCTTGCACAATGGGAAGCTACGAGGTGAATGATCATAAATAAGCCACAGGATATGGGAAAATATATTTGGATCCGTCTTCAAGAGCCTGAGGCAGTCTTTATTGTTTTTCACATCCCAGCTCCTAATCCACTACAGCCCCTGGCAATCAACAACCTGATGTCCTAGTTTGGGTACAAGCTTTAGCAACCCGTCCTTCAGGAGATACGGCAGATAGAGTACATAAAAAGAGTGTCTATCAGAGTGCCTGAGGAAGCTGGCATAGTTTCAGACTGCCCTTCAAGTACAATGGCTTGGTTAATGCAATAACAGCATGTCCTGTGTATTTTGAACAATGACCAAGGCAACTGTCAAAGGAGTCTGGGGCCATCCACCAGAGTTCTCAACCAATAAGAGAGTGGCTCATTGATTATATTGGTCCTTTCCCTCTGAATGAGGGTTCTAACTATGCCTTGGTTTGTTGGATGTGACATCTGGTCTAACACAAGTGTTCTATTGCCGCTGTGCAAACCAAGCTGCAACCCTTAGAGGATTAGAGGAATGAGGACCATGTATAGCTACCCTCATTGAATAGACAGTGATTGGGGGTAATCAATGATTCAGATCATGGGATCTTGAAGAAAAAGCTGTCACTGATTTTGGAATCATTGTCTTAATCTGTGTTCTTTCTTGCATGTGTCTGTATTGTTGTTGTGGCCTCTGCCTCTAATGGAGCTAGATAGCCACAAAAGAAGTTACCTCCATGCTAGTGAAACCCCTTGCTGACTGTCAGGGCCCACTTCAGAAGAGAGGAGAGTGTGAGATTGTAAGAGCCAGTCACACGTGGTAGAACGTGGAGGGAAGACATGTCTACTTGACCTATGAGCTAGGCCTGGGCAATCAGAGGTTTGTCACTCCCTCCCCTGTCCTTGCAATGTGGATTCCTCCTGACCTTCTCACTCCCAGAAGCTCCTCCGAGGACATAGGCTAGAGATAGCGATGTGGTATTGAGAACGTCTACCTGCACAGTATGTGTGGTTGATCCTAGATGAGACCTCTATATAAATATTTAAGATTTGGTGGGTACAGGCAGAGATCCACTTGTCTTGCTGCTGTCCAAGACAGGCCTCATATGTACATTCTCTTTGCTTATTGAGACTGCCACATACCAACCTGAAGTGGGCTGCCTTGGTTTCCTTCTGTTCCCTGCATGCAGGAGCCAGTTTTAGATTACGCCTGAGAAGCTCCCGAGAGGATTACAACCCAACAAAGTTCAGGCCAAATACAGAAGGGAAATATGCATCATCCAAACAGCAGCTCCTTGCATGCTACTAGGTCTTGAGAGAGACAAACCATCTAATCATGGGTTAGCAATTGACTATATGGCCATTACTGCTCATTACAGGTTGGACATTTTAAGACCCATCAAGTCAAAGGACATAAGCATGAATGAATTGTCCTAAACATTGTAAAATAGATGTGGTATATCTGGGCTCAAATTCTAAAAGGTTTTGAGGGAATAGAACTTCACAAGCAACAAGACTCTCCTATTGCCTACCACTCATGGCTATTACATGGTGGTGTGTCCTCAACAGGCATATGCTGTTCCAAGAATCAAGGATTGGTGTTCTGGTTCTTGATTATGTCCAGTTACCCACTTCTAATTTGGGGTAATTTATGCTTTCCATTCCTGCTTAGGTATCTTTGGGCCAAGAAGTTCTGTTCCCAGAGGAAAGAATGCTTCTAACATGCAACATGGTTAAGATCACAACTAAATTTAAAGTTCAAGATAAAGTGCAAGAGACTCTTTTTTTTTTTTTTTTCAAGATTTTATTTATTTGAGAGAGAGAGCATGAGCAGAGGGGAGAGGCAGAAGGAGAGGGAGAAAAAGGCTCCCTACTGAGCAGGGAGTCTGATAAGGGACTCGATCCCTGAGTCCTGGGATCATAACTTGAGCCAGAGGCAGGTGCTTAACCAACTGAGCCCCAAGGTGCTCCACCTTAAGAGACTCTTAATCATAGGAAACAAACTGAGGGTCACTGGAGGGGTGTGGGGTGGGGGGTTGGGGTAACTGGGTGATGGACATTAAGGAGGGCACATGATAAATGAATACTGAGTATTATATAAGACTGATGGCTCACTGAACTCTACCTCTGAAATGAGTCATACATTATATATTAATTTAATTAAATAAAAAATAATTTTAAAAAAGATTAAAGCTGGAAAAAGATAAATTTAAAGTTCTGTGTAACACTGGTAACTCTGGGTTCTTTATACCAGGATGTCAGCAGGCAAAGTTATGATCCTGCCAGAGATAACTGACTCCATTTTATTAAACAATAGGGATGCACCTACCTAATGAATGCGTTCCATTGATATCCTGGGGGTGTCTCTTGTTGTTCACTTGTCCACCATATTTTCAGCAACCGCGAACTGACAAGAGTATAGTGACCCCCTAGTCTGGTAGATGTGTTGACCACAAGGGGAAAGGGTATTTATAATAGAGGGTGGAAGAAGCAGATGAAAATCAGTAGCCAGTTTGGGGAGCTGTAGATGACCATGGAATGGAAAATTAACCCATGCATTTAACATTTGGATACCAAATCTCATTTATTGGAAGTTGAAAATAAATCAAGAATATAGTTATGTTCACATGAAGCAGAAATAGATATGTTTCAAATATCTCTTTGTCATTTCTCATTTGAGTTTATATAGATACATTATGTGGTCCTTATCCAGACTATGTGCTTCCACTTTGATTTAACTGTCATGATTTTAAACTGTGTCTGTTCAGGTAATTAATCATAATGACCATTTGTTTGTTTAGTGACTAAGGTAAACACTGGAGTTGCACCTCTTGATAAAAAGTAAGTGTCTGGATTTTATTTCTTCACTATCATATTTCACTACTAAATTCTAGTAATTATAGTTTAGTAAGTTGCAGTTTTAAATGTAAGAGAATATATTTTGTAGAAATTATAATTTCATAGAAAAAACACTGAGAACCTCATTACTTCAAATAAGGACCTAGTTATCTAAAACAGTGGTAACTAGAACATATTTATTATTTTTCTTTCCTGAAACAAGACATGAACATTTGAACATTTCCTTTTCTTGATATGAATATAATTTAATGTGGACATATAGTTTGCATGCCATTTCTTCATATAATGAATTTGTCTTTTGTTTAAAATTTCAAAGTTAGTTTCTAGAGAGAATATAACTAAAATAGTGACCATGATTCCAATCAAAAAGTATGTTGGCTTCAATTATCTACATTTGAGTCCCTACATCTAAAGGGACTCAGTTCTCTAATTTTATGTGAAATACAATGGTAAATTCTCTCAGAAGAATAGGGAGTAATGAGGTAGAATGCTATGATGCGATTTATTTTCAAGAGTGCCCCTTCTTCCCTATCCATAACCCAGAACTGGATCCCCCCAGACTTCCTTCAATGATCTGCTTCCTCTCAGATTTAGGGGAAAGCTAAAAATAACAATAATATTTTAAAATAAATGTTTGGTTCCTAGAATAATCCTGTGGTCAGAGAGTAGATTTTGGATTACTTCAGCCCTTCGAATTTGTTAAGACTTGATTTGTTGTCAGATCTCATCTGTCAGTTAACATAAATGGTCCATTTTCCATAGGCATTTGAAAGGAATGTTGGTTCTACCTTTGCTAATGGGCAGTCTGGGTAATATGATCATGGTCAAAAGAGACAAGAAAGAACTTTCTAGCCATCAGTGTAAGGGGTTGTAACCCCACCAACTGATATTGGGGATTATGTTTGTAGTTTTTGTCTGTATTTCTTGAAACATATTGACAAGTTAGAAAATATGCAGGTTAGGGGGATGGTATGCAAAGTTCTATGAAACAGTGTACTTTCTCTTCTACACGTATATCATGACACTTAAGTGTCTGTCCCCCTTCTATGATTTTTTATTGTCTTTTATATTTGTGAATAATGTAACTGTATAGCTCTTTTGAGGTTCTGACAAACAACCTTGGCTGAAAAACAGAGTGACAGTATTATATATCTAGATGCATTTTTACTTTCTAAAAAACATATACTTTGGAAATTAGATTATACATTCCAAAATATTTGCATTTCCATTTTTTAAAATTTACATCTACTCAGTCACTTCAACTAAAAATGCGTACTTCACTATATTATTATATTTTTCTTTGATATCCACATGATTGCTAAAGACTCAGTTTTTTAAACATGAGTTATTTTTGTCAGTTTCAAATTATAAAAAGCAGAGATTATTTTAAATTGAAGTCTGTTAACACATACACCTTTTTTTTTAATTTTTTATTTTTTATAAACATATATTTTTATCCCCAGGGGTACACCTTTAAAATAGATGACAACTCTTTATGTGTAGTGTGTTATTCTAAAATACTTTTCAATGAATATTAAAAATTAAAATATTATGCAAGAAAGTAAGAAAACAGTAGAGATTACAGTATTCTTTAATAACATGTTGAAGGTCCCCCAGGCAACTATCTTTTGCTCCATAGATCGGAAGTCAGATGTCTGGGTTGGAAGTCAGCTATTTCAAGCAGAGAAAATATTAGTTTATGTCCAATGCACAACATTTAATCTGATTTTGTTCTTCTCAGAAAGGAAAATCCTTAATGATTAGGTATTTCAATTTATTGAGTTAAGAGAATCAACTTTAAAAAAAAAAAACAACCCAGAGAAATACCTTTAGGCACTTTTGTTTTTAATTTATCTGTCAAAAGTAAATCTCATTATAATGAAGGAATCAAATTTATGAAGAAATATGTTATAGATGGAAATAAGAGTGTTACAGTGCAAATATTGAGCTTTTTGTTGATACGTTCAGAATACAAATTTTCTTGTGGCAGCATTTTGAGGCAATTATCTAGGATTTACTAGATGCAATAGCAGTTGTCTCAAAGTATACAGAAAGGCATCTATAAAATCATGAAGTCTCTGTTATGACAGGGATTCATGTCTTTAGATGGGAAGTAGGGTATGAAAATTCCTGCTAGCCCAGTAAAACTTCCATGTACGATGTCAGCTACATGTGTAAATCACTATGAAACAAAAATAATTAAGAGGTAGGGGATTAAACAAAAGACAATGTTTTTAAAGGTAAAGATCTAGGGCACCTGGGTGGCTCAGTGGTTTAAGCCTCTGCCTTCAGCTCAGGTCATGATCCCAGAGTCCTGGGATCAAGCCCTGCATCTGGCTCTCTGCTCGGCAGGAAGCCTGCTTCCCCCGTCTCTCTGCCTGCCTCTCTGCCTACTTGTGATCTCTGTCTGTCAAGTAAATAAGTAAAAGCTTAAAAAAAAAAAAGGCGTAAAGATCTTAAAGTCCAGGTACCATGGGAAATAGTCTCCAAATAAAAACGGAAGTAGCTAGTCAATAGTAACTTTCATAGCAACATGTATATGCCCAATATTAAGATTTAGTCTCTTGAAACAAAGCTCCCACTGTGTTTCCTTAATAACAAAGCAGCTGGTTCCAATGTGGTAACCATATCTTTGTTATGAAATTAAAACACCAAGTTTTTGTTTTTGTTTTCCTTAAGAGAGGGAGTGTGTGAGATGGGAGAGGGAGAATCTTAAGCAAGCTCCACATCCAGCACCGAGCCTGACACAGTGTGGCATCTCACCACCCTGAGATCCTGATCTGAGGTGAAATCAACAATCAGACAATTAACAGACTGAGCCACCCAGGGGCCCCAAAACACCAAGATATTTGAGTGATTTCTTATTAGAGATGCCCAGTAAACATCTCATAGCTTTGTTTTGTGGTATTTTGAGTATTACTATTTAAAAAAAATCTGATCTTTTTTGTAAAAAAAAAAAAAAATCTGTGGATACGAAATCATTGAGAGTAAGGAGAAAAGCAGACTAGAACCCTATCACACGATATTATGAGACTTGTCTCTGTCAATAAATGATAGCACACACTTTTACTCACACACCAAAATGTATGTTTGCATTTGTGAGCAGAAATTCTATTCATCACACTTAATTTTCAACTTTTATCTTCTCAATCACCAATCAGGATAGATGTGACACAGTTAACACATTGCGAAGCCACAGTCATCATGATGTACTAAGTCTCTTGAAATATATTCTGGGAAATGATATGGTTGATAAATCTAGATCCTGAAAATTAATTTAGTGAGGCTTGCTTTTTATCTGACTTATGTATATCACAGTGCCTCATTTAGAGCATTTTAGGGTTAATACTCAATGCCACGATTTGCTGAAGATTTATACTCCCACTTCCTGAAACTCTTAACTTATTGCCTAAGACTAATGCAGTGAATAAAGAACAGAAATCATTCACATTTATGGGAAACCATCAAAATGCAAGGAAAAGACTACTGGCCTGGGAATCAGAAATCTCTCTCACGTTTGGCCCTAAAAAATCTTTTTCAATCTATACAAATGCAAACTTGAATCCTCATCCTCACTTTTTTTTTACTTTTTTGAGAGGGCATAAGCATGGGCATTGAATTAAAGCCCATTTACCTCCAACAAAATTTGTATTATCTCAGGATAACTGTAGTCACATAATCATATTAATATGAATACAAAATTTATTAAATCAATTCCCAAAATTGATTATGGTCATAATAAAAATTATTAGAATTTTCTATGAGAATTAGGTCTATATAGTCTTCTTCAACTTCCACATTCTAATGCAGGTAGCCAATTTGCATACTTAACAAAAGCTAAGCTAGTAAAGCACAGATCATTTAAATGTTACTAAAACTACACAAAGGGGTGCCTGGTGTCTCAGGTCATGATGTCTGTGTCCTGGGATGGAGTCCTGGAGCAGACTGCCTACTCGGTGAGGATTCTGCTTTGTCCCCCAGCCCATGTTCTGTCTGTCTCTCTCTAATAAATAAAATCTCAAAAATAAAAGTACTTTAAAAAACAACAGAACTGGGGCACCTGGGTGGCTCAGTGGGTTAAGCCGCTGCCTTCGGCTCAAGTCATGATCTCAGGGTCCTGGGATCGAGTCCCATGTCGGGCTCTCTGCTCAGCAGGGAGCCTGCTTCTCTCTCTCTCTGCCTGCCTCTCTGTCTACTTGTGATCTCTCTGTCAAATAAATAAATAAATAAATAAATCTTTAAAAAAAAAAAAACAACAAAACTCCACACAATCTCCATTTTATATGTATAATGAGAGCAGAGTTGTATTCTGAAATCATTACACATTTACTGTTCTCTTCATACAGTTAATTGAAAAGAGAGGTAATGTGATTTATCTAACTGTGTTTATTATTCTTTTACAAAATTGTTTTAGCTATTGTAGTTTCCTTGTTATTCCGTATAAATTTTGGACTCGGCTTGTCCATATTAATAATGAAAACTCGATAGTAATATTTTTTAGATTATATCTAAGTATTTCATTTTTGGAGCTATTTTACATGATGAATTCAATTTTTTTTGCTTCCAACTGTATGTTTCAAAAATACACAAACCCTTGATTTTGTGTGTTAGTCTTATGATAAACTGACATGCTAGTTTTAGGAGGTTTTGGTTTGCTTTCCAGAATTCTTGAAAATTTTACATAGACAGCTATGCCATCTGTGAACTGGGGCAGTTTTATTTCTGCCTTTATATATATATTATTATATATATATAATATATATATATTACATATTTATTTTATATATATATATATATTTTATTCCTTTTTCTTGATTTATTGAACTGGTTAGAACCTCTAGTAACAGTTAAATGAAAGTTACAGGAAACCCTTCTCTTGTTCTTCATCATAGGAAGAAAGTTTTCAGTTTTTCACTGTAATTATGATGTTACCTATATGTTTTCTATAGATTTCCTTAATTGGGTTGAGGAAGTTCTTTCTCTTCTATTCCTGGCTTGACAATTTTTTTTTTAGCATGAACGAATATTCATTCTTTCAAATATGTTTTCTGCAAAAACTGATAGACTCTTTTTTTCCTCTCTCTTGGCTACTAATAAGGTGATTACATTGACTTATTTTTGGATATTGGACCAGTTTTGCATTTCTGGAATAAACATTGCTTGGTCATAATGAATTATTCTTTTTAATATGCTTGATTTGATTCGCTAATATTTTGTTATAGACTTTTGCATCTCTGTGAAGGATATTGTTCTGTAGTTTCCCTTTTACATGCTTTGTAAATGTCTCATTATGTTATCAGGATCACAGTAGCCTTGTTAAATGAGTTGGAAAATGTTCTCTCCTCTTCCATTTTCTTGAAGAGATTGTATAGAATTGATGTTGTTTCTTCTTCAGTGGTTTAAAATAATTTGCCAGTGAAACCATTGGGGCCTAGAGATTTTTTTTATGCCGGAAGATTTTAGACTATAAATTCAAACTTCCTTAATAGTTATAGGATATTCAACTGATCTATTTCATCTAGGGTAAATATTGGTAGCCTGTAGCTTTCAAAAATTGGCCCATAAATCTCTAAATTGTTGAATTCCTTTGCAAGAAGTTGTTTATAATATTCTCTTGTTATCTTTTAACACCTGTGGGGGCTGCAGTCTTTTATTGTTGTTATTAGTAACTTGTTTGTGTCTCCCTTTCTCTCTGTCATTCTTCTGATCTGGTTGTTGGCTTGCTTCATTTTGCTTTTGTCTTAGAGACTTAAAAAGATACACAGAAAGGGTGTGTAAAAGGAAAACACTCCTCATGCTTCCCCAATCCCACTCTCCCCAGAGGCAAGGGTCCTGACCAGCCTCTCCCCCATCCATTTTCAAACTCCTACATCAATAAAAGGCCTGGTTTGTTTTTTGCTTGTTTGTTTGTTTGTTTGTTTTCTTTTAGTAACTGAAATCATGCTGTATGTATTGTTCTCCGATGTGCTTGTTGGAAATGTTCCCAGCCCAGCGCACTCCTATTTTTCCAATCCATATTCTACAGAATTGTGTTACCATTTGGGGTGCTTCATTCTGCTGTTATAATTAAGTCCACTTTTGTACACAAATTGGAGTACAAGGGCTGGAATAAGCTGGGGGGGCGCGGGGGGACTCTCAGTTTGGGACCCTGCTGCCCCGAGGTGAAGGCATGCGTATAGCTATCTTGAAAAGTACGCCAAGGATATTCTTGCACAAGTATTTTTGAGGACGATTGTTTTCAGTTTTACTGGTTATGTCCCCAGGAATAGACTTATTCCCTATCATATGGTAGATGTATTTTTTATTACATTTGCAGTGAGAAGTCAAAGGATGAGATAATTTCTCTTCTGGGAAGGAAAGCAGGTGTGCTTACTGCTTTCTATACAAGCAGGGGCTTCCCTGAGCTTAGAGGGTTTCAGCTGCTCTACAAACCTGCAGTATGCATAGCTTCTACCTGGGTCCTGGGACTTGGGAGACAGGAGACACTGATGTGTACATTCTGATGTTCGTTCTCTCTCTGATTCTTTGAGTCCTATGGCCCTTTATCTCCCAACCAGGAATCTTGGGCTTTCTGTCTTGGGCTTTCTGCTGTTTCTGTGAAACAGCAATGAGCTAAAATTAGCTAACTTATTTAGTTTTTAATGAGGGTAAAATCACATTGAGCCCTGGACAACAGAAAACCATATTATAAAATTTGAAAATCCAAACTTAAAAAAAAATTAAGAATAAATGAATAACATAGTTATTACCTTTTCTAAAGATATGTGAACAATCAGAATCTCCCTGGATACTTTCCTTCTATGGTTACTATTTGCTGTACGTGTGCCAGCAATATAGGAGAACTTCATGGTAACCATTTTCTGGATAAGAAACCATAAGTGACTCTTAATCTCACAAAACAAACTGAGGGTTGCTGGGGGGAGGGGGTTTGGGAGAAGGGGGTGGTATTATGGACATTGGGGAGGGTACGTGTTTTGGTGAGTGCTGTGAAGTGTGTAAACCTGGTGATTCACAGACCTGTACCCCTGGGGATAAAAATATATGTTTATAAAAAATAAAAAATTATATTAAAAAAAAAAAGAAAGCAGTTCAACGGACCACCTGTAACCTAAATATATACCCTCGATGGTGCTTTGACATTGAAACTAAGTCGATAAGGCATTCAGTATCTCTGCTGCTTACTTGCTTTGTCATAGAATGTTGCTTATCTCTTTTAGTAACTTCCTTTTCTTTTTCCAAAAGAGGCACGTATGTGGCTAATGCATCAGCAAATCCACTGAGTTTATTAACATGCCTATAATTACAACCTCATGTGAGTTTTAGATATGCTCGGTAATTCCAGGTTATTTGGTGATAGCAAGTTTAGCTAATCATAATCCTGCAACACAAAGTATGGTTACAAGTGGAAATTGTAAGTGATGCTTAAAGGATTTCTATGAATTTTAAGCTTGATTTGACAGAAAACTAAAAAGATAGAAAAAGCTGTTTCTTCCTTTGCTGCTTAAAATATGGCACAGCTAGCAGCCTACTGCATGCACTAGAATTTAGTTATAAATATCAACCATAAAATTATTACAGCAAAGAGAGTTGATGGAGAGGATTATATAAAAAGCATTTTATTGGATTATATAAGGCAATCTTTTTTTTGTGAAAATTAAATATTTTAATATTTTGATTAAGATAATTCTTAAACATGTTACTTAAATATTTTAACACATATTTTTTAAATATATGGAAATTATCAAGGGCAGAATTTAAGTCTAAACAAAATTACTTTGGTTGGGAAATATTATTTTAAATATAGACTAAAATAAAGAGTAATTTTTCAGTTAATTCTAAAAAAGTTAACTTCTTTTAGAAAAGTCTTATTTTTTGACTTAATAGAAGTTTATCAAATTGAGTTCACTTTTTAAAGAGTAGGCCGCTTTATCTGCTAATTTACAAATATGATGCCATGTATGCCTGCGATAGCCAGAGATTTTCATTTAGAAAGAACTCCATCAGAATAAGCTATACCACTAAAGATCACTTTATATTAAGATATGGGCTGATGCTTATACATGATCATTTGAAACTTCAAAATGAAGGATATTAGTATTTACTTTTCTCATGATAGTTTCTTCCCTATGTTCTATATACTTAGATCATAGTAACTCTGAAATCATAAATATTCCAATAAGAAATCAATTGAATCAATTGTAGAGATTTTTCTGTAAGTAACAGTTCTTGGTGACTTGAAATTGTCCCACAAAAATCTATAAGGATACTACCTGTCTTGTGAGTTTATATGGGATAGTTTATATGCCAAATGTGAATGTAATTTTTACCTATATGCATATCTTGCAATACTTTTTTTTACAAAAAAAAAAAAAGATTTTTAAAAATCAAGATTGCCTTCAGATCATTTAACTTACTTCATATCTATAGTCAAAGATACAGGCATATTGATTGACAACATTCATCTTGTTCATCTACCCAGTGGGCTTTTCCATAATATTCACCTGGATTAGAAAACTATGGGAAAAAAAATAGAAAAATAGAAATGAACCATCTTGGATCAGTTGCTCCAATGTGCTATCAGTGCCCACAAATCAAAGTAAAATTCTTTACTTTAATTTTACAAAGTAAAATTCTTTCAACCTGTGTTAATTTCAGAGGACATAAATTAACTGACTTTTGGTATTAGAATATAGAAGTTTTAAGATCAGTACCAATACATGGGAATTATGGGTACTATATGAACAATATTCAATAAAAAGGCTTAGGTTTCAAGATACGGGAATGTTAGAATTTACGATGATGAAGTATATAGCTTCAAGCAAACTTAGAGCCAGCAACTGCACTAGCAGGAATTTTAAACCAGAAGGAACAAGAAGACCAATTTGGATTCATATTGTTTACTCATGTTAAACTCAATCTTTTCAAAGAAATATAAAATTGTGACTGGCATAAAATAGGTACTTAATAAATAAGTTTAATCAGTAAGTAAAACATTATATTAGGAAAACCACATTTTTGCCTACATACCATTGCCTCACCATTCCCAACATATATCAAACTTATTTCTCCAACAACTCTGGAGAAATCAGGGCATTGGAGAAATCTTACTCTTACAAGAGACCAAGGAAAACAGGAAAGGAGTAACATTTTAAAGTAAGGGTTCATAAATTATAATCTAAAGAATGTCTTTTCTAATGTGTTGTCCTCAGGAGGCGACGAGTGAAACTTTTACCCGAGGAATTATTTGGCAATGGGGAAGTAATTGTGGGTTTTTACTTTATAGTTTTACATAGATTTCCAACAAGAATTATCAAACTCTCACAAATTCACCAGTAAGAGAGTAAAAAGGGTAAGCTTAGGGAAAAGGGATAAATATTTATAAAATAAAAGTGTAAAATTCTGGCATGCAGAAAATATCTTGAATAATAAATTTATAAGAAAAACTAGGCTCAGTGAGTTAAAGCCTCTGCCTTTGGCTTGGGTCATGATCCCAGGGTTCTGGGATCGAGCCCCACATTGGGCTCTCTGCTCGGTGGGGAGCCTGCTTCCCTACCTCTCTCTCTCTGCCTGCCTGTTTTCCTACTTGTGATCTCTGTCTGTCAAATAAATAAACAAAATCTTTTTTTAAAAAGTTAAAAAAAAAAAGAAAGAAAAACTAGGTTACACCATATAAAAATGGACTGGAGACCTACATGGCCATTTCAACAAAGAAAACACCTAAATGTTGACTATCGCTCATCTATCTATCTATCTACCTATCTATCTATTATCTATCCATCCTTACCTGTAAGCTCATTAGTAATCAGTGGTATTCTAATCATACTCACCAAAATGGCAAGAGTTACCAAGACTAACAATTACCAAATGATAGCAAAGATGAAGAGTAGCTTAAACATTTTCATGGTGCTGGTGGTACTAAAAATTTTGAAAAACTATGATGCTACCAACTAAATTTAATGTAAGCATAACCTATAATCTAGTGATTTCAATCACAAGTGCATAATTAATAGAAATACCTACAAATGTGCACTGAAAGACATCTACAGCATGTTGGCATCAGTCCCAAACTGAAAACAATCCAAATGTAAATTAAGTGTAGGGTGGATAAGTAAATTTTGGTGTATTTCTACAATGGAATACCATATAACGATGAAACAGATAAGCTAATAAAGCACACATCAACAGGAAAGAATCTCCCAATGTAATATTAAGTGAAAGAAGTCAAACACATAAGATTATGTACTGAAAAAAAAAAGACTATGTACTAAATTATTTCATTTATATAAAATTTAAAACCTGATAAAGTTAATCTATGGGTTGTTAAACCTGAGGATAACCGTGATCATTTGGAAAGAGGGTGCGGGTATGATGAAAAGGTGTTATAAAATCAGCAAATGAACTCTTGTTAATTTTCCCAGATGGTGACCATGACTACAAGAGAAATTGAAATAGAGAAGCTTATTTTTCACGGATTCTGTAGGAATTTAAGAAGCCATGGAGACAGGTTAAGGCAAAGTGTAAACAGAGAATTGAGATTCGGGACACATGATATTTTAGGGTCTATGAGTGAACTGCTTTGGGATTCCCAAGCTAAAGCCATATTGGTCAGTTCAACTCAAAAGAGTGGGTTTTGGTAAGCCCTATAGAGGTCTTATCTAGTGGACACATGAGGGGAAGGCACTGGGAGGTAGAGAAGACTGTTCATCACAGGGCTGTTGGAGGTCAAACCAGGAACTTACATGTAGCAGTCAATGCAGGCTGCTATCTAAGGCATGCACTTGCTCGAAGGGCTGGTGTCAGTTGAACTTGACTGCAGGCTGCTTAGCCACCCAAAATGGTTGCAAACAATGCAGCAATACAGGAAGTAGCTGACTTATGCTCTCGACAGCAGGGTAATGGGAATGATTTCTGTGGTGTTGGTAATGTGCTCTTCTTGGTTGGAGGAATATTTACATGACTATGTTCACTTGGAAAAAATGTATCCAATCATAGTACTTTTCTGTACACGTGTCATACGTTAATTTTGTTGAAAATTCCCATAAATTTATGAAATTATTATTCAGGATGCAAACCTATAGGTTTTTCAGTACATAAAACACAAAATACATTTTAAGTGGACATTGCTAGGTTGGTACAAACTGAATACTATTTTCCTGCTTTTATTTTTCATCAGTTGACTGACTCATTCCTAGTTTAACTAAAGTCTCCTCAACCTTTTTTTATTGAATCATTTAAACGAGTAAACATGCTGAGATTGGAGGCAGAATCTTTTTTTTTTCTGTAGAAAAAATTGGTGAGTTTTCTATATATTTGTAATGATCCACAAAGAAGCATGACAACTTCAGAAAAATCTATGAGACTTGATGCAAGTTGGGGTAGTCTAAGTTTTTTTTTTTTTTTGCCTTCTTCAAAGTTCGGTCTTTGCAGCTTTGTTTGGATCTGTCAGCAAGACACAAAGATGAACTATGCCTGGAACACCATTGTCTGGTCGATTTGAAATGAATCCCTTCAAGTTTTCTTGATATACTGTGCAGTGAACTAGGTCATCTCAACACCTCTTTTTTTTTTTCAGTTTTTATTCATTTTTTTCTTTTTTTTTTTTTTTTTAATTTTTTATTTTATAACAAAATAGCTTAAAGAGTTGTGTGAATAACTCCTGAACTCTTTCTAGCTCTGCCTCTACATCAGATGAACCAGAATGAACATTTAGCTCAATGCTATGTCCTTAAGATCAGAAAGGCATAGATCTCATTCTAGAGAGAAATGGACTTTTTTTTTTTTTTTTTCCCGGGGGGATGTAAGAATTTATTCCAATTTGGAAATGGTGAAGGAATGCAGCCCTCCAACTCCACTTCTAGGTTTCAATGAGAGGAACTTTATGTAAGTCTTAAAAATTTATTATCAAAAGGCGAATTGAATAAAACACAGTTGGAAATATTTTGAAATTTTTGAATATTAAATATTAAAATTAAACATCCAAATCTGCAAATATTTGAATGTTAAAAAGAGTAACTGAAATTTTGCCTCTAGGTCAGTGTGGCCTGATAAATGATTTGCTGGCATTGACTATGATCACTGAATGACCAATAATTGTGTGAAGAGTAAAGCGAGGAAAAAAAAAAAAGTAAAGCATTTGATGGAATTCAGTTTTACTTTTCAATTTTGCTAGTAACTTTTTGAATCAAGTAAATTCAGCCAAAAACCGAGAACTCCCACGTATACATACATCTAACCTACTTTAGAGTTCCCATATTTTTCATGAAACTTTAATTCTTTGAAATATTCTCTCCCTCTCTCTTATACACACATACTGTTTTACACACACTCTCACACACAATTTACAAACACACGCTTACATTTTGATACACACCCATGTACATTCACCCTGTTTTCCTCATGGAGTAGACCCAAGCCTGGAGTGCTATACTTTCTCCTTTTGAAACAGTGCATATTACTGATCGTACATAGACACAGACTGGAGGCAGTTGTAGTCAGCCTAATACAGCTATCGGGGATTACACAGGTGTTGTGTCCACTCATCAATATGTATTGTGTCACTGAAGACATTACTTGCAACTTGAATACTCCTTTCAGATCCAAGTAATGTCAGTTGCTAAAGACAGTTTTAGAAACCATAGAGGGTAGTTAAGCTGGAGTTTATGGGTAATACGGTAAGGGTATAATAAATTCTGTAAGACCCACTGAGTTAATATACCTTTTGAGAACTTGCCCTATATAGGCAGAACACCACAGCTACTTACCTGGTTTGAAAAATCATCTTCAGAGAGTATCTTCAGGGCTGGCAACTCTTCTGCTTTGCTGGACATTTATTTCCACATTTGAGCTTTGTTTAAAAAAAATTTTTTTTAAATAGTTAACATTTAAACTAATTTAAACTAAAAATAGTTATAAAATTTGGAAGTCAGAGACTTCCTTTATCAAGACTCCAACTCAGCCCTTTGTCTACTTTGTGTTCTTTATGTGATAAAATAAACTGAAAAATCCTGGGCTAAGCAAGTCTAGCAGGACTGCAGGACTTTTCAGAGCCTTCAATATCCTGATGGGCATTATGAACTTCCAAGCAGAGTATATAGCCTGTAGTATTACCAAAATTCATTTGACCACATACCTCTTCTTCAGTGGGCTTCTTCCAACACTAGTGTGTGTTGAACACATGTTGAAAGTCAAGAGTCTATGTAGCTATTAGTTCAAGGAAGATGAATTATACCCAGCTATGTATCAGGAGCTTTTTAAGTTCTTAGGGATACAGAAATGAGCAAGGCTATAAAGTAACTACTCTCATGGAAACCACATTCTAGAAGATGGGAGACAGAATAAGGAGCTTAATAATGAATAATACTAGTAATGTTACAAACATATGAAACATAAACTACTTGCTGTGACAGGAATAATGAAGTCTTTCATCTGACCTAGGGGTTTCACATTTTCTGCCAGTAGCCAGGAAACTAACAAGTTAACAGGCTTCCTTGCTAGTAGAGTCAGTCTCAGATTCTGTACTATTCTTTAGACACTCTCACACTTCTCCCAGATGTGGATGACTGTTGTTTCTTAGTAGCTGCTAAACTTATTCCAATAGTAGAGAGGGGTTTCTTTTGCCAAAATTTAGCCGAGGGAACCCCCACTGCATACAAACTCTATATTGTATTTCTGGTTGGTTTTAGGCAGGCGAGTTTCCTCTCCCACTCCTTCAGTGGTGGTAGATCACTGCTTATTATGTTGTTTTATCTTTGGCCCAGAGAGTTTCTTGGTCTTTCAGTCCATTGAGTGAGATATGTCTATCCTACTGTAGAAACAGTTTTGCTTCTGCTCTTCTGTAGAAAAAATGGCCTGGGGTGCCTGGGTGGCTCAATCCATTAAGCATCTGCCTTTGGCTCATGTCGTGATCCCAGGGTCCTGGGATCAGACCCACTCAGTGGGAGCCTGCTTCTCTGTCTCCCTCTGCCCCTGCCCCTTGTGTTCTTTCTTGCATACTCTGCCCTCCCTCTCAAATAAATTTTAAGTCTTTTAAAAAAGAGAAAGTGGCTCTTTGGCTATGGCCTGGGGGCAAAAGAGTTTGTTGAAGGTTTAAGATTTTTGCATTAGAAAGAAGGTTCTTGGAAAGTAGGCAGGTTTCCTTTTCTTGAATCCCAGTGGCAATCACCACTGGTTGATCAAAGACACACTAATCTTTCTAATAGGCACTAGTAAATGCTCAGGGAAAAGAAAATGCAAGTGAGTGTAAACTTCCCTTATATCTTGGTATCTTAGCTAGTGACAATTTTCAGTTTAGACCCACATTTGCTCACTTTTTCGCTGATTTCTTCTTCCATATGTATGATGCCCATCTCTTCCTCCCATGTTCTGCTAAAGGTTTGAGAGTCCATTTGTCATTTGGGAACTCCATTCTCTTGGTTGCCTTGCAATCTCTTGTCTCTGAAGTACTCATACAAAGAGTATGATTTTTATTCATTTTCTGGAGTCATCTCATTTTTCACACCTGGGCTCGTTGCACACCTGGGCTGGTGGCAGGGCAGGAGCTGAGCAGCATTGGCGCCATGGCTGTGGTCTGGGAAAAGGGAATGAATTTATACAGAAGGCTGGGTGCCGCCTTTCTCTATTGGCACCAGCACTGCTCTCCTTTTCCTCTTCCTGGCCGTTGCCTTTTCCATCCGGGATCTTTTGTAACATGCTGGTGATGCTGTTCCCCACTGCCCTCTTCTTCTTTGCCAGACACGTTATAAGATTTAAGGAGTTGAAGACTGATTACAGGAACCCCTGAGACCAGTGTCATCCCCTGAATCCTCTTGTACTTTCAGAATACCTCATCTGTGTTTTCTTTTTCTTTTCTTTCCTTAAGATTTTATTTATTTATTTGAGAGAGAGCGAGCACAAGCAGGGGGAGTGGCAGAGGGAGAGCAAGAAGTAGGCTCTCTGCTGAGCAGGGAGCCCAAAGCAGGACTTGATCCCAGGACCCTGGGTTCACGACCTGAGCTAAAGACAGACACTTCACCGACTGAGCCACCTGGGCACCCCTCATCCATGTTTTCTTCTGTGTCGTGTTTCTTTGTGCAGCAGAGTGGCTTATACTGGGTCTCAATATTCCCCCTTTGGCACAGCATATTTGGAGGTATATGAGCTGGTCAGTCATGAGTAGACCAGGACATCACGACGCCACGGCCATCATGACTGCAGATATTCTAGCATGTTATCAGAAAGAAGGATGGGGCAAATTATCTTTTTATCGTCTAGCTTTTTTTTTTTTTTAAGCTACCTAAACAGTATGATCCATGTTTTGGTGAGCTCTTAGAACAACACAGAGAACTGGCCCAACTAATGGCTCACAGAAACTTCCAAAAGAAGGGATTCTGTTCAACAAGATACTGTTTCCAAGAATACCCTTTGGAATTTGATCAGTTACTTTAAAAAATGATTCCATTTTTAAATGTTTCCACATATTTTGCTTATGGAAATACTGTTTTCCTAGGTTAGCCTGGGATAACGAATTTAAAGGAATTACATATAAATTAATGCAAATTGATGACCTCCAGTGTTGATGGGTTTGAACTTGCACTCCTTAGGGAACAACCATCATAGTTTCTTTGAATGATTGCATTAATTATTGACTGTCCTTGGTCTATTGGAAATTTTTCTTTATAAGAATTTATCAGGATTATTTCGATTTTATTGAAATGCCGTCCAGTTGTAAGTTAGCTATAGATACTGGGTGATTCAAATACTGGAAATCTGACCTGTGAGAAACTTTGTGGGTTTCCTCATCTATCATATTGATGATTATACATGGATCCATTTACAAATGTAAGAAAAGTGGATTTTTTTTCTCTTCAACTTGAATATTATTCTTATATATTACAGGAATGAGAGATTTCACATATTTATATCAGAGTAATACACTTACTTTAATTCTAAGCATAAGTGAACATGACTTAAAATATATATGCTGAACTTAAGAATGTATTTAAAGCCATTTTAAATGTGTTTTAATATGCAAGGCATTACTTATTAAGAAACTGATTATTATACTTACTGTTTTAATCTGGTGGTAAAGATATTTTCAAGAATTTGCAAGTATTTTAGATGTTTAAGCATCCAGCTGTTTCTTTATTGCAATATAATAAAACTCTGAAATTAAAAAAAAATGAGAGCAGCGCTGTTTTGTAGTGCTCTATACAAAATATAGTGTTTTAAGTCTAAGTGGAAGCATTTTATAATACTTATAAAGCAGGTATCTATATATGGAAAGTTTCATGAGTGACTAGAAATAGTGGCTTGAAGATTCCAATTTATATATCTCTTTCCCAAGGTGTATACAGATCAGTTCCAAAAAAATTAAAGCTATTTCCAAACATTTTAATGTAGAACTTAATTGTAAAAATACTTTAAGTGCTTAGTGAAGTCAAGTCCTCCTTCAGGATAAGCGTCTATCCAAGAAATAACAAGTGTTGCCAAGAATGTGCAGAAAAGGTACCCTTGTGCACTGTTGGTGGGAATGTAAGTCAGTGCAGCCACTATGGAAAATAGTGCGGAGTTTCCTCAAAATATTAAAAATACAAATATCATATGATCTAATAACTTCATTGTTGGGTATTTACCCAAAGAAAACAAAAACTAATTTGAAAAGACATGTTAATCCCTATGTTTATTGTAGCATTATTTATAATAGCTAAGCTATGAAACCAACCTAAGTATCCATCGACAGATGAATGCATAAAGTGTAGTATGTAGATACCATGGAATATTACTCAGCTATGAAAAGAAGGAAACATTGCCATTTGTGACAACATGGATGGACCTAGAGGGTATCATTCTTTCATTCATTATCATTCACTATATAGTGAAATAAGTCAGAGAAAGACAAATACCGTATAATTTCACTTAAATGTAGGCTCTAAAAAAACAAACAAACAAACAAAAAAACAAATGAGTAAGCAAAAACAAAGAACAGAAACAATCTCATAAAAACAGAACCAACTGATGGTGGCCAGAGGAGAGGGACATGGAGAATGAGGAGGATTAAGAGATACAAACTTCTAGGGGCGTCTGGGAGGCTCAGTTGATTAAGCATCTGACTTGGGCTCTGCTCATGATCTCAGGGTCCTGGGATGGAGCCCCACACCCAGGTCCCTGCTCAGTGAGGAGTCTGCTTGTCCCTCTCTCGCTACACCTGCTTGTGCTTTCTCTCTCTCTCTTTATTTTTCCTCTCTCTCTCAAGTAAATAAATGGAATTTAAAAAAATTAAGAAAAGAAGAAATAAAAACTTCCAGTTTCACTGATGAAAAAGTACAGTGTAAGGAATATAGTCAATGATATTGTAATAACATCGTATGGTGACGGACAGTAGCTACTCTCACTGGGGGAAGCACTATGTTATGTGGAGAACTGCTGATTCACTATGTTGTATGCCTGAATCAAACATAACTTTGTACATCAACTATACTTCAGTAAAAACGTGTGTCCATCGAGTCTAAAAAGATAATGGAAATTTAAGTATAGATAGTTTGTCTTTCGTGTATTAAATGAAATGCCTGAATAACATTGTAAATCAGGTAATGTTATACTGAGATGTGAACTATAGCATATATTAACATTTTGTTTTTGGCATAAAGTGGAAGTAATGTTTATTGATTATACACTTTTTTTTCCATCAACATATTTAATGTCTACTGTGTGCTGTGGAAAAAAATATAGATTAGCTAGAGCCTCTGTCCTAAAAAAAGTATATGCTGAGGAAAGAGACAACAAAAAATTGCTTAAAAATCTGTAATAAAACTAAGTACAGGAACAGAAGGGTATAAAGGAAGGAAGACAGGTGAAAAGAAAATTCAAATTTTCATTTACTAAGCTTTATACTAATTGATTGAGTCCTTATAATTACCTAGTTTACTAATTATTACATCAATTCTTACAGATTGGGAAAAACAGAGTTCCTTAGTTTTAAAAAGAATAAAAAACATAACCCAGATTTCATGTTTAGTATGTTTTAATTTGGTGAAATAAAACTAAAAAAAAGAAACCAACAATTCTGCTAAATCATCCAGATACTATGCAATGCGATTAACTTTATAGTGCATTGCTATTTTTGCCCTATGGATAAATAATGTAAGGTCATTTTCAAAAATGATATCAATTTGTTTAAGCGTTGGAAAACATTATGTGTGCATTGTAGTTTTATTGACAAAATATTCTTTCCAAGCAGTGGAAAGCTATTAAGTTGGTCAATAAATGAAACAGAGTTATCAAGTTACATTGGACCCACAATAAATGTGAATGTATTGTATTATTTATCCTATCAGATGTGAATCTCTATCACTGTTTGTGATTTATCCACCATCGTTGTCTAAAATTAGTTATGTTTACCAGGATGCTTTTGAGAAAGACCTTTGAAGAATGGGAGGCCTCTGTTACTTTACTTTGGAATGGGTCCTTTCCATTTTTTTGAAAACTCGAAAGCATTGAGATAAGGTTAAAATAAACATTTAGGAAATAATTTTAATTTAATTTAGTAATTTAAATTTAATTGATGTCATGATTTTAAGAATTTTAATCCTTTTAAGAATGTGTGGGGAAAACTAAAAGATTGACCAAACTTTGGTGGATGGGGCGGTGGCGGGGGAGGAATGGGAGCTCCACCAGCTCCGGAAACTTTCTTCTCAGTTGGCTGCAGCCTATCATTGTCTGTCCTGAGGTCCAAATCGACAATTCTCAGAACAGTTGTGTAATTCTAAGCTCCTTTCGAAAAAACAAAGATGAGATTATATTTAGCAGGTTTTAAAGAAAGGATAGTCTTACTGCCTTTTAATTATTTTGAGAGACTATACATGGTAACTCATTTAAAAAAGTGTTATTTCCTTATTTTAGGAAAGAGTAATATATAATTTTTTCTGTAACTCTAACATGCAAGAATGTCTACTGTTCTTTGGATTAGAACAATTGACATTGAAATAAAAAATTACAGGGGTGCCTGGTAGCTCAGTTGGTTACGTGTCTGCCTTTGGCTCAGGTCATGATCCCAGGCTCCTGGAATTGAGTTCCACACTACGTTATTGGCTCAGGGGCATCCTGCTTTCCCTCCCTCTGCTTGCCTCTACTCCTGCTTGTGCTCTCTCTCTGTCCGTTAAATAAATAAAATATTTTTTAAAATAAAAATAAAGGGGCACCTGGGTAGCTCAGTGGGTTAAGCCTCTGCCTTCAGCTCAGGTCGTGATCTCAGGGTCCTGGGATCCAGCCCCGCCTCAGGCTCTCTGCTCAGCAGGAAGCTTGCTTCCCTCCCTCTCTCTCTATGCCTGCTTCTCTGCCTACCTGCGATCTCTGTCTGTCAAATAAATAAGCAAATAAAATCTTAAAAAAAATAAAAATTACAAATAATTCCTGTTGTTCTCAAGTAGCTAAAAAAATAAATACTTTTATGTATACAATATTTTTTAACTTAACATAATAACATAGCAACCTTGGTGGGAGGATTATGAATAGGAAATAAGTGTTCCAGCTATGAGTCAAACACAAAGAACTAAACAAAATTATTTATGAGGAATCCTAGAGAAACCATGCATTAACAAGAGTCCTTTCAGTTTTGTCAAGTTTACAATTTGCATTACCTTGCCATCTAGTGGTTAAAACAGGTATTAAAAATAAAAATATTCTAACCTCTTGGTATCAGAGCCAAGGATATAATTAGACACCTAAATTTACTACAAGAAATAGGAATATAATGTGCGATGTATGTTGAACCCAGGACCAAAAATCATATTTCAAGATTAGAAGAAGAAATCCTTAGGTACAAACACAATGGAGGTACAAGCAAGGACTCCAATCAGTCTATTGAGTATTTCAGGTTTAATGATTCTCTGGTGGTGTTCACTGCTGAGTGTTTATTCACAAGCTGGTTTCCCTTGTCCGGGAAACATAGCTCGATCCTGGCCAGGCCTACAGAGACCAAATAGGGCTTTCACAGTAATTTTACTTTAGGGCCTAATAGCTTAGCCAACTCCATGAAAGCCTCACTTCCGGCAAAACAGAACACAGTTGTTGACACTGGATTTGCCCAAGTTATTGTGCACTGGCATAATAACGCAGACCTTATTGAATATGTTAAATGTGTTAACAAGAGATTTCTTTTTAAAATTTATTTATTTATTTATTTGAGAGAGAAAAAGAGCAAGACTGAGGGGAGGGGCAGAGGGAGAGGGAGAAGCAAACTGCCTGCCGAGCAGGGAGCCCACCATGGGACTCAGTCCCAGGACCCTGGGATCATGACCAGAGCCAAAGGCAGTGGCTTAAGGGACTGAGTCACCCTGGTGTCACACCAAGACATTCTTACTGAATTTAAACTTTGAATGATCTCCTTTCTAGGGGAAATTATGAGGAAAAAAGGCATTCTAGTTGTCACATTTTATTTTGCTTATCTTAAATTCATTTATAAAGTGAAATCTTGTTTTAAAGGATAAATTTTTATATCAAGTGTGTGAAAGCTCAAACATTGCTGAGCATCATCATTTGTCAAATTTGGGTTGGCTGTGGACCAACCAAAAAAAGCATGTAATAAAACTTAAAGTTGATAAAGAAAATTCTTATTATTAACACATTTGTATTTTCTTTCTGAAATTTGAATTGAAATAGGACAGTTTAAATCTGATTCATATTTTCTTTCCTTCCTGGCAGAAGCATCACTCCATCACATCTCCTTAGTAATGAAATAAATATGAGGACTCAGAGACAGAGGAAGGGAGGCTGGCACATATAATAAATTGAGGAATTCAGGACTATTCTGGGAAAACCAGTGTGCTTGGTAACCCTAACAATGGCTCACAGTGACCCTCTTTCTGAATATCTTATAGGCCTTATATACGAGTTAGTTCTTTGAAACTGTGTTAACTCTTACCCACTGTATATTGAACTAAACAGTATGGTTGATAGTTTTCTGCAGTAATTGACTTCATCAACCATTAGTCAGTAATCATTGTCAGCCCTGTGAAATCATTGAGAGTAGACAATTGTACTCGGGAATATTAAAGCTGGTATCCCCCCCCCGCCCCCTGCCCCAGCAACTATCATCACACTTAGGCTGTCCTTAATGAGACGCCTCCCCTTGGATATCAAGTAGGGCCCTTGGATGGTGAATATTTTACATTTCACGTTTTGTAGTTGTTGTGTACTTGTTTTGCTTTGTTTAAACTAGTGTAGTTCAACATTCTTGTGGCCTGGAATAGCAAGAAGGAAATAATCAGTCTGAGAATAACTGCGGGAAGATGCCAGGGAGTCAGCTTTCAAGAGTGTGTGTGTGCACTGGAATTTCCTTCTGTCTTTCTGAAAACCTCAGGGCTTTGATTCCATTTGCTAATTCCGCTGAAGGGTTTGCAGCCTCTTGGTGATCTCAGAAGTGCAGGAGACCTAAATCCTTTCCTAAATGCGGCAATTGGCCTCACTTGAAGCAGGAAGACCCTGTGCTCTATTTAAGGAGTGGAACGTTGAAGACAATGTGGAAGGAACAGGAGAAGACAAGCCCAACATTCTAGTCAAGTAGGATCTGAATCATCAGGCCATTTCTTTTTGATACATGTTAAGAAAGAAAGTTTAAAAAAAAAAAAAGTCTATTAAGAGAGAGTTAAGGGGCACCCAAGTGGCTCAGTCGTTAAGCGTCTGCCTTCGGCTCAGGTCATGATCCCAAGGTCCTGGGATAGAGCCCCGCATTGGGCTCCCTACTCAGTGGGGAGCCTGCTTCTCCCTCTCCCACTCCCTCAGCTTTTATTCCCTTTCTCGCTGTGTCTCTATCAAATGAATATATAAAATCTTTTTTTAAAAAGAGAGAGTTAAGCTCATCATTCCATTACTTCATATAAGGAATTGGAAGGGCACCTGGGTGGCTCAGTGCCTCTGCCTTTGGCTCAGGTCATGATCTCACGGTCTTGGGATCTAGCCCCACATCCAGCTTTCTGCTCAGCAGGGAGCCTGCTTCCCCCTCAGTCTCTGCCTGCCTCTCTGCCTACTTGTGATCTCTGTCAAATAAATAAATACAATTAAAAAAAAAAGAATAAGTAATTGGAATTTCTTAGTTAAAATCCATGTGGGTATTTATTTTTTCTTCTGAATACTAGGGATGCAATTTAACCTTCAGGTAAAATTTAAAATGTTGCTGAAAATTCAGATTCGAGTTCGTCTGCCCCTGTATCTCTTCAGATCAATTTCAAGTCCAACAAAAACAACCACAGCTTCACAAATGGTTAGTCCATGACTCCAAGAGTCACTACTATTTTATTTTATTTTTTTTTTTTTTTTAATTTTTTTTTTTTTTAAGATTTTATTTATTTATTTGACAGACAGAGATCACAAGTAGGCAGAGAGGCAGGCAGAGAGAGAGGAGGAAGCAGGCTCCCTGCTGAGCAGAGAGCCCGATGTGGGACTCGATCCCAGGACCCTGAGATCATGACCCGAGCCGAAGGCAGCGGCTTAACCCACTGAGCCACCCAGGCGCCCGAGTCACTACTATTTTAGATAGGGTTGTTTAACATTATTATCTAGAGAAAAGTGTGTGTGTGTTTAAGATTTATTTATTTATTTTAGAGAGAGCAGGGAGGGGCCAAGGGAGAGGGAGAGAAAATCCCAAGCAGACTCCATATGGAGCTCAATCTTAGGACTCAGGTCAGGACCTGAGCCGAAACCAAGAGCTGGTTACTCAGCTGATTGTGCCACCTCAGGCCCCTCGAAAAATGTTTTTTGAGCCAGCTTACTCTTCAGTAAGCACAATTACCTTTATAAAGCTAGGGATTTAGTACTATTGATGTCAAACTGCGTTGGTGTTTTCATTGAAATATTGAGTAGCATTGACCAAAGTGTTGTATGCTTTTACTGTGTACTGTTTTTTCTTTATCTTTTTTTATTCTTTTTTTTAGATGTGTACTGTTTAGGTGTACTGTTTTTTCTTTATCTTTTTTTATTCTTTTTTTTAGATCATACTTGATTTATCCTTTCTTTTTTTTTAAGTTTTTTTTTAAAGATTTAATTTATTTATTTGACAGAGGGAGAGAGATCACAAGTAGGCAGAGAGGCAGGAAGAGAGAGAGGGAAGCAGGCTCCCCGCCAAGCAGAGAGCCTGATGTGGGGCTCGATCCCAGGACCCTGAGATCATGACCTGAGCCGAAGGCAGAAGCTTAACCCTCTGAGCCACTTAGGTGCCCCTGTTCTTTTCTTTATTAATACAAAATTATAAACTGGAAATGAAACATCTTTGTTTTACATGATGCGATTGTTGACTTACTTATGCTTTTATTTTCTGAGGTAAATATGAAGTCATAGGATTAGAAAATTTTCAGATACTTTTATAAAAAATTCAGAACTTCTTAAATGACAAATTCAAGGGGAAATACTAGGAAAACAGGTTCTTGGGCCATTCATATTGGGAGGTGTGAAATTTGACCACTAGATGGCGCACCTAATCCAAGGGTCTGTAATTGAACCACCCTCACGAGATCTTCTGGTATCTTTTGGAAGTTCAGTCATTTTATTATTTTGAATCATCTTTTACTTGTTCATTGCATAAAACAATTAATTCAGCATATTAGCTATTTCTGGCTATATTTTCCATCAGTTTTACTCTCATATAGGAATGTTTTGATTTATATGTCCACATGATTTAAATGAAAGAAATAAGTATTTTCTTCCCATTTCAATTCATAAGATTCTCTCACTTATCACCTTTACAGGTGTACTTGAGACAAAAGACAACTCTTTTTTTTTTTTTTTCCTTTTGGGACAAGTACAAGATTCAGATGATGAAAACAAATATTCATAAAAAGTATACACAATGTTTTTATGTTTCTTTGTCTTCACAATTTTGAACGACTGTCAATTTGTTGCTTCAAAAGAATAATAAATTGCAAGCACAGGTATAAAAACAGCAAGCAAGTAGCAAACTACCACCATGTTACAGACTTCAAAAATACAGGACCAAGATATACAAGAACTATTTGTGCTAATGAAGAAACATGTAAATCATTAGTTTTTACATATTTTATATATGTACACATCAATCAGTAAATGTTGATCACAACATCAGTATAATGACGGGCACAATTTAGGGCACAATTATTTTTGATGAAATTAAGTCATGAATACATAGAGTAAAAAGGAGAGTTTTCAAATAGCTTAACAGAACTCTGATTTTTGCAAACCAGATTGATAAAAACAAACAAAAAACTAAATCTCTCTTCTTAGAGGACAAACAATTGATTTAACTGATAGGTAGTTCTGATGGATTGGAATTTTTTTTTTTTAACTTGGACCTAACCTTTCACTTTGTGTGAAGAACAGTGGGGATTGCAATAATTTTCTCTCAAAACTCTCTTGGCTATGCAAACAAACAAGCATCGAATTTTCAATCAAACCAACCGGCCGAGAACTGAAAATATAGGTTGCTCTATTATTCAGTTTCATAGAAGAAACTAGATGAGTCATTTACACTAACATGGGAATCCCTTCTCAAGAGCTCTGGTATTTAGTTTGTGCTGAGACAATAGAAATAAGAAATGTAGGTTTGCATTTAAATACCTCAAGGTAAACTTTTTAAAAAATTACTGAAGCAATTTGATAAACTTACCAAAATTCACAGAACCCTGTTTGGATTATGTTTAGTCTTTTAAAAAACATCTAATTCAATCAAGCACAATACTTGTTATAATGTAGAGGAAACAAAGGGTCATTAAAATGTTCATTTTTCAGTTTTTTTGTGTGTAGGATTTAGCCCAAACCACAGGAGGCAAACTACATAATTAGACAATGAATCATGAGACCCAGTTGTATCCTCAGCTAAAGCTAATCATGCAAATATGAAACCGAGTGGAAGACCAGGCATACACATTATTTATGACATGAGCTAGAAAAATTCCATATAATTTTTTTATCTTTAACTATTGCCCACATTATACTTGGAATAACCTCACTTGAGAAGCCTTGTTGAGCTGACACAAAAAAGCACAGAAATACACCCATAACAAAAATACCAAAGTCAATTTAAAAATAAGTTACAAAAGTGCTTGTGGAGATCTTCTATTGCAAAAACTGATTTCGGGCTTACAGGCCTTTCAAGCAGGCGTGGAATCCTGGGCAGGTCAGACAAAATGATGATAGAATAGAGGTGAAAGTACTTTGCCAGTGTCAAACCTGACAAAATAGAAATTGTTGTTTTTCTGTCGCCTGTATTTCTGCATAGTGCTTCTCTTAAAGACCATTATTCAGAATTCAGTTATTTATCAAAGAAATAGTGATAACATCCTACCTGGCTGGAGACAGAGAACCGAGCTATCTTCATGCTTAATTCTTACTATTGTTTCTTGTTTTCTGACCTACTCTTATGCTTAGTCTTTATTTTAATTGTTTTTTTTTTTTTGTGTGTGTTTTCATCTATAAGTGAGGGGTATTATTTGTGAAGCACCAAGGTCAAGAATCTTGGGGTTATTCTATGATGAGGCCATGTCACTTTATTCATCGCAAAGATTCTAGAAATTTGTCATATCTCCATTTTTTTGAAGGGCACAGACCTGAGGTATCTGTAGAGAAATTGAACTTCCAGGCTTCCTCTGACCACACACATGAATTCCAAGTAGCAGCTAGAAAGGAGTGAACGGTTTTAGAAGTTGAACAACAGCCCTTAAGAGATCCTTTTAAGTATCCTGAAAACACAAGTTTGGTACAAAGAAGAAGAAAATGGACTTTATCCCGGGACCCTTCCTCTAACTATAGCTGGGGATAGGTCTGTTGTGTCAAAGAAAACCATGTATTTTCCTTTTATTGCAGAGTTGAACGAGAAAGAAAAAAAGAAAAAACAAAAACCATCAGTCATGAAAAGAATGTGAGTCTAGTCAGTTCAAATGTAAGGATATAAACTGAAATCCTTCAGCTAAAGATTTCGTCCGTTGGGAGGAGAGCGGATGGAACAAGGATTTTCAAGACAGTTTAAGGAATTCAAGTATGAAAGGAGCCTCCATTGTTTATTCCTTCTCTTGGTTTGTTTCCATGTAAATTTGGAAATGCTTCATTTGGCTCAAATTATTTCACTTGGATTATGTTTATCCAAGTAAGAGATTTATCATTAACCTACAGCAAAATTCACAGTTCATCATTCTGCCAATTATGAGACTTAATTAAATTTTCAACTTTTTTGGATATTTCATATCATGTAAGTTTAAGCAGTCAAATATATTCATGTTTCAAATTCATTTAACTTTGCTATGGATCAATCTTATTTCTTCAAGGATAGAAATCATCATATATCACGTTAATTCGTATTGTGTACCTACAATGGACTACATGATGTAAAGAACAGAAATATATATGCGACACAGTTCATGGATATTTTAAAACTAACTGGAAAGCACAAAGTTATAGTTGGCTGTTAAATAAGCAAGGGTAATTCTATTTACTTGTCCAGTGAGCATGGGCACATACAAGTTAATTTTTGAAACAAAATTTTTTTAGAACTAGCACTTTTAAAGACATATATTACTAAATTGAAACTCCTTTGAAAACAGATGTGTATGCTTTAGGGTTAAAAACAGGTGGTGGTGACCTTAATATTTAGTTTGCTAAGCTTAATTAACTAATGCTCAAACTAATTGTTAGGTGGCTAAATTGTACATAATCTTACCAAATCTATATTTTGGTATATGTCTATCCTTATCACATTTTGAAATAAGAAAAAATAAACAAATGAATTGGGAGGAAACGGTTCAGTTATATTTGCTATGTCATTACATCTCTGCTAACCATTGAATACAATATATGCAGGTTTCATATCCAAACTACATTTGTACTCTTCAAGTTCCACCTATAGTATGGTAGAATGAAAACAAACTACTAATTTGTTTAATTATAATCACATAATTTGTTTAATTATAATCACATAATGCATACCAAGTAATGAGAACTCTTAAGCAATTTGAAATAACATAGTGGGCAGATAATATGGAAAATCAAGTGAGGACTAGAAGATTTAAACTTCTAAAAAATTCTGTTTTCTTTAGACAGAATGTCTAAAATTTAAGTTTAATAAAAGTTTAATAAGTTTAATAAAAGAAGGGGTATGAAATGAAAAATTGGCAAGTTATTAAAATATTTGCTTTTCGAGCTTCAGGTCAGATTTTTCTCCCCTTCCTCCCTTTTCTCTCTCTCCCTACCCTCCCCACCTCCTTTTCTTCCTCTTTATTTTTTACATTTCTTCTCAGGAACTCCTCTAATTTTAAACCTTGAACATTAGATTGGATTTGAGGGAGGACATCCATATGCTTTAGTTTTAATTTATTTTACTATTGCAGACCAATGGAGGAAACTTTATTCAAAAATTGCATTGAAACCATGATTTTAAACCTGACATTGACCTTGGAATGACTGCTTGAAGTTGTGCTATAGTTTCCCAGAGCAACCTCTGCTGCTCCCCTTAACCATTTTGTCTGGTTACTGCATTTTTCTATGTTTTGCTTGCTGAGTTTGGATCAATATTTATTTTCTTTTGGTTAACTCTACTTAAAATTAACTGAAACCGTTTGGTCTGTGTTATTTTATAAAATGACTTTAATGTAGCGTGTTGATGTTGTTGTTTTTTTTTTTTTTTTTTCTATAAATCTTGTGCTTATTAAAGGATTAAAATTCACCTTTAAACCTCTTTAAGGACAGGCCAAGATTTCACTCTTTTGCAAAGCTGTAAAAAATATTCTGGTCTCCTTATTCTGTAGTTTTATTATGATGAGCAGGGAAACATTGCTTTATAGCCTGCAGTTCAGTGTCAAAGTAGTCAATGCATTGACAGCATTGGTGATGGTCTCATTTAGCTTGTTGTTTGAGTTATTTTATTTTACTGCCCCCTGGTGGCCACGGCGTATCACCAGCGAACCCTGGGCGGGCTTAGCAAAGGACAACCAATTCAGAACTAAAGCATAATATAACTGTAAGATATTTTCATCAGACATCTTTGTCCTATCCTCTCATTACACAGACAAAGAGAGTGAGGACCAAAGAAGAAAGGGCTTTCTCATTAACCAAAGTAGACCAAGCATCCAGGACATCTCACTTGTAGGGAGAAGTTGACGGAGGAGGCTGAATCCAAGACTAAATCCAACTTCACACTACTAAGTACTGTGTCTTCAATGGTAGAATAAGGATAACAATACTCACTACACAAATCTGTGGTTTGAATCAGGTGAGAGAAATAGATGAAAAGTCTAGAACAAGGGTTAGAATAAGACAAGCTCTCAACAAATTCATCCTTCACTCCCCGTCTCATATCTTTAAACTTCAAATTAATTAGGATGATAATGATTGCTCTGTGTGCAACCTAGAATTCACCTGTAGAATGAGCCCCGTTGTTTTATATTTGGAAATACTTTGCAAAGCAAGTCATAGGGAAAGTACTTTGCAACTCAACCTGAACAAACTAGATGGACAACTTTTGATGGTTGGTTTTTCTTTACCTATGACATGAAGGGGCTCATACTGTAAATTCTTACGAAATTGAACTGCCAAAAAGTCATAATTGGATGTTAAGATCATACATTGAAAGATTTCTCTCCTATCACTGGTTTGATCTACATCCAGCCTCTAAGTATTTATTTATATAAGATGACACTTTATTTTATAAAACTACGTTTAGCTTAAAATCATTTTATTCCCACGTTTCCGGGGAGGTATGCATTTTTTAATAAGACAATATACTTACCATCTCTTTAAAGAACGGGATCAGAGTCACTCCGATGACTTTTTGACTATAAATTAGAAAACAATATGCTTTCTGTAATATATGTGCCACCAGGGCTAGAATTACAAATTGGGAGCAAGGAAGGAAATGGTGGTGGGCTTTCATTAGCATTCTAGCTCTGCAGCAGTCAGATTTACAAAGTGTGACCTCTTGCAGCTGGAGTCCATCATTTCGCCATCATTCCTGAGATTGTCAATTGGATGGGTATTGTTTAGTAGCCTCAAAACACTGCGCTCTTTACTGTCGTATTACGGAGAAGAGACAATTAAATGACAAAATCAACTTTTATGAGCTCAGAAGAAATGGGACATCAACCTTTAGACATCTTTTTGTTGTTGTTATTCCTATCCCTGAGAGGAAGAAGAGTAAGAAACAGAGGGGACTTGTCTGGGGAATGGTCCTAGAGAACAGTGGAATTATGATTTAGAGTATAGTTGGGAGAAATTTATAGGCACATAGTTTAATTTCTAATTTAAAGCCATTGTCCACCAAATAATTCCTCCAATATCTTCTTTTTCTGACTAGGTCTTAATACTTCAGGAACACTGCCTGTGCTTGTCTGTCTACAAATTTCACTCTGCAGAAAGTTTTATGCCAGAAACAATAAAAACAGTTAAAGAAAACAGCAAAATGCAGTTTCCTGTTATCTTGAATTTTTCTTTCTTTCTCTCTCTCTCTTTTTTTTTTTTAGCCTGACCTTGCTTATGTGAACATTTCTACTTCATACTATATATAGACAAATTGATATGCACTTTCCAATGACCCTAAAATAATGGATTAACACAGTCAGGAGGTTTGGATTTGGCAGCATTAAATACAATTTTCAGCCCCAGTAGTTCATTAAGATCCTAAGGTTATTCTGTAATAATGGAGCTTGTGAAGTAAGAATTGATTACTCATTGTCAGAAATGATTCCCCATCATCAGAGTAGTAAAACTATGAGGTATGTCCAGTTTTATTCAGTCTTTTTGTATACCTGACTGACACATGTGGAAAACACAATGGTAGGATATAGTGACAGTCCATGTAGAAACTTTTAAAATCGGAATTTATAAAAAACATACAAAAGCATTAACAGATTTGTTTAGGAAAGAATAAGTTCCCATGTCAATGAGCTTGATAAGCCCCAGATGGTATGTATCAAAGGAAATGTGGAAGACTTTCTAGAGTCAGTACAGTACTGTGTAGCCTGTCGTGTCAAATGCTTTCCTACCTAGAGTTCTGTAACACATTTTCTCGTCCAAATATCCCACTGTATCTTTTGTTTCTGATATTTGCAGAACAAAGTCAACATCTGAACTCAGACGTGGCAGCTTTGACTCTTCGTTTTAAATTTTTTTTTAAAGATTTTACTTATTTATTCATGAGAGACAGAAAGAGAGAGAGAGAGAGAGAGAAGCAGAGGGAGTAGCAGACTCCCCACTGAGCAGGGAGCCTGATGCAGGAATCCATCCCAGAACACCAGGGATCATGACCCAAGCTGAAGGCAGATGTCCAACCATCTGAGCCATCCAGGTGCCAAGTTTTGACTCTTAATTCAACTGTGTAATAGCTAAAGCAATGGTTTATGTCATAAAAATAATTTGTAAAGTCTAATAAAATAAAATTGCATTATGTAGTTCTTTAGGTAATAAAATATTAACCTAACTGAATATTGACCATTTACTTTTTGATCCTCACAAAATTCAACACTGTATGTATTATTATTAAGCCTATTTCCAAATCATGTTTGTTAAGTAAGTAATAACTGTATTAAATGATTGAGTGGAGGAAGAAATGAAAGATGACAGATTGTGTGAGTAGATTCACTTAAGAATGAACTGCAAATTGCACTTGTATGTTATTCATAGGTCTTTGTCATCAACTACATTTTATATAGGATGAAAATAAAGCATAATCAATTTGATTAATACTGATATTTTTAATAGATATAAATAACTTACCTATTAAAAAGACCTTATTTTTACTCAATTCAACTGAAAACAAACTATCGTGTAATTGACTGAAAAGTTGAATCAAGATATTTAGCTATTTCTATTGATATTGTGAGGTATTTGTTACTTAAGTTCTTTTTCTTACCTCACAGAAACATTGCTTAAACATCTAATATTTGCTAGAGTTAAAACACTGGTCTTTCCCAACAGCAAGGTGTCTTGTAAGAACACAATATATACTTAGTAAATTCTTTATAACAACAGTCCACAACAAATATCCACATACTGAATTTGTATTGCCATTGGAAAAATAGTTTTGCCTTCTGGGCTATAAATACCTTGTGTTGATATAATTATTTGTGTAATTCCAAATGGTTTCTCAAGGTTGTTACAAAATAAAATCTTAAATTTTTAAAGTGAAGGAGCTGGATTTTGATTTCTCCTGATTATTTCAAAAGTGTGGATTTTTCCATGTTTTTTTGCTTGTGGAATAATTACAACACTTTTACATAGAAAAATCTTCTTGTACACGACTCATGCATACTTAGTGATTCTTAACCATTTGGGGGTCCTGAAACTTGAAAGTATGCTGAAAGCACAGACATTCTTTCCTGAAAACACACACACACACACACACACACACACACACACACAGTTTAAGCTTTGAAAAATTTAAAGACCCAGTGTTAACTATGCTTGGGTTTACCTTGAGTCATAAACACCAAGTCACAGATCTTTCTATATGAGTCTCAAAAGATACTTTTTGACAGACCAAGAGATTATTTGCTATTAGTCCTGATATGCTTCCAGAATGTAGCTGTCAATGGAGTAATGTCCATCAATAAGATTTGAATAGATATTACCAAAGTTCAAAGTTTTTTTTAATGGTATTGCTGATGTAGTTTAGATCATGGTCATTAAAATGGCAGAGAAGATCTTGGTTTACTGTGTAAGTAGGATCTTAGAGAGAAAATAAGAAATAAAAATGTGTGTTAAACCATATAAGGGGTTAAAATGAACAGCATAGTGTTACCTCATTGTGATTTTGATGTGAGGTGGGTGGGGGGTTGGGGTAACTGGGTGATGGGCATTTAGGAGGCCAAGGGATGTGATGAGCACTGGGTGTCATACTCAACTAATGAATCATTGAACATCATATCAAAAACTAATGATGTATTATATGTCGGCTAATGGAATTTAGAGTAAAAATAGGCTTGGGATGCCTGAGTGGCTCAGTGGGTTAAGCCTTTGCCTTTGGCTCAGGTCATGATCTCAGGGTCCTGTAATCCAGCCCCATGTCAGGCTCTCTGCTCAGCAGGGAGTCTGCTTCTCCCTCTCTCTCTGCCTGCCTCTCTGCCTACTTGTGATATCTGTCTGTCAAATAAATAAATAAACTCTTTAAAAAAATAGGCTTGAATTCACTATAAATATAGGAATGTTAATGAATATACAAAAATCAATATTCCCTACTATGCAGCCATCAAAAGAAATGAAATCTTGCCATTTGCGACAACGTGGATGGAACTAGAGGGTATCATGCTTAGCGAAATAAGTCGATCAGAGAAAGACAACTATCATATGATCTCCCTGATATGAGGAAGTGAAGATGCAACATGGGGGGTTTGGGGAGTAGGAAAAGAAAAAATGAAAGAAAATGGGATTGGAAGGGAGACAAACCATAAAAGACCCAATCTCAAAAAATTTCATAGAAGACCCATTCTCAAAAAAACAAGACCGAGGGTCGCTGAGGGGTGGGGTCGGGAGAAGGTGGTGGGAATATGGACATTGGGGAGTGTATGTGCTATGGTAAGTGCTGTGAAATGTGTAAACCTGGCGATTCACAGACTTGTACCCCTGGGGATAAAAATACGTTACATGTTTATAAAAAAATTTAAAAATTAATTTTAAAAATCAGTATTCCCAATAAATGAAGCGTATAAATTGTGTGCCTATTCTAACAAAGAAAAAAAAAACAGAGTAAAACAGAGAAAGTAGAAAGTTAGGAGGGAAATTGCTTAAAATAATGTATACAAATTAAAAAAAAAGATTGAAAGTCATTGGATATACCAAGAAAAAATTGAAAAAGAGTCATGTTAGATATATAATATTCATAACAATTGCCCCAATGTTATACTCCTAAGATACCACTGTTTTGTGCAGTTCTTAGGTTATAACTAAGATTATGGCTTAGAAAAATCAATTAATCAGAAAATAAAATAAGTTGGAGTAATATAAAAAAATGACTGGTATTATAATAGAAAAGCAATGCCAGTATCAATCATCTAATGAAAAATTATGAAAAGATAATAAAACTCCAGTGATTAGATTTTATAATTAGACAAATGCTACACATTGATAGAATATACTCTTCTCATCTGTTGTGCCACTGAAAAAATTTGTCACAGAAACTTTCTAATCTAACCCCCAAATATTCTATTTTGTAAAAATGTAAGACATGTATAATGTATTTTCTGTGTGGTTACATAAAGTTTTAATGGTACATTGGCCATAGAATTGTAGAATAATAGGAGATAATTTAGAGATTTTTATACTGTGAGGAACTAATAACATCATTCTATTTCAAGACCTTAGGAACTTCCCTAAGAGTAGATTGTTATCTTGAATAAACTATGTTTTAACCATAAGGACACCCAGGTGAAGGAAACTGACTAGATTAGGGCAAATATATTTACTGATAAAGAGAATATTAACCATTTATGGGAGGTAATATACCCTTATCTGATACACAGCCCAGAAAAACTACTGCTTTTCTGAAAACTGTAATTACTTTTTTACAATATTGTAGCTTGGTTTTAAACTTTCACTTACTTTTTCTTCTGACATTTCTAAGGTAAAGGAGAAACAGTTATCAATAGCTATATATATCTCTCTATATATCTATATCTATATCTATAATTTGTAATTTGTTCCTTCAGAGTCAGCCATATGGGTAAGCAGAATTAGTTGCCACTTAGGTAATGTCATTTGTTAAAAATCTTCCATTCTAAAATAGGTATCCCATCTGTGGGTTGATGTTCCAAATTCCTATTATTAGGCTCATTTTTCAGGTAAGATAGTAAGGCTGTAGAAAGCCCTTGAGAAATGTAAATAAACTATCACTGAACTTCCTCAGATTGTTATAGAGTGCTTGGAGCCTTTTATTCTCTGTCAGTCGTGGAGGTCACGAATTCCTCCTGGTACCCCAGGTGAAAGCTCATGAAATGTGTATTAACCTCTTTAGACACATTTTTCTCTTAATTAGAAAGAGTTGTCCAATGTTACAAGAGAATTCTTCATAAAATCTATTGCTTTTAACATTTCTTATTGCTTTCTTACTATTATAAAAATCATAAACTTGACAAAAAAGGTCATTGAACAAGTGGACAAGGAACCATTTTAAGAGCCAGAGAAGGAATAATTATGAATAAATGTGAATTTCATGAAGTGAAAACTTGAATCTGAAACTGAACTTTTGTATGTTGAATGATTAAAACTTTCAGTTAAGTATTAAATGAAACTCACTTAAAATTGTGACAAATTTTGCCCAATTTTTTTTGAGTCACAGTTCATGCCAAATCTATAGTTCTAAAATTATCATATCTTCATTCATTTGGATGGTTTCCACATTTTCATAGAAAATCTCTGTTTAATGTAGGCACCCAAGACTGTCTTATAAGTCTATAGTAAAAGAGGAGCATGCATGGAATGCAGAAGGACACCTAAAAAGAGCTGATAAATAAATTACATTTAATTGTATCAAACAAATGAAAGGGTCAATGCAGTTTTTGTTTTTCCCATTATCCACAAGTTTTGCATTATGGTTATATTATCTGAGATTGTATCCAAAATAATTTCATAAAACATTCACTTCATATTATCAGAAAAATAACAATAATACTAAGATTAAAAAAGTGATATTCTGGGGTGCCTGGGTGGCTCAGTGGTTTAAAGCCTCTGCCTTCGGCTCAGGTCATGATCTCAGGATCCTGGAATGGAGCCCCGCATTGGGCTCTCTGCTCAGCAGGGAGCCTGCTTCCCCCTCTCTCTGTCTGCCTACTTGTCATCTCTGTCTGTCAAATAAATAACTAAATAAAATCTTTTAAAAAAGTGATATTCTATCATTAATTGTGAATTTGAAGGCCATTCCCTATCTATTCACTCACATTTACTCCTACCTAATTTGGTCATACTCTCTCATTTTCTTTTATTTTTGCTAGGCTTATTTATGAAGCTGTAGGTTTCTTTTTTGAAAACTGACATATAACTTTCTCTAACACCCATCACCCATCATTTACTAGTATGGAATTTCTGGGGTTACATAAGAAGATAAAGGTACTTAATCAAGGTAGTCTTTGTAATCACTTATTAGTGAAACTATTAAACCCAACTGTTCTATTCTACTGTGCACTCTTAACTACATAATAAAAGATAGTTCTTTTTAAATCTTAGTTCTTTGAATCATTTTTTAAAAATTCACAGATTTGATAAATGGAGCATTTAGATTAGATGCTGAAGAAACAATATTGATTTGTGTCTTTTATAATAATAAACAATAAATCTTCAGACATTTGTTAAAATTTCTGCCATTTCAGATTCATTACCCATCAATCAAAGGTAATCAACTAAAAAGTCTTTGGTTTTAAGTGATGTTTGACAAAAATGTTTCATTTCATCTTAGAGGAAAATGCTATTTCTTTTAAGTGAATGGGAAGTTTAAAAATTATGTTGGTTATCTTGAGACTGTCAGATAACTACAAGAAATCTCTATACATTATGTTTTAGGTATGTAAAATCCATAAATTTGAGCTTAATATCTGATATTCCCACTAATACTTGCAAAGACCAGCTAAGCGATACAAATGAATGTTCCTGAAACGCTCATTTTATGTAGATCAAATCAGAAAAATCACATGACTCCAAGATAAAAAATGACCTTATTATTATTATTATTATTATTTAAGAGATCTTTCCATTCATGAAATATATTTCATTTTAACTAGAGATTTTGTGCAAAAAAATTATATTTGAGAATAAGACAAAACATCAAAATGTAGTCTCCAAAAGAACAAGTGACCAGACTTTTTTTTAACAAGTAAATTTAATTAGATAGACATGTTTCTCTTTACCAGATAGTATTGAGAATTTGTGAGCTGGAACTGATGTAGGAGATCCTTGGACCTATGTGTGGATGGATACATGAATGTATGCATGTGTGAACATAATTGTTACCTTTCCTCTTCTTGACTCAAGCAGCCACTACTAATACACTTCATAGGTGTTTAAGTGAACACCTTAATCCTTCTGTTAGGGTATATATCAAGGCTTCTATCAAGTCACCTCAAAGTCTCTAAACATGCAGGGCAAGCCAATGTGTTCTCTGTTATCTAAAATTGGAAATTTGACAAATACATTTTTAAAACAGCCAGTTTCTGCAAAAAAGAAACGCAAATACATTAGGGATTTGAATAATGTGGGCTGTGACTGCATGAAGGAAAACACATATGTTGACATTTTAAAAAATTTATGAAAAAAAGTCCACTGGAAAAGTTGAAAGCAAGCTTAACTAAGTGAGAGTTTTTCTCCCTCTTTCCTGAATAAGTTCACCTAACTTTAAGAGAGGAAGGTCCTTCAGCTTACAAAGAGCATTGGATTGAGAAGCATTGCTCTACATGTTCTTGTATTTTAACAAGTGAAAGAGATGGCACCATGAGATTTTATGCAGTAGAATGAAGATCTCTACTTTCTAATTGGTAAGATGTGTCAAGACCCATATTAAAAAAAAAAAAAATACTCCTTATATGGTTTTCCTGTAACTAGAATTTCTGATCCCACAAGAAGGCATGTACAGTCACTTCAATAAACTTGACAAAAGCAATAGAAAGTTGGCTGATGCTTCTATTTTTTCAATCCAACTATAATTATATTGACATAACCTAAAAGGACAGGGAACAATGAGGAAAATCTACACCATTCACCATGTCTCCTAATCTATGGCCTTTCCAGCATGGATAAATGATAAACTTTGGAATTTCCTGTGGTACAGTGATTCTCAATCTCACAGTTGTTCCTAATTCTGATTGTACATTAGTATCACTTAGGAAGAATTTTCTTTTTAAAATACTGATTCTTCAAACTCTAGAAAAATTATGATAGACTCTGGTAGTAGAGTTGAAGAATGGGTAAAATGTTTCCATGGTGATAACAAGCAGCCAGATTTAAAAACTACTAATTTAGATAAATATGAATAGGGGGGCATAGGGTTCAGAAGAACTGGGTTTAGGATTTCTTTTCTTTTCTTTTTTTTTTTTAAAGATTTTATTTATTTATTTGACACAGAGAGATAGATCACAAGTAGGCAGAGAGGCAGGCAGAGAGAGAAAGGGAAGCAGGTTCCCTGCTGAGCAAAGAGCCCGACGCGGGGCTCAATCCCATGACCTGGGGATCATGACCTGAGCCAAAGGCAGAGGCTTTAACCCACTGGGCCACCCAGGTGCCCCTGGGTTTAAGATTTCTATAACAAGGTCAGAAGTTTGGTTCATCTCTACTGTGTGAACTTGACCAAATTGCTTAACTCTAACCCTGAGACACCTCATCTGTGAAGTAGGAATAATAGTCATTTCTACTTGACAGCACAGTAAGGATTTAATGCAAAAAAGTTCAGGCACCACCAGGATCAGTGTTGACTGGAATACATTAAAAATGTCAAGACCCATCTCCGACCTACTGTTAAGAATCGAGTAGCTTGGCATACACATTTTCAGTAAACTATCTAGGTGATTCCTTTACGTGATAAGCTACAACAATCATGATTTTAATGGGTAATGGAGGTACCCATTAGGAGAATACCCAAAGCACTCAATAACATGTAAGCTCTCAGCTGATAAATGAAACTTTAGACTTTGTGTTTTCTAACCTAATATATCTGCTGGAATGTTAAAAATTCAGTTGGTCAGGGCTCTTGGATGATTTGATTTTAACTGAGGACATCATCTCAGCCTCGTAAGATGGAGCCTTTTATCAGGCTCCACACTTAACTTAAGATTCTCTCCCTCTGCCCTTCCCTGCTCTCCTTAAAAAATTCACTCACTCTCTGTCTAAAAAAAGAAAAACAAAATCAGTTAATCAACCAAAAATGTTACACAAATGTTGCCAAACTACCAATTTGCAGATTTGAGCCTGGTACTACAAAAGACCATCATTTAATGCATTAATTCAAATTTGCAACTTTCAGAGTCTTTTAATGCACTCAGAGTCCATGAGTTTGCTTTCTTTCTTAAATAACTTAAGTTAGGGGGGAAAAAATAGACTTCCAAGCTGTAGTTGCCTTCAGTGAAATACATTATGGAAGCAAGTGTCTTAGATGTTCAAATTCTTTAAAATTGAGAACAAATATTTCTCTTGAAGGGACTTCTAATTATCTAAATTCATTTTAAGACTTTATATTACTTAATGCAGTCATGTTCTCTAGATAACACATTATAGCCATATGCATTGTCAATATTCTCTTACCATAACTAGAAGGTGGTTAGGAGTATAGACTTTTGAATTACATGGACCTGAAATAGAATCCTGTCTGTCACTTACTAGTTATATGACTTTGGACAAGTTACTAAAACCTAATTTCCCCATATGTTCTTAGGGTTAGTAATATCATATTTATTTTTATACATTATTATATTATATATAATATATAATTATATCATAATATATACTATATCATTATATCATATATTATATTAATAATAGTAATATAAACCAGATTACTATCTCAAAGGATTGTTCCTTTACCTGTTATATAAGAGAATAAAATGAACATGTAGTCTTCTCACTGTGTCTCCTAGTTGCTTAGAACATGTGGCTTATGTGTAAATGCTGTTCTAGATGTTGAGCCTACATTAAGTGATCTGTAAATTAGAGAAGATTTATTTTTGTTTCCTTTTCTTATCAACATAGATGACTTTTCTTTGGAACTAAATAACCTAGTCTCACTCTGTGGCCTCCACTTCTACCCTCCACTAAATATGAATTATTAACATCATGATTTCATTACTCAATTTCTAAAGAAATATTATTAATTCACTAAAATTAATTAAGTGTTAATAGGTGGAAATGAATGTCTTTCCTAGGTCACTCTTTAATTAAATGGGACAAAATTCAATAATTCTTCTAGTGGTTTAGTTTGCATAATGACCAACATTTGTTTTTTTTATATTTTTATTTCTCTCCAATAGGTTGACAGGCCATGTCATTTAGAAATGAAGCAACTGACGAATTTTGAATCATCTGGGAGATTGATTAGCATAATAAACTCTATTAAATCATAAACTCGAATTTATCATGAAATTGACAGAAATTTTTTCTTATGATCTGGAAATATAACCTAAATTATTGGGTCAAGCCATTAAAGTGACTATGAATTAGACACATTCCTTAAAAATCCTCCTAGACCACTTTAAAGATTTTTTTTTTTTAATTTACTTGACAGACAGCGATCACAAGTAGGTGGAGAGGCAGGCAGAGAGAGAGAGAGAGGAGGAAGCAAGGGGAGTGGGAGAGGGAGAAGAAGGCTTCTCAGGGAGCAGAGAGCTTGATGCAAGGGTCCCTGGGATCATGACCTGAGCCGAAGGCAGAGGCTTTAACCCACTGGGACACCCAGAAGCCCCTCCTAGACCACTTTAAAACCCATGAATGCTTACTTAGTATAATCTCACTGTAACACTACCGAATATTTCTTTTTATTTTTAAGTCTGCATGGATGTAATTGTCTTCCTGTGTGCCTTCATTTCAGTAAATTATCTGTGAAAATTAGTGATTTAACTAATTGAACTTATAGTACTTTGAATATTCCAAATTTGCAATGCTTTTACAATTTAGATATTAATATGCTTTGAAATCAAATGGGGAAATTTTAAGGAATTTAAACAAAAACAATGTTCTACATTATAGTCTACATGGCTATATCAATAAACTTACTAATCTAGAATGTTGACATGGTATGTAAAGCTGGTTTCTTAACTTACTAAAAATGTGTTTTTGTACTAAACAATGTCCATTTCTATGACTCCTAAAACCTGTGACTAAAAAAGCAAAACCAACTGCATATATTATGAGATTAAAATAAAATTAAACAGTAGCCTGGTGTGTTAAGTAAAATCATGCCTTGCAAAATTTTATATTGTGAGATCAATTACAATCATTGTTATTAAATTTACTAATGAAAATCAGAAAAACAGTAAAAATTTTATATATTTATAATAAATTGCATTTTTATAATAATAAATTTACATTAATAGTAACAGTGCAACTATATTCATAAGAATACAATAGGCATTATCAAACCAATTTAACAAATGTCACTTTCTTCTTCTAAAACAAAATATTAAATGTTAGGGTCACACTGTATGAAGGGTATTCATGATAGTTATTTTCAGTAGTGTATCAGATCATTATTTATTAAGCACCTTTTTACCTGGTGGTATGCTGATTAATGATGTGTAGTTTTAACTACATTAAATTGTTTTGGCCAATTGAAAAATCTACGAAAAAGAAATACTACAAAATATATTTACTTTGAAAAGATGGTCAACTTAGTTTGCTTTATCTAGAAGGGCACTTACATTTTTTAAAATCAGTTTTATAAAAAACACATGACTGGTTACAGTAGGTCAGCAGAAAATTAGAGGGTAGACATACACACTTTGGCTTGTGGGTTTAAGTGAATGTATCTCCAACCATTAAATTATGGATACTTCAAATACACAATTAAGTTTTAGAAATTTTCTTTACTATTAGTGACAAATTTCTCAAGTAATGGTCCTATAATTGCTTCTCTTAGATTTTTAAGAACATTAATGAGGTCATGATTTATTACCAAATTATGGTAGATAAGGTCTTACAAACAATAAACAAAATTCTTGTGTCCAGTCACATATGATTTAGAGCTTAAGAAAAGTTGAATATTGAAGTTAAAATTGCATTAATGGGATTTTTATATTTTTAATTTGGGTATTGACTTCATAGGAGAAAGCCTCTTTACTGTAATTCTATACAAAGCTAACGTTATATTTTCATGTAAGGAAAAAGTACCATTCACTTTACTAGCTTACCCTTTTGAAAATAACTATCTTAGGCTGATTTATAAATCAAGGAAATGACTTTTTTTACATTATTCCTTTATTCACAGTCAAATTATTTGTTTGTAAAGAATTATAATTAAAAAATAGATCCAATGATATAAAAAGATAGAAAGATATAAACCTTCAATATCTTCTTTTTTTTTTTTTACCTTCAATATCTTTCAATGGTATTAGTTGTTAAAGTGCAAAATGTAGTTTAAGTCATTGAGTTTATTTTGTAATAGTGGGGAATAACTCCTGCCAATAACTCCTGCCAACTACTGATATCATCTCATGTGGTCCCATTATGACCAATAACACCTAAATGTAGGATAACCAATGTAACCTGTAGTCAAAACCAGATTACTGTAAAAGATAGGCAATGGTAAAGGAATCAAGATCTCTATTTTAACTTTTTGGAAATGTACTCCTCTCACTGATAAAGTAAACAGTGTGGAATACCAGTGCTTGAGGGTGGCAGAGTATCGATATATTTAAAAGTAGGTGGGAACTGTATAGATTATTTAAAGATGAAAAAATAGAACATACCAAAAAGTTAATATGAAACATTTCATGGGGGGAAAAGATACATTTAATATTTTAAGACTTTTTTCATACATAGTTGGGGACATACTGATGAGAAAATAATAGTTTATTGTGGCATAAGAAAATTGACTTAGAGGAAATTACAATAAAGACATTTATTAAATGTCTGGTTTGTAATAGAATTTAAAACCTTGGGGTTTGAAAATGGGACTGCCATTTATCTCTGCACAGTCCACAGAAGATCAAGTGAATGAGGAGATAGAAGAGAAAAATTCCTTATCTTTCTTCCAGACCTTTGAGTACACCATACATTAAATATTTTAAAAAGTTCTGCAATAGTTGGCTTTCAATTTTGACTGCTAACTTTATTTATGAACTGATTTATTTATGCATTAAAATCATATTTATCTGCAGCTAGGCATAATCATTGTAAATTACGTTGGTTATTGTAGTTTAAGTTGTAGTGACACATAGTATACTGAAATTATAGGCTAAACTTCTGAATACTGTTTATTCACTCTCATTGTTCATCCTTAAATAATTAAATAAAATAATTTCCAGCTTATTAAAATTAATGGGTATATGGTTTATAAAATTTTTCATTTAATAAGAAAAATACTGAGAATCGTATCAATGTATCTTTAATTCAGCTATTGGAAGAGATGGCTATGTAGGGTACTGTTTTTCTTTCAATAAGACATGAAATCTGAACAGACTCTATTCTTAGTGTGATTATATTTTTCTATGAGCATAAAAATCTTACTCATTTTATCACATAATAAATTGAACTTTGGGTAAATTTTTGAAGAGAATATCTAGACAGAACAAAATGGGAAACTAAAGCAATAGTTCAAATAAGAAACTACTTTGATCTCAAATATGTAAATATGTATGTTTTTCAGAATAGATGTTTAGATCCAATTATCTAGGAAATGGCCTCAAATCTACATTTCAATTTCAATTCTCAAAATACAACATTAACCCATCTTAGAAGATTTGAGAATTAAGGAAGTGAGTACTACTCTGGACTTCAGTCAGTGTAACTGGGCTGAGCAGATTAATAAGGTGAAAGGGACAAGAATTTTGGAATGGTATGACCTTGTTTTCATAATACTTACAGTTTAGAAATAGAATGCTTTGCAATGCATGTTTGAATCTTCAATAGTTAAGAAATACAAATAAATTTAAAGCTAAAATTCTAAGGTCCTGTTTTGAGAGATTTGGGATCTTCTAACAAGCAAATAAGCCTTAAGGAATTTGAAGAATCTAAAATGTCCAGAAATTTCTAATGAGTTGTGATTTTTCAGAGAATGTGATGTATAAAATATGTAAGGACACAATCAAAAGCCAGTTCAGAAGGGAGACACAAGCAGGAAACAGTGTTTTAGGAACACTAATGCCAAGAATAAGTGGAGGTATGTTTGTCAAAAATAATGCTAAAGATACAGATACCTCTTCTCCTTTTTTCCTCTTTTCTCTTGCTCTCACAAACACACACACACACATACACAAATACAAATATATTCAAATATATACACATACAGTAATATCTACATGTATACACACATACATCTATGTATACATATAGGTATACTCATATACACACACACACAGATCTAGACATAGATACACACGCCCATGTATGCAATGATACAATAATTTTGGAACATTCAAAAACAAAAAGTTAAAAGCAAACAAAAGACAAAGAGCAAGAACTAACCAAATTACATTTCATTACAACCTTCTTCCTTCCAACAAGAATAATACTGAAATGAACAGAGAAAAAATTCAAAGTAGAAATCTAAACAATGAAACTCAAGGTAGACAAGGAGAAAGGAAGCCTGTTTTCAAGTTTGAACATCACAGCCCAGGTAATTTATAGGCTAGTACACTGATAACTTTTGCCAGTAATGAAAGGAAATAAACAAAAAAATAGAAACGTGGTAATGAAAAAAGAAAGACTCAGCAAACCCCAGCTCTGTGAGCTTACTGGAGATTCTGGGCAAAATTTTAGAATTACAAAAAGACTTTCTTTCTTAATTTTTCAAAATAAATGGGTTTAGATTTCTTAAATAGAAATCATTAATATTTACAATGGGAATATTAGGAATAACTGTTACAAATTTTGAATGAGGTTTCTAAAGTAATAGAATGACAGGAGTACAATAGATCTTGATATTGAGGAAGGCATTTACATAAGCCTACATGACATTCTTTAGCAACATAAATATAAAAAGGTGCTCTGGATGACATTTTTAGTGGATAATGAAGTTGATGATATTGCTCAGGATGCAGGCCTCTAGTAGTGTTTTGAAGGGCCATGTCCTTTTTTTAACATATATAACATGGCTAAAAAAAAAGAAGAAACATTTATTTCTTGATTGATTACTTTGTTATCTCCTTTTCAATTCTAACAGCCTACAAGGTAAAATAATTTCAATTTCACAGATGAAGGAACTAAGATTCAAAAAGGTTAAATAACTTTCCTCGTATCTGGAGGTCAGTAATTGCAGAACTGGGTTTCAAACTCAGGGGTTCATGACCCTTCAACTGTATTTTCTGAGAGGACAAAAGGCACACGTACCAAATCTGTGGTACCAGAAAGCTGGGGAGTTATGTTAAAACACTGAATGATGGAATCAAAAGCTGGAAGTAGGGAGTCATCAGTCAAAAGAAAAAATGAAATTCTCTGGAAATTAATACTAAATTTTACAAGAAACCTTCAAAAAATCCATTGAACATTCACCAAATGGCAAATCAGGTTTTGTCATGAGATCAAGAAATAAATGTCATGAAATTTGAGTGTGAGCTTTATTAGTAGTATGGTGATAAAAATAAATGTAATCTTAAACAGTATTAACGGAAATACTGATGAGGTAAAGAAAGAGGATCAATCACACTGTTATCTTCAGATGCTGGAGGACACCAAGAGTAGAGTTTTCCAGGATAATCCAGGGTGTCATGTTCTAATGGACATGTTGACAAACTGGCAAATATTGAGTGATGTTTGCCATATAGACATTTAGAATAGCAAGTGTTTGTAATTTGTAAATATTTGTTTCACTTGGGTGTCATTATTGTACAGCATAGTTTTTCTATGATAGCTTTATAAAAATTCCCAGAGAATAATGGTTTAGTAAGAAATGGAATCTTCTAGTTTCATAAGTGTAGCTGTATGAGAAAAGTAGTTCTAAATGATGTTTGGTTTTTAAATTATATTTTTATATGTGGAAAATATCTATCTTATAAAAGTTATATTTTTTAATGATAGTGCAACAGTGCTTATATTACCACTTTTTATGTATTTTTATATCCAGACACGTTATTGCTACTATAACGTGTATTTTCCAAAAATGTATAATTTCCATGTTTTTATTGTGCTTTCATGAATGCTTTTCTTTGATGTTTATAAATGCTGAAAAGGCTCCCTTCAAGGAGAAGAAATTTAAATGTAAATAAGCATTTTAGTCAGTTTAAAGTAACAAATTTAGACATTATTTAGGTACATGTCATATTTTGTGCTTGAACTCTATCAGCATCTTAGTCAGGTAGCAATTAAATAACTCAACTTTTGTATGACACTCCAGTGTTTTTCAATGGATATTTGTAACAAAGAAAATAATATATATATATGTATTTTTTTAAAAAACTTACTGCAAAGAGACATTGATGAGACATAATGCTTAATAACAGATTGAATGTAATTAAACCTAATAACTGTCTTTTTGCTCTATGCCTCTGAGACAAGATTATAGTAGCCATATTCAGAATTTTTAAATACAGGAAATGCAACACTGACTCATATAAAGAATGATTGGTCAGATTATCTTTTATAAAGAGAAAGGTTATCTGCCCCCTTGTTCTCCAATGGAGAAACTTTGTTTGTCAAAGTCTTTCCTTAAAAAGTTGACCTCCACTCAATCTATAAAGAAAACATAAATACATCCTTAGGTGACTGACCAGCTTATTCAAACCTGCTTTCCTAAAGAAAAGATCAAGTTTAAGGTAAAATGCAACTCCTTAAAATCACTTTGCGTTTATAATTCTCTAGCAAACGTTCAGTATCATTGTTACCCTCAACAATATTTCTGAAAGCATTTTCCACAAGTTGATGTCAATGGCTGGTCTTTGGAAACACTCTCAGAACCTATGCTGACTCTATGAAGTTTACAATCACTTCATGGAGTCTGCTTAAGTCTTGAAATTATATGTCTTTGTTGGTTGCCTTTTGTCATTAAAAGTACAGAAAAAAGATTATTTATAATTTCTGAGATATATGTAGAATATTATGCAACTAGCCAGTTAATGAAAGAGGATGAGAAAAGCCAAGAAAATAGAATGTCTTTAAACATCTGGCAAATACCCTCCAAACCAAGGCAAAAATTGTAGTTTAGTGGCAGTGCTCATTTTTTCTTATGACTTTAAGACTTAGTTGTGCAACAAAATATTAATATTTATAGATTCCTATTTTCTCTTTATTATACAATAGCATCTGGATGCAAAGAAAATACACAGTAGCTATTGTATCAATAAAAAAAATCCCAAATTTTTATGAGTTTCTAATTTAGTCAATTTGGATAGCGTGAATAAATACTTTCCAATCTGTAGAAACATATGCATTTGAACCTTTCCATAAACATGCATGAAGTACTTTTCATATCTTTATAGTAAACCCTTTCATTTCTGCTGTTTGTCAAAAGATAGAAAGGATCAGATAAGCTCAGGGCATTCTGGACAACCAATGTCTTTAGGATGCACTAAGGTGTCCTGAAATGCTTTAATAGGACATATGGTTTAGGCACAATTGTCCAGTTCCTTTTAGTAAAAGTTAGTCAAGTTTACTCACCATGTGGGTACATATACAAGAGTATCATTTCAGACACTTTAGACTTACTCCACAGAATGATAATATGACTTATGGAAAAATCATATTACCCATTTCAAGATAGCATAACTTACTATATGAGACTTAGGTGGAGGTGAACAGAAAGCATAATTTATGTGAGGAGTAATCTCTACGTAAGGGAAAGGGTGCTGTCTGGTTATCAGAACATCTGATCTCTCACTTTGGCTTTACTATGAACTAGCTCTGAGTATAGAAAAGTCAACTGATTTCTATTTTTCCTTCTTTTCTATTTTACAAGATGTCCATTAAACTTCAAAAAAATATATGATAGATTACAATTTCAATTATATGAATTTTAATACAAAACATATAAAATCAATTTCAAAAGTTTTCTGCATTTACTGAAAATGTTTGTAAGAATGAACTAACTATAGGCCTTCTCTAATTTCTTCTATTAAATGTAGGTACCCAATATAACTTGAAAATATTGAGCATAACTATTCTTTTTGCAAAAGGGAATCTAGAAAAAGACTGCTTCCCACAGAAAATTTATTAACAATAGGTGCTCAGTTAATTGTTTCTATACAATGAACAATGCCCCTTTTTGTATAAATGATCAGGGGAGAAATATTTTAAGTCATTTTTTTTTCTTTCCATCACTCCACCTATGCACAAAATTCTGTTGTAAAGACATCACTTCTATGAGGAGGTATTCATTGTAGATGTAAAGAAGTCTATGAAAATCTATGTTTACAATAAAAAAAAGATTATCATTCTAACCAACTGCATATTCACATAGATGCTTAATAAAAGCTATCTGATGATATAATGAATGTTTTAACTCTTGAGGAAGTGCACACAATTGGCAACTGTTTTTCAAGACTCACCATCCAGCAAACTAAATTTTCTCACTTTAAATCTTTCATGTCATATTTTTGACATTTAATTAAAATTTTGGAACTAACATCAACACATTAAAAATATAAATGAAAGTAGCATTAACTATAAACTTTAGGAGTTAAAATAAATACAAGTGTGGATTAGAATAAAATTATGTTGACAATACGAAAATCAAAACTGCCAAAATGATTAGACTTTTCCTTGAAAATATCCCATCCATTGCTTTCTCTCCAACAAACAATAGCAAAAGGGAAGGTAGCAAAAAAGGAAACAGGAAAGCCTGCTTTGATAGCTGGACATATCGATTTAATTGGCTAAAAAGTCCAAATGCTAATGCTCCTAATAATCAGCCATTCTTTTTGTGTTTTGGTAACATATATCCTTATACAATTTATGTCAAATGGAATTTTTTGATTCACCTCTGACATTTCAAAGTTTCCGTTTTTGAATTCCCCTAGTCTTAAGTAAGTAACACAATGTCTACTTTGTTTGAAATCTACAACATTTTCCCCAACATCTAGGGCTCCATGATGTAAAATGTCATTTTGCCGATCTTCTGTTCCAGTACTCACTTTAATTTTTTTAATTAAAATTGGGTTCTCAAATATAATCACAAAGACATCTCCTACTGAAGGTGGTTTCCCCCAAAAGTACTCATCAACACTACTATAAGCTTTGCTTGCTTCATAATTTTCGAAAACATTCATATTGGTGTAGAGATTTGCAGGAGGGTTATCAGGGATGTCGAATGACTCTTCTTCAAAATCATCATCTTTCAGCTTATTCTCAGTCCCTTTATACGATGAATAATAACCCATGTGCTGAAAGAGAGATGGTTTAAAACGGATCACATTTTTCTGAGCTAAAAGACCTCGAAAATGAGTCAATAGCCAATCACAAGGCATTTCTTGATAAAACATTAATAAAAAGTGTGCCAAACGTGGGAGATCATGAGAATGATAAAGTTTTCCAATGTAGCCCAGCTTCGAGAACTCAAGAGTTACCCAGTAGGTTCCTTCTAGGGATGTAATGACTTTCTTGATGGCAGTTAAGAAATTTTTTGAACATCGAACGTCATCTTCAAGCATTACATAATAGTCTGAAGTATTGGCACAAAAATTAAGCAGAAAAGCATAATCTACATTTTGCTTAGAACGAAATCTGACTCTGTCTTCTGGATCATTGTAATTTCTTTTAAGGCCATCCAGGATTGGGTAATATTCCTCTGGAGCATGTATAACTATTAATCTTCCTGCAATAATATGGTGGGCAAATTTCTGTGTAATATCCTGGACCATGACATCACGCCAGGATGAATTAAAGTCTGCCAGGTGAACCACCACTGAAATTTCCTTCAGCTCTTCATAGCTGGATTGCTCAAAAATTGACTTGATTGTCTCAAGTAAATAGTTTCCTTTTTTTCGTTTCACTGATGAAAGTCCAATTGTAAGAAACCCTGAACAAAAGAATTAAAAAAGAAGACAAATTAAATGGGAAATAGGTTTTGAATAACATATAAAAAATCTTTTCCCCTTGGGTCTGCTATGATATTAGGTATATCTAGTAAATGATATATATTTGCATATTTTGTGAGTGAAGTCTTATGCTAAATATATAAAAGCTGTAGTACTTAATACATAATTGGTTTTTCTTTGGAAAAAAATGCATCTTAAGTCCAATGACATATAAGCCTATTGATGTAAACATTTGTTTGTGAAATAAAAAATATTATTTAAGGTGTTTTGCAGCTTAATGTGCTCATAAATGCCCATTAGAAAAATAGATGTTTGGATAATATCCACACTATTAAAAAATGCAAAAGGAGAAGGATGTTAAGGATGAACAAATCAGTCTCAAAGGATGAAAAAGAAAATTAAGCATAACTCAGTCTTTTAATCATCTTTAAATTTTTCATAGAAAACACGTTACATTTTCATTTCTTTTTGATCACTGTCATTATCTTGCACTAAAAAAATTAATAATTGGACTTCGCAATTTTATTTTGAAATTTACTAGAATGTTAATTAGAATGCAAACAAAATTATAAACTATTTTTAAAGACTGCATTATTATTTGAATGTTTAGTACATTTTCCAGTACATAAATATCACTGTTTTCCTTATTTTGAAACACATTTTAGAGCAATTTTCTGTGAGGAAATTTTTATTTAGATACCTAAAATCTAAAATTAGAAACTGGATATTTGTAGGGAATAAAATAAAGCCTTATGAAATGGCAGTTTACATCTAAGAAGTGTAGATGTCTCTTCCTTGAAATATTTTCACTTTATAAATCTCTGATTCTCACCATGATTCACCTACATGAATAAAATTTCCTACTACTTGAAAATAGGAAAATGTTTACATTCACCAAGATTACTGTCTTAATACAGACACCTACTTGTGACTTATGCAATACTGAAAAAGCAGAAATAATAATAATTATTCCAAGAATAATCCAAGAATAATCTTTCTCACTAGGCTGTTAGAGAGGTAGAGATTTACACATTTTGTTCAAATACCTGGATTTATGACCCTAACTTCTTTTGAAAAATGAATATGTTCTCTGGTACCATTCAACTCAAGATTCCAGCCTTTACTAATGCCCTAGAACACTTTCTACATGAAAGACGGGAATCTATGCATTTTGCCTGTAATATGTATCTTGAATATTTCTAACGGTCTTTTGGGATAGTTTTGCACTTGTCATTGTTTCTGCTTGGTAGATGAGGAAAGGAAACTCAATCACAGGAAGATACATTCACTTGTGCAAAGTGTAACACCCAGTGAGTAGTGTGGAGCCAACATCCCAGAGTGCCCTGCGTTTTCCCTGTGTTTTATATCACCTCTTTGTATAAAGCAGTGGCATATGTGCCAATACATTTCAGTAAACTTAGGACGGAAAGGGAGAATCAGTAATGTTTGCACAAAGGTAGTGTAACAGATGGAGATAAAAATAAACATTGGCAATCTTAAGCAGTTAGAAGAAAGCTTAAGAGCAATAGACATTTGAGATGAAGGAATGAATGGGAGATAGACTTAAAGAAGCCCGAATTAAGTTAAGTTACAATTTCCTCCACCTGGTGATCACAGACTCACTTGTATAAACACTTCTTAATGGGGAACTCAATTTCTGTAGTCCCCACAGACCTATTAAGAAATTCATGATATCACTGTGTTTCATTCATTTCATGAATTCTATTTTTCACACAAAAACATTTTAAAATCAGGTTGAATATTACAATTAATGGCATCTTACAATTAAAACTGATAATGCTTATGGTCTTTTAGTGGCACATTAATTAGATCATGATACCTTCTACAGTCTATGATGTCTTGAAATCCATTAAGTGTGTGTATTTACTTCTCAGATCCAATCTACTAATAGTGAGTTGGCTAGTTTTCTCCAAAAATTGAGGTCTACCTAGAACCTCAGAATGTGACCTTATTTGAAAATAAAGTCTTTGCAGATATAATTATTTAAGGATCTTGAGATAAATCATATTGAATTTAGAGTGGGATCCAAATGCAATAACTGGTCATACCTGAAGAAGAGGAAAGAACACAGAGAGACACAGAGACTAAGAGAAGAAGACCCTGTGGTAACGGAGGCTGGTAGTTATGCCCCCACAAACTAAGGAATGCAAGGGTGACCAAAAGCTGAAAGAGACAAGGAAAGATTCTCCCCTATAACTTTCAGGTGAGTGGCTCTGCCCGCAACTTGATTTTGAACGTCTGGTCTCCAGAAATATGAGAGAATAAATATCCATTGTTTTAAACTACCTAGTTTGTGGTAATTGGTTATAGCACCTTGGTAAACTAAAACAATGACTCTCACTACTTCAAAAGCAGTGGCAAGTCATTAAAAACCAAAGCATTAGAGCTGGAAATTGTATCGGTATGAAAATGGTTGTTTTTAAAAGGGAAGTTTTAAAAGCTCAAATAAATTGATTTTTCTCAGTCTCGCTACATGGTCCTACAAGCAAACTGTTTGAAAGTTTATATTACAATTAAGAATTTTAAAAATTTCTTTTTTGGGGCTATAAATGGAGCTGGATCAATAACTGTAATTTGTGAAGAAACACTGAATTACTTCTCAAAGAATATATATTAGTAATGCCCAGAAAGTTTTATTGCGATACAGATGAAGCTGGTTGTCATTATTTTAAAACAAAAATACTTTATGTGCTCTTGATTTGAAAGTGTAGGGATACTTACGCTTTCTTTGTAAAGGCGTGGCAGCTAAGTAGCGATAGGTGACATTGATGGCTCCTGAGAAATTAGATAAATCTTTGAAAGTGTGCACATAACGTTCTGAATTCAGCTGGTGTGTGGATGTTTCCCTTATAAGTTGTTTGTCTCCTTCCTGAATGCCAAGAAGGAGGCAGAGAAAATAAATAAATAATAGATGTCATGATTAAATAAAATTTCTCCTTATGCAACAAATATGTTGTTGATATGTAACATGGGTATTATCTAAATCTCAACTACTGGCGCCACAAGCTACAGGACCCCATCTCTCACCTGAATTCCCACCTATAGTCGCTACTCCAGGCTCTCCTACTCTATTGTGCTCTTCATACTTCTCTTCCACTTGCTTTTCCACAATATACACTAATAATGGCATTTTCTAGACAAAAAATTCCCGCATGAAAACTCCTACTGCCTTTATGTTAAAATTCAAAATCTTTACAATAATTCAATGACCTTAAAATTTCACAATAATCTACTTGTATCATGTAAAGCTAATTCTCACAAGTTTCCCATATTTGAGTCATATTAAGCTATTTCATCTTCTTTAAGCACTGTTTAATAATACCAGACATTATTTCTATATAATTATTTCTGGGAAATTTATTAATCAAGAAGTTTTAGTCAGTCACTTATCAATGGCCACTATAATCAAGGGCTGTTGAGAATAGATAGCCATGGTCCTTGTGATGTGAGTGTTCTTTCAACTGTCCTCAAGATATCTTCATACACATTTGTACCAAGTTAAGGAAATGTCTTCAGAACTTGCACTAATTTTTCCCATGATTGTTTGCTTGTTGTTTGTGTGTGTGTGTGTGTACATGTGCATGCATGCATGCAAACATGTGTGTTTGTGTGTGGTATTCTGTTGAAGTCTGGTCCTTTTATGTTTATGATCCTTCTTATATTAATTGGTAATGGACGTATTCGATCTTTGAGAAGGTCTATGCTGAGTGAAATAAGTCAAGCAGATAGAGTCAGGTATCCTATGGTTTCATTTACTTGTGGAGCATAGGAATAACAAGGAGGACATTGGAAGATGAAGAGGAGAAGTGAGATGGGGGAAATCGGAGGGGCAGAAAAACCACGAGAGACTGTGGATTCTGAGAAACATACCAAGGGTTTTGGGGGGTTTGGGTGGGTATTATGAAGGACATGTATTGCATGGAACATTGGGTGTGGTGCATGAACAATGAATTTTGGAACATTGAAAAAAATAAAATTAAATTTAAAAAAAAAAGAAAGTTTATATTAAAAAAGATTCATATTTAGCTTAAATATATCCTGTTAATTATTAATTGGTCCCTTTTTCTCTCCTCTTTAGTATAAATTCAATAGTAGATTTTGATTATCTAATCATGATTTGGTCAAGTCTTTATTGGTTATACATTATTATCAAAATATCGACTTGCTTGCTCTTTGTATAAGGTTCACTACCACAGGTAGAATATATTCAAAGATAACCTATTTAGAAAGAATTTTGTTGTTTTTGGCAAGTGTCTACTGTACTGCGTGATGTTATATGGATCTATTCTACTATTCCATATACAATAGCAGGTCAGGCATGTGCAAGCAGTTAAGACTATAAAGAAAGTAAATGCATTTGAACCAATTTGGTCCTCATATTATCTGACTGTAGTCAATAAAACTTTAATTAAACCCCTGTTATAAAAAATTAGAAAGGATTCAAATACAGACCTTACCTCATTTGGAATATTCAATACTTTGTATTGCATTCAAATGTCAATGGAGAAAAAGACTGACTCAAAACTTTAAATCAATGGCCAGACTGGAATTGTCTTAGAATAAAAATTAGGTAATAGTAAATCATGACTGGAAAGAGTTTCAATCTGGTCTTTGCTAATTCAAAATCCTTCGGAATATCTCTTTTGCATATTCAATTATGTTTATAAACCTATACTTGGTCTTTACTATATTTCTATATTTTATATTGTCTTAATTGAGAAAAAGAGGTTAGTGTTTTACGATATTTATAGCATATTTGCCACCTATCAGTTGTAGACTTTCAAAATATTTGGAATTATGTCTTGAATTCTCTACTTCTTATAAATATACTAATTGCATAACTATTGAATTCTGATTATTGTAATTTCTTTTTTTTTATTTACACATAAATATTTTCATTTTTGTCTTTCTGAAAACTTATAAAACATTATTAGAGTTTTAAAATAAATTTAGGACTACTAAAAAGTAACTAAGGCCTCAGCTCAGTACCAACTTCTTTAATAGTGATGTAATAGGGTCCATTATCAATAGGATCTAGAAGAAAAATCTTTAAGAATCACAGTAGTCACAATTCTGAATTCATTTTGCCATTCTGCTCTTACGTGATGTTACATTCTAAAGGAAGTACAGGATCTTGGCTATTTCTTTAAGAATTCTATTTTGAATGTGTAAAAATCCTGACCTTTTCTGTGTTAAGATAGAGTACATTCATCCTGATTGAAGGACATAACAGAAAATAAAATGAAATGGAACTTATATGAAAGCACTTTATTAAATTCTCAAGAACAAGCTTCTTTACACTTTTCAGCATAAATAAATAATGCAGCTTTCGCCTGAGTCAGCCTTGTTGGCTGCTTTCCAGAGGCATCTACCTGAACAGTTAGGCTCTCCCTGGATACCTTCTTTCTGTAGCTGCTCTGCTAGGGTGTATTTCTCAGTAATAAGACAAAGCTTTATGACAATCATTTTCTGGATAGGAATGCAATTCAATGGACTAGCTGCAGACTAAGTGTATACCCTTGTGGCTACTTTGAAGATGCTCACAGCCCAGAGGCTAAGTTGATTGGGCATGTAGTGTCTCTCCTACTTAGTTTGCCTTGTAATAGCATTTGTCTCTTACACTGAGCTTGGCTTCCTTTCCCAATGAAAGGCGCATATGTCTCGGATATGTAAGCATACATTAAACTGCTATATGCCAAGGATTTCAGACCACAAATGGATTTTCTAGCAAAAACAGCAGAAAAGAATGTGCTAAGTAACTCCAGAGATCTTTTACTTGTAATTGTTTATCTGATTTCTCTGAATTATAACTGTTATTTTCCCCTGAAATAAGGAAGGTAAGAAAAGAAAGATCAACCAATGTTTATGTTTTAGCAATAGTACACATTGTGGCATTCTGGAGTCAAGGAAAAAAAAAAACTAAATGACATAATTTTGTGAAAACTGAAATAAACACAGATAAAAGGGTCAAAAGAGACAAAGGTTACAAAGAAGCTACATTATATACTAGTATGTGGCTGGCTTTCTGTGGCTATTAAACATTTTTAGAAAAACAATTTTAATGTAGTTTTACATTAATTACTTAAATGTTTTAAGTCTTTATACATATTAAGCCTTGGGATAAAATTTAGCTCTGAATACATTTAGGTTAAAAATAATCACCTAGGAAATAGTGAGAAACTAAACTAATAAAAATACTGTCATTAAATTTTCAGTAAGCAGGGGGTGCCTGGGTGGCTCAGTGGGTTAAGCCACTGCCTTCGGCTCAGGTCATGATCTCAGGGTCCTGGGATCGAGTCCCGCATCAGGCTCTCTGCTCAGCAGGGAGCCTGCTTCCCTCCCCTTCTCTCTCTGCCTGCCTCTCTATCTACTTGTGATCTCTTTCTGTCAAATAAATAAATAAAATATTTTAGATCTTTCTCTGTCAAATGAATAAATAAAATATTTTAAAAAATAAATTTTCAGTAAGGGGAGTGATTGTGTTTAACCATCATTTTAACTCATTTTTTTCCAACTTAATATAAGTATTTAAAAATAATTATAAACTTTTAAAATGAAGGAGCGAAATCTTCTCTACTCTTGGGCTGATTTGTAAATTTGGCTAATTATATATGTAATCTAGCCAGAGAAAATTTCACTAAGAAAGTACTCTTTATTAAGCATTGCTTCATTAAATCACACGTTTTACATTAGATACATAGGACTGAAGCTTGGATAGAAATGTGTAAAAATCCACAAGACAGGGCAAAAGTATCTTATCCTCTTACAGATATACACTCTATTACTTTTTATACATTTTATAATGATTTGAAGAGGTTCTATATCAAGATATAAGGTTGTTTGCTGCATACAATGATCTTTTGTCTGCTTAAAATAAAACACTGAAATTATGTTTAAAAGTGTCTCACAAATGCAGCAAGTCATTGAATACAATAAACATCCTGCCAATGCCATGTGTTTGATTTACAAGATGTGATTTACTGCTGCCAGTAAACACAGATGCAAGAGATAAATTTTTATTACAAAATTAAATCATTTATCAAAGGCTCTCCTTGTTAATTTATGACCTTTAATTTTATCCAGAAAAAAATAGGGGGATCACATGGGCCTTGTTATATTGTCTTTAAGTCTCATAAACCTAATAATCAGGTTTAAAGAAAGGTCAAAATGCATGCCATTAGTTAAGTTTCTCCAGTTTGCTATGTTTACCTACATCATGCCTAGTCAAATTCTATTCATCTGTGGTGATTTTAGCCATCATGAATTGTCTATGGAAAACAGAATAAAGGAACCACAAGATCAAGAAACATTTATGAATGTAAAAGGCATAGGCATAGTCAAAATCTAGAATCTGGCAGAATTTTGTCATCAAAGAATGATGCTAACGGAAGCAAGATGCTTTACAGAAGACCTCCTGAGAGGTTCTGTCCCAAGATCAAACGGTTGGCTTATCGCTATAGAATAGTACATGGCAAATAATGCGTAGGTAAGATCATGTTCAATTAGTGAAATAAAACATTTTACTGGGAAATGCTTTTTGTGGTTTTTGGCAGATTTTTCTCTTGCTAAGATAGTCATTGAAACTTTCAGCATGCTTGCATGGTGGAAAGTACTTTTCAGTCCTCTCTGTGTCCAAAGATTTTGATTTTCTGAAATATGTGAACAAGAGTAATAACATAAAGATTGGGATTTTTCCAAATATCTTAAACTCAATTCAGAAATTGAATTTAAAAAATGTCCATGTTATTCTCATCAGACACGAACTGGTGTGATACAGTCATAGCAACTAAAGAACAAATTGAGATCTCAAAGTTAGCCTGAGTAAGTCCTTTTCTATGTTTCTAGAATTTACTTAAAAATTCATTTACATATTATATACTAATGTATCCTTTTTAAACTACTGAATAGTTTTCACAGCATCTCTAGTTCTTGAGGTTCTATACTACTTTTCACTGAATATAAATATATAACATGGTGGCCAATTATGACTATTCAAAATCAAGTGAAGTGTCATACATTATAATAAAATATTATTTCTTAACAAAATAGCATAATTAGTACCATTAATTAAAAAATAAATTTTAAAAACTTTGATGATATATAAAAAATTGAGAAAGTAAGGACTGATATCTTTAAGCAATTTTTAAAAATTCTACATATTTCAAATTAAAGCTCCAAAATTATTATGGCTATACATAAAATTAATTCAGCATAGTGATGATAGCTAATTTACTTATAGCCAAATACACATCCCTGAGCTACTATATGCAGCATTAAAGAAAATATTGCAACATAAATCAAAATAATTGTAATGCTGGTATTCTAGAATGAATACAAAAAGTAGCTAGGTGGAAAGTATACATGTTAGAGTTTTGCTCAAACTAAGACTATTTCAGCAGCCTGGGATTGAAGTTTGGTTAAAATTGGACTAAGCTTAATTTGATTTAGACCTTATTTGTAACAACAACAACAAAAATAATCCCCCAAACTTACCAGAACATAGCTGTCTTCAATGTACAAGTTCATAAAGAGAAGGAAAATGACAAGAACTCCCAAGAATGACACTGTGGAACGCTTTCGCAGGCATCTCATTTTATCGAGTATTTCAAAAATGTGCTTCATTTGATAAAACTTAAACATTCTATCCTGGGGAAAAGGGGCACAGAATTACTGACAATTAACTTTGGATGTAAATATTTCTTTATAGGTATCAAAAGCTGTCCTTTATAACAAGACACCCTTCACCTCTAAAGTTGTTTCCAATTTCACACATATGATTTTCACAGATTATTAATATCTTAACATACGATCAATGTACTGCTTTATATTGATGTGGAGTAAATAAAAATAAAAAGCAAATCTTAGTTTTTTCTGAACAAATAAACATTGACAATAATGCCAAAAAAAAAAAGTCCTTTCATGAGAAACAGCACAATAATAAGAGAGAAAGATAAACATTAAGGTAACTTCTACCTCCTCGTATTATAATGTAATGAAAATGTAAGAAACTAGAAGCTTGGGCCTAATATTGATCCTGGAGTAAGTGCACCGGAAAGAGCACCTGGGAGGGAACCTGGGTCAAGGAAAGAGAAGTCATAAAGGAAGTTAAACTTTTGGGCTAAGTCCAAACATATCTTTGAGAACTTGAGTTACAGTTGGTTTGGTTACTTTTCAGTAATTCTTGTTAAATCAGAGTAAATCCTAGAGTGACATATCTACATGGCCTTGCTTGATCTACTAACTAAGAAGTTTGGCTGGTTAAAATAATTCATGAATTGCAAAATAGCAAAATGAGCATCAGCAAGATTAGTGGAGATCTGTTTTTTTCCCATTCTACTCTTCATTGTGTGTTATCTTCTAATCATTGATTTATTTAGATGACTGATCATTTGTTTAAAAACTATAAACATATAAAAACATATAAAAAATCAAAAGACTAGTTGAATCATATTTTGTCTAAAATCAAGGATAATCTGGAAACTGTACCACGTCTAGCTGGGTACTGGGTCTCCCTGAGCTCAGTGTTAGGATGAGGTATGGATATGAATAAAGAACTTCAGGAAGTGGAAATGGCTTCTTAAATGATGTCTAGGACATAGCAATCAAACAATGTCTCTTCGCAAAAAAGAATTTATGAATCCTTATAAATTATAAGAAAGACTATTAGGAATTGGGAAAAAGGGTTAACAAAGGGGAAGAATGGAAATATTCTCAAAGAAAATATAAGAATTACTGTTCATTTCCTTTAGCCATATTTTTCTCTAGGGTTATTTTTATTTTTCTTGTTGACTTGTAGAAGTTTTAAATGTATGTGTAGAGATGCATACATATACATTTATCTTTGCTTATGATGAAAATATTTAGCTATCTTCCCCAAGTATTATATCTTTTATTGGGTTCGGCCAACCCTGAGGTGGAGAATGAAACGATTACTCCACTCACCTCGGTAGGAGAAAGGAGAGGGCATGGGGACAAGACACACTAAGGGCAAAATGTCCCAAGCTAAACTCCCTTTACTTTTATTGTGAATGTTGTCACTACATTAGGGAATAAGAAAAACAAGAAGGAACGTGAAGCTATAATAATCAGGACAGTGGCATAGGGAGTAACCTCAGAACAAGCTGTGTTCCCAATGTGTGAGCAGGCAAGAAGAGCGTGGAGTACTGACCACAGAAGATAAATGTTTCTGAAGTTTAAGCATTTACTCCCTGGATGAGCGAATTGGGCCGCAAAAAGGATCTGGCTGTTTTCAGCCCAGAAACTGCAAAGGAGGCCCAGTTTTCCAGACACTTCTTTGCTTTTCAACTAGTTTCACCCAGGGAGGCATGTGTTTATTAAATCTGATCTAGCCAGGCATTGTGAATTCTCACAATTTTCCTCTTCTTGGTCTGACTTTTGCAGTACAGAGTTTTTCATTTCAAATTTATTTCATACATAAGACTTTTTTTGGTATAGTGTTTTGAAAATTGTTCCCAATTTTGATGTCATATGGACAACCTCCTTAATTTTTTTATGGATAGATTTTTAATATATCTAGGATTTATCTTTTTTGTCTTTTATCATGTACTAGAATAATTTTATATGTTTTTTATTTTTCATCTGGAGAGCTGATGGTCTTCAACTTATAGTGTACTGGTCATAACTACTAGTCACTCCTGACTTCAAAGCTGTGGGGAAGTATAATCGCCCGCATAATCAGAAATAAAAAAGAACGTTACTATTGTATATCACATGTTATACCAAATCAATCATTTTTTGATAAATGATGCCACTTCTATAATAGGGTCATTTTCTAATTTGCATTTAGAGGTTAAAAATGTATTTATAGATCCATCATTTATAACATTTTTCAACAAAAAAATACATAACAATTTTAAACCAGAGCATTATAAGTGAAATTCTGTTATCTGATAATGGTTTTGTAGATAAAACCACATTATGTTTGTAAGATTTTCATCTGAATTTTGAAAATTGACAAAAATACAAAGTATTAGAATCTAATCATACACCAATGGACACAATATTTTAAAATATTTTTAAATGTCAATTTGGGAAGACCTATCAATAGCATAAAATGCATGTATTCACTTTGACTCAGCAATTATACTTCTAAAAATCTATTCAAAACCAAAAATTGTATTTGTGAGTAAACGTTTAGCTATGGTGTTAAAAGACAGTGATGTCTGTAAAATAAATTGGAAACTATTAAGATGTTAACAGCTGTTATCTTAATATAGAATTATCAAGAGTTTTCAATCCTGTTTTTACTTTTTTCAATTTTCGTACTTTCAAAAGTACATATATTCAGTATTATTTAAAAAGTTACTTTTAATTTTCAAAATTCTCTATCATCTGTTGGAAAAAAACTGCATTTTATTTCTTGGACACAAACATAAACACAGACTTTTTTTTTAAGAAAATAAAATTTAAAAATATGTAGCACTGTATGGTATGTTTTGGATGCTCTGAATTTGAATGCTATAAGCTCAATAAAAATGCTAAGTCAAGAAGTATATTCTAATTCTATTCTCTTGAGAAAAAGACAAAATGTAAAAAAAAAGTGACGCAAATTGAATCTGCAAAGTTCAAATGTAGAAATTACATATAAAGAAAATAAGTCTATCTATTAAAAGTTATTAAATACTTACTAAATACTAGGCAATATAGTTTGCATGAGTAGCTCACTGGCCTTTCATAACAATACTGAGATTTTAATACTCCCATTAGCTTTACAAATAAAAAAGAAAGAAAAATCCAGAGTTTTCTTGAGGTGTCTCTAAAAGGAATAATTCCAGTTTTTAAATATTAAAATTGATCAGTCTGCTTGATTAACGACTATTGGTATACAGTTTACTAATTAGGTTTCATATGACATTTTAGATATCATGTTGCCAACAAACTATCCCACATATATGATGATAATAACTTGTGATATCAATCTCTTGAATAAAATAGAAATAATATAAAAGACATAAATTCAATTTTTTGGCAGAAAAAATTTTAACTAAATCTATTTAGCCTAAAAAAATACAAATATATAATGTGAGGAGGTGGGTGATATATGGTATTTCAAGTGATATGAGAAGTAGGAAGTATAATACTTTGGAGGCAATACTTGAGAGCACTCTGCAACAATGCAAAATAGTACAAGACAATGACAAAATCACAAGTTGTAATTCCAGAGTTAACAAAGAAAGAAAGACAGAATCCCGAGAGAATAATGGTGACCACCTAAATTCTAAGATCCAATCCTTCACATCAGAATCCTCCAAAATCCACTCAGAACAATCAGAGCACGAATAACCTTCCATAGTGTACATCCTGAGTATACCCATGAGAAAGATGATAGCACAAATTTCACTGTATATATAAATGAAAACAATAACACCCAGAACAAGCAGAACTGGCTGAGGACCCCAAACCAGAGTAAACAAATGATTGGAAAACAGATCAAAATATGTGTCATTTATTTAAAAAAAAATACCAGACAAACTACAATAAAAGAAAATTAAGGAAGATAATTATTCATACAAACTTCTTCTCCATCTGAAACAGGATCATCTGGGTCCAGGAAAATCCAAATAAATATTTTTTAAAAAGAAAAAAAAGACAAAATACAATAAATTAAATATACTGAAAGGAAAACAAAATAACTGATTTCAGGTAGGGGGAAGGGACTCTATGGTCACAACTTTCTGTTGTGTCATGAGGCAAGAAAACTCTTAGAGATTAGTAGGAGCATTTCCAAAGGACATAGAAAACAGCTTGAAGAGGAGTCTATTGAGAAAATTTGGGAAAATCTATCCATCAAAAATGACTGTGATTGATAGTAAAATATTGAATTTATATAATTTCGTGTATATAGAGCAATGATAAAAAGTAGAGAAAGAGAAAGTAAGAAACCTATCTACCAAAATTAGAGGTGATCGCTGCATCATCTGATTTAGAAACTGGTCTTTGATAGGAAAGTATTAAGGTTTCCTGCATTTCTAGGAGGAACTGTATTTCACCCACATTTAATGACTGGTATTTTCAGATACTGGACAACAGGCAGCACAGGGCAATGATCTCTGAGGGAAAGGAAATGAAAGAAGTAAATGCCAGGATTTTTCTAGTTTGTTGCCAGAAGGCAGTTTTCAAAAGCCAGGGCAGGAAATTGATGAAAGAATTTGAAGAAGTCACACATAAAAAGATAACCTCTGTTCATGTATTGAAAGAGCTAGTATCATTAAAAAGCCTATATTACTCAAATAGATTCAAGAGATTCAATGCAATACCTATCAAAATTCCAATGGCGACTTTTTTTTTATAGAAATAGAAAAAAAATTCCAGAATTTCTCTGGTATCACAGAAGACCCTGAAAACCCAAAGCAAACATAAGAAAGAATAACAAAGCTAGAGGTATCACACTTCCTGATTTCAAACTACTGTATATTACAAAACAATAGTAATCAAAATGATATGATACTGTCACAGAAACAGACACAGTTCAATGGATAGAATCAAGAGCTCAAAAATAAGCCCACCCATTTACTGTCAACTAAATATTTGACAGGAGAGCCAAGAATACTTGATAAGGAAAGGATAGTCTTTTTAACAAACAATGCTGGGAAAACTGGACAGCTATATGCAAAAGAATAAACTGGGCCCCTCTCAAGAATTAGAACAGTTTCTGGAATGTAAAGACAGAAATAATTCATGTTCCCTTCATCCGGAATAGAAAAAAATTGTAATAGATTGGGCATCAGATGGAGTACTCAGGAGACTATTCCCTTAGTAGGTAACATCAGCCCGAGACTGGAGGCTTCTCTGAAACCAGCACTTTAATGGCAAAAATGGATAAAGGGAATTACTATCAGAAAGGGAAATTCTAACTGGAGGGTATTATGTTGAGTGAACTAAGTCAATCACAGGAAGACAATTATTATATGGTTTCACTCATATGAGGAATATAAGAAACAGCAGAGAGGATCATATGGGAAGGGAGGGAAAAATCACATCCCAGAAACTGTTCTAATTGTTCTTTCCAGTGATTCCTTACCAGTGTTGGATAGTGTTCTCACACACATGCACTAAGTGCTCAGTTAAAGACATTAGGGAAACCCTTTGCAGATCTCTCTCTTTCTGACTCTCTCTGCCTTCATTTGTAATCTCCACATAGCTTTCTCCTCTCTGGTACTCCGGCTGTGAATTCTAGCCAGGTCAGAATCTCAAACTTCTCAACTATGTCTCTTTATCCTAGAGAGCCCACTGTCTAATTGGATTCTCTCTCCTCATACTGCAGCCTAGAAACTCTGAACAGTTATCTCATTTGTTTCCCTTCTACCAGGAATCCTGCCCTTTTCTGCTTGTTGTACAAAGTGTGGACATTTGTTTCACATACTTAGTCTAGTTTTTCAGTTAAGGAAAGAGGGTAAATCTGTTCCCTGTTTCTTCATCATGGTCAGAAATATCTTGCTGGTTTTATAATTCTTCGCTTATGCTTTCTTCTCTTTTTCTTGAAAAATAGTATTACATTATTGTCTGCTTTTAATGTTACTTGGAATTTCTAATGGCACCTGTTTTTCTTTCCATTATAAATGATTTGGCAAATGTAAAATGGATTGGTTGTGCTGTCTAGAGACTTGTTAAATTTTTTTTTTTAAAAGTAGGCTCCATACCCAATGTGGAGCCCAGTGTGGGGCTTGAACTCGGACCTGAGCTGAGAACAAGAGTCGAATGACTAACGACTGAGCCACCCAGTTGCCCCTGGGCTTAAGTCATTTTTTAAAAGAAAATATTTTCTAACTATGCTGCATGTGTGAGTAAGCACACATGCACAGATACACACAAACCCAAACTTTAGACTGTATAAAAGAAATATGTTATAAAACCATTATTCAAAAAGGCTAAAGGTAAAGGGATGAGCAAAATATTTTGAGCAAGTTCAAACAATGAGATAGCATAGTTTCATATCCCAATATACAATGTGAGTGAATAAAGGCCATAAAAGCATAAAACTACTTAATTAAGTTTACTTTGTAAAGCTAAACACTGCAATTCCTGACAAAATACTACCAAATAACACAACCAGCAACTTCTTAAATCCGAAACAACAGAAGATTCAATAAGTCAAAATGTCTAATGCTAGGAATCTATAATGCTCACAGCCCAAGACAGATCAAGAGACCAAAAATTGTGAAACATCAGAGCAGAAATGTGTGTAAATCAAGAACTCTTAGAAACATAAGCACATGTTTATGGATCTGCAAACATAGTGAGGACTAATAGTAGTCTTCTCTCAGAATCCTACAGTTTAAATAGTCAAAAAAATAGGAAAGAGCATCTGGATAATCCAACATTATCTCTTAATATTTAATTTGTGTGTGTGTGTGTGTGTGTGTGTGTGTGTATTGGTAAAAAAATATATTTGGTTAAAAGTAAATATGGTTGGTAGGAATTTTAAAGACTGTTTCCTGTCTGGCCATAAACCAATATAATACAAAATAAGCTAACCAAGGAGGAGACAACCACATCTGATGAAAGAGATTGATGGTTTATGTAGAAATGTGATAGTAGAGAGATTTAAAACAAGGCAACTCCTAGATACCATGGTAGCATTAGTGGGTAACGATTTTTATTTATTGATTTTGGAGGGAGGGAGTCAGAAGAAGAGGAAGAGAGAATCTTAAGCAGACTCCACCCCGAGTGTGGAGCCCAACATGGGTCTCAGTCCCACTATTATGCGATCTTGACCAGAACTGAAAAGAGTCAGACACCCAAATGACCCACACACTCCAAGTAGTCATTTTTAATTAACAGACACTCTGCAACAGAATTTGTCTCTCAGGGTCCTAGTGTGAAAAGAAAGCATGTTGATACAAGTAACTGATAAAGGTATCTATTGAAAACCAATAAATTGAGCTTGAGAAACTCAAGTTCACCATCCTTTACAAACTGGAAGTAGTAAAAGAAAGTAAAAACTTGGTTTGAAATTATTAAATAGGTAAGCACAGCCTGATAACAAAAACTGCACTAGCATGCTCCTGCTTGAAAATTTCAGTCATACAAGTGAGGACAGATTATCTGAGCAGTCATTTGGTTCCGTATTCAAACAGTGTCTTATTTGTTAGAAAATTTTCACTTAGTCTCTGAATAATTTTAGAAAGGTAAAAAGTGTTTTTCAGAGGTCATGGATTGATTATTACAGATTAGGTTCATTTAGGAAAATCAACCTAGGTTCATTTAGAAAAATGATAACTCATATTATCATGGTTTGAGTGAATTAGGTTCATTTAGAAAAATGATAACTCATATTATCATGGTTTGAGTGAATTATTTTCTTCAGATGACATATATCATCTTTATATACCCTAAATGTCATGAGAAATTTATTTGCTAACAATATATGCTATGATACACTTTATCTCTTGCACGTATAATGAGACATGTTTTGTTTAGTAGTTTTACTGCAAATGTTTTAAAAAATAGCTTCTTTGTCAGAAATTTATAATAAAACACTGTTGATTGTGAATTTAGTTAGGGAAATAAGGATATATAAAAACTCTACTCCTCTACTCCAAATGTACGCTAAGTTGGCACATCTGGTTCAATAAGACTTCATTTTTTTTTTTTTTTTAAGAATCATATTCTCTGGCTAAAATTAACAAGTCAAAAAATGACAGATGCTGGCGAGGATGCGGAGAAAGGGGAACCCTCCTACACTGTTGGTGGGAATGCAAGCTGGAGCAACAACTCAGGAAAACAGCATGGAGGTTCCTCAAAAAGCTGAAAATAGAGCTACCCTATGACCCAGCAATTGCACTACTGGGTATTTACCCTAAAGATACAAATGTAGTGATCTAAAGGGGCACATGTACCTGAATGTTTAGAGCAGCAATGTCCACAATAGCCAAACTATGGAAAGAACCTAGATGTATATGTATGTATTTATGTATATGTATATGTATATATACATGTATATGTATGTATGTATGTATATAGATATGTACATACATACATATATATATACAATGTATGTGTGTGTATGTGTATACACACACAATGGAATACTATGCAGCCATCAAAAGAAATGAAATCTTGCCATTTGTGACGATGTAGATGGAACTAGAGGGTATTATGCTTAGCGAAATAAGTCAGTTGGAGAAAGACAACTATCATATGATCTCCCTGATATGAGGAAGTAGAGATGCAACATGGGGGGTTTAGGGGGGAGGAAAAGAATAAATCAAAGAATATGGGATTGGGAGGGAGACAAACCATAAGAGATTCTTAATCTCACAAAACAAACTGAGGGTTGCTGGGGGGAGGAGGTCGGGAGAGGGTGGTGGGGTTATGGACACTGGGGAGAGTATGTGTTATGTTGACTGCTGTGAAGTGTGTAAAGCTGGCAATTCACAGACCTGTACCCCTGGGGATAAAAATACATTATATGCTTATAAAAAATTAAAAAAAATTAATTAAAAAACAATGAATTCTTTTGGACAATTCTTTTGGACAAAACTACAATTTCTTCATCCTGTGTCCTACTTCTCCTTCCCATTCCTGAGATAAAATAACCAAAGCTTGCTGTTTTGTAATAATAAAAGTAGTTTTATATTAAAAGAAAAACAAAAACAGACTTCTTACAGGAAATACAAATGTCCTTGTGTCCACTATGGGTGGGAGTCCCTGTTTCAGGTACTATCTCCCTTAGTTGCCTCTCTACCACCTATGTGTGCTGGACCCACACTAATCAGTGGGACTTGGAAGAAGGGCACCAGGAGCAGCAGAGAATCCATTGCAGGCCAGCACCACCCTTTATGACTATATGAAATGTATCCCCTGTTTGAGGACACTGAAGTTTATACAGGTTGTGACTTTGCCCCAGATCACCTAAACTGTTAGAAACACTGCAAAGTTGCCCATGCAAATAAGCTTAGATTGGTTGAGCCAGGAGTTTCAGGATTTCCTCTAATAACTAGAAGAAGTACGAAACTTAGCAGCTTCATTCAGATAGTATCAAGATGGCGCCTCAGGGATCTGAGCTGCTACCTCCCAATGGCTTCCCTCTGACCTTTAACAAAGTTAAAACACTTACTCCTAATGTTTTGCTTGTATACAGTTCTGCATCTTTTTACAATGCAAAAAGCAAGTGATCACAATTAAAGACTACAGATCAACTAACTTTGACGTTCGACAAGACTGACTTTCTCTGAATTTTGGATACATGGCAGTGTATGTGGTTGTAGGGACATAACTCCACAGAAATGGGCTACATCCTTCCTCATAGATGCAACCCTGAAACTACTGCAACCACAATGAATACAAGTGGAAGGGCTGAAAACTTCCAGACAGTCCAGAAAAAAGTAGCTAAAAAATTAGATTTGCTTGGAGGTCAGGTAGATGGGCGTGGGGGCGTGGTAAGGATTAAGCAAAATTTAATTATAACCCTTTTCGGAATAGAGTTCAGAAGTTGCATCTACAGGTCAACTAAATGCAAAACAGCCAGTTAGGTAGGACAATACTTTTTTTTGAAACAAATGTTCATACAATTTATTAGAACTTTTCATTCTACAAGTCTGGTGCTATCAAAGTTTTGTCACAGGGTTGAAGTCACCTATCTCTGAGCAATTTTAAATTAGGAGGATTTTTGAATACCCCATTTGAAACACAGGAAGATAGCTTCATAGTGCTAAAACTTGAATAAGTTTGGCAAAACCTCTGGCTGAAGCTAGACCCTAGGTATGGAAACTAAATTTGCATGCAAATGGGATGGATCCAGCAGAACTTTGCAATTGCCAACACCGATGTCAGCATCCCTGTGTCTGAATATAGTTCCTGGGGAAATACAACAGAGCTCTAAGAGAACTTTGATGGACCCTTTTTTGGAAAACATGATTGAGCAGAATCAGGCCTGCATTAGAGGTAAAGCTGAGAAGTGAAAACCATTCAGCATGTTAGTTCTGGAATCCCTACCCCTGGTTAGAGACATGTAGGGATTGAACTATTTAGAAGTATGTAAGGCCAAGAAATGTGAGACACTATTTCATTTCTCAAAGGATCAACAATAAATTGTCTTATATGTGGACATGCTTTCCTACAGAATTCCTTTCCTCCTTAGGCTCATTCTGCGCATCAGTTTAAGAAAAGTACTGTTCTTTACATTTGCCTCACATTTTAATCTCCATGGATTTGCTCTTTTATTTCTAACTTCCACTTATTGAAATTTAATTTTAGGTCACCAAAATGTTGCCTTCTTGCTGAAGATTTCTCTGAACCCCATTTTCAGTCAAGTTTGGTTTTCACTTTCTTGAACTCTTACCATTTCATCTCTACTTCTCTTAATTTACTTAATACTTTCTAATTTTTTAAAAAATATTTTATCTTTTTGACAGTTTATTTGACACAGAAAGAGAAAGAGATCATAAGTAGGCAGAGAGGCAGCCAGAGAGAGAGGGGTTCCCTCCTGAGCAGAGAGCCTGATATGGGGCTCGATCCCTGGACCCTGAGATCATGACCTGAGCTGAAGGCAGAGGCTTAACCCAACAAGCTATCCAGGTGACCCTACTTTCTACTTCTTGATAGTGTTTTTATATGTTTTATTTCTCTTTGGATTCTGAGCTTCTTGTATGTGGAATATTTTTTAAAAACTTCTTATGTGGTGCCTGTGTGGTTCAGTTGGTTAAGTATCTGACTCTTGATCTCCTCTTAGGTCTGGATCTCAGGGTCATGAGTTCAAGCCTCACACTGGACTCCATTCTGGGTGTGGAACCTACATAAAAACCAGAAGAAACAAAAAAACATATCACTTTCATACTTAGAGAAGTGTCTTTTTTTTTTTTTTTTTTTGAAGGACAAACAACTACTGGTGTGTATGCATTGCATTACAGAAATCTTGAACTTGAGGCTATGAGAAAACTACAAGTCAATGAAATTGGTTATTTCTTTCCCACACCACTCTCACATCTCATCTAAGAGCTTCCCTGCCATGACCTAGACCTACAATGTAATCTCTAGGCATTTGGTTGCAAAATGCAAAACTTAACGTTGTCCGTTATCAAAGCATCATAGACTCTTCTGTGTTTATTTTATAATTTAAGTGAAACATAAGGATAACGCTACTTGTTAGTTTTAGTATTTGGTGGATTGAAATGTTTCACAACCAAGATAAATCAAGATCTTTTAGAATATTTCAGAAATGCAGCAGCAAAAATAATAATAACAATAGTAATGTTGACACTGTGGATGCTTTGAAGAACACTAGCAAAATAGAGTTAATTAGTTTGTGCCAGGAGAGCCCGAGACAGATGTAATCTGATTTAATATCAGAAATCAGATATGGTGGAAAGTTTTAGAAGCCACATAATTTTGGGACAGATATTTGGATCTGTTGGACCACCTGCTTATCTATACTACCTCACACATATGCACATATATGTATAGAAATAAAGACTCTGACATTGTAACATTATAAATATGTATTTCGAATCATTACTCATGGACACAGACAAAGTATTCGTTGCACAAACACTTCATTATTTTTCTTCTTGGGAAGACACTGGAAATTTTTGTGCTAGTTTTGATCAGCTCAGGAAAAATGGTCATTTATTAAAAAACTGATGCTGATATGAAGTGACAAGTGAATTATTATACCACAGAGCTGTTTGCTTAGAGTGCATATGCTTGTGCATGTTACCACAAATTCATCATGTTTCTAGAATGTTACTTGGATTGTATGCAACAAACCACCAAATGTTAATGAGATCAGTTCTTTCTCTAGCTCTTTAGGGTAAAATCACATGTCCCCAGTGCAAACTATTCCATGGCTATATAAAAGATTGGGAAAAAGGGAACCCATATCTCATCTGAATGAATGTGGCTACATTGTCTATCCCAAGGCACTAAGCCTTCGTTCACATTTTATTTAATAGTCTATTTTTAAATCAACAAATGCAAAAGTAAAATTACATTCTCACGTTCTTGAAATCCTATGGGCTTGTAGACAACACTTAACCCCACATTAAGGAAAATCATGAAAGAAGTCTTGCCATCAACTGTTCATCTGTCTGACATGTGCCTTTATGTGTATCTGACTTGCTTGGCTTGCCTTTTTTAATGCTCGCCCAATTTGTTTTTCTACTTTGTGGAAGGCTGCACACACCCTTAAGGCAGTATTCAGTACTTTCTGATGAAAAGAAAGAATGTTGCTGACATAGCAAAAGCTTCAGGAAGTCACAAAAATGAGAAGGGTTTTACAAAACTGATTATCTTTACATTTTGTACAACGAGCTCAGAAGTTGATGGAAAATGTAACTGTTTTTTAATGTAAGATTTTTTTCTTACAGTCTCATGTTGTATGGTCTACTTGTAGCTATAGGTGGTAGCAAAGTAGATAATTATAGTCTAGATTATTCCTTAGGGTTCTCAGGGATGACCAGCAAGATTTATTTTCTGGTTTACTTTAAGGAGATAGAAACACAGAAAATTTGTGACATTGACAAATGGGAGGTTTCCTGTCACTGATTATTAAAATAGTAAAACTTGAGATGAGGATTGGGAAGAAAGAAAAATCTTTTCAACACTTGAGCTAAGACCAGAAACATTCAGTATTTACTGACTCCTTTTTTAGACTATCATTCTCTTATAGGTTTTGAGTTTCTTTCCCTTGAGCTGAGAAAGGCTGGCTGGAGTGGAAACAATAATGGCCAACATGGAACTAAGCACTTTAGCAAGAATATAGGGGCTAGTACTTTGGCAAATTGTGGTCATGCGAGTTGTTTTGAGTTGTGGTGCGGAAGAAAGTGATGATGACGATGATGATAACTGACTCATTCAGAGGGCTGTAAACTAAGTTCAGTCTTCCACAAAAAGGTAGAGGGGCACGTGGGTGGCTTAGGTGGCTGAGCATCTGGCTCTGGATTTCTGCTGGAGTCATGAACTTAGGGTCATTGGATTGAGCCCTGTGTCAAGCTCCACTCCACAGGGAGTCTGCTGGAGGTTCTCTCTCTCTCCCCCTTTCTCTGCTCCTCCCCCTGCTCTTGTTCTCTCTCCCTCTAAAATAAATAAATCTTTAAAAAAGAAACTCATGAGGTAGATAAGAATACATTTTGTGATTATTCTCACATTACAAATAAGGACAGTAAAGATCAGATAGATTAAGTGATGTGCCCAGGAACAGTATATACTTGCTATATAGGTATGATAAATGACAGGTTTTCAAATCCCTGACTTTTTATGCATTTGAGTATATGCAAACAGTTTATCAGAAAGACCTAAAAATTAGGTGCTTCCAAATCAAGCTAAATTTGGTGTAAAGAAATGATATTAAAGCATATTAATAATCATATTTCTATCATTAATATGAGAAGATAATACACAGATGATTTTCCCCCAAAGGGATCATGCAAGCATTTATGCATAATTATTAGAATAGTATTAAAGTCTATAATACATTGTCTTAATAAAATTTCCACACATTCTTATATGGGAATAGATCAGGTGAACTGTAATTTGAATTCAGTAATGCCAAATATCAATTTAAGTGGATAAATATGATATATGCATAAATATATCATTTAAATAATATGCTTAAAAGTAATTGTTTTACTCTTTATGAATTGTTTTTCCTAAGTTTGTTATTAGATTCTAAAATCAGAATGAATGAGTCTGTGTTAGATAATCCATTACCAGTTATGTTTCCTTTCATTCAAGCACATATAAAGTTCAACCTTTTCAATACAAGATACCACGTATCATGTTAGACAATGCAAGTTAACTGCAATTTCATATCTAGCCTAACTAGAACAGGGGAAAAAAAACAAAAAACAAAAAACCTTATCAAGGAAGTAAAATAAAAGCACATATCATGTTTGGAAATACTTTCTTGGTGGCTATTATCAAGAAGTTTTAGAATTATCATTAAGTGAAGATTTAATCTGTGTTGCCCTAGATGTTACATATTGCTTTTGACTTTCAATGTTCCCTGAAGTTTCACTATCACATGAAATTGTGCTAGAGAGAACGGATTAATAAATTCATTTTCTTGCACCGCTGTTTAGTGCAAGGTAAATGGAAAGTAAATTATATCCATAAAGTGTTAGAATATGACATTAGACATGTGTGCTTATGTAGAAACACGAAACACAGAAAGAAGGAAGTTGCCTTGTCTGCTTGGAAGTTGATACCTTCAGGAAATGTTCCATAGGTGAGAGGATGGCAGATGGAGTAGGGTAAGGGTGGGGAAGATTCCAAATAGGGGTCCAGCAGAGAGCAGCATGTCTTATAACATTTGTTTTTGAAGTTATTTTTTTTCTCCTTTCTTAAAATCTTACAGCCATCTAAGCAGAAACAGTACACATTAATAAACTACTAAGATATTGACAAATGAAATGAACAGACTGGTTTCAAACTTGTAGTCCATAATAATTTTATTTAAAAGGAAGATAATGAGAAAATATCTTGGGACTTTATGCCCCAAGGGAAATGCTCTTGTCTCATAACTGCCACTTGCAAAAGCTCTCTTTATTTTCCAGGGGCAAAATGATTTGTAAAGTCAAGTATTTTTTCTTCTTAAAAATACTTTCAGATACCCACTAAGTCATTTAGAGATGAATTAAGAGCCAAGAATGGAGAGACATGGTGGAAGGCTGCAGATCTTCTTTTGCCTAGTTGTGATTCTGAACTTAAGAAATCAATAGGAATTAGAGGTTCTCATATTGAAATTGAATCTGAACAGTAAAGCTGGACTTTATATTCAATACTGCAAAGCTTAGGTGCCTGGGTAGCTCAGTCAGTTGAGCTTCAGACTCTAGATTTCAGTTCAGGTCACGGTCTTAAGGGTCTTGGGATTGGATTGAGTCTTGTGTCAGGCTCTGGGCTCAGGAGGGAGTCTGTTTCGAGATTCTCTCTATCTACCCCTCCCCAAACTCTCGTGCCTCAGTGCCCTCTCTCTCAAATAAGGAAGTAAATTATAGAACAAAAATAACAACAACAAAAAAAACCCCCCTCAATTTCCTCCTAAAATTTAATAAAGTCTGACCTTCCTTTTGTCTTCAGACTTGCCTGTGGTTTACCATAGTTTGTGTCGAATTGCAGTTCTTCCACTATTTCCAAATAGACTCAAAATAAATAATATATAATACATACACACTACAAAGTTCAGTTCTCTTTCACACCTTTGAAGTTTCTAGACTTAAGACATATATTAATAGAACTGTATCTAATGTTCAGTTAGAATACATTAGTCCTTGTTTATAGCCACAAGAAGTGGGAACTGAATATCATCCATTCAAAAACTGTTTATGCTTATGATGACTATAACATTTACATAGTTTGGAGTTTACAAGCATAAGTGCCAATGAATTTTGGTTTTGGTTTATTCCCATCAGAAAGGTAGAGTTGAGGTGGGTAACTTACAGATTACTGCTATATCAAGAAATTTGAGAAATGAATTTTTTTCTGTATCTTTAAAACTCTTCCTAAATGAAAATGTTCAATATAATTTGTCAATAAATCAGCTCCACATATTCTCTTTTATCTAAGACCTAAAAATGTTCTTGATGTGTATTTATTTATTAGTCTTATATATGTGAAATTTTAACTATGTAAAAATGCATAGAGAAAAACAAAGAACTACAATGACATTAATATTGGTTATATGTGTTTCATACAAATATGAGTGGCTATTACTTCCTTATACTCATCTATACTTCCTAATGTTCTGTAATAGACATATAACACATTTAAAGCACCATATTTGTTTCAAAAAGCAACTAAAATTCTACATATATTTTTAAAAATATGCAAAAAGCATGAAGTAAAAATGCTAGAACGTATTAGTTCTGAAGGCAAAAAATGTGTTCTGAGCTGAGGAATATTTCAATTCTTTCTCTTTTTGTATTTTGTAAAATTACTGTTCACATATTAATTTATGAAGATACAGTTTTCATTTCTAAAAAGACTCATAACTGTACTTCAGTATCTAAATGGACAACTTAGGCCATAAAATTCTACATCATAGTTCTAGACAGATCATAATTTCAGGTTGACCAGAAGTGCTAATTCAGATATAAGAAGACAAATATCATTAACCATTCTGCAGCCTGCTCTTGATGAAATTGAAATAATCATTTCTATAATTAAATGCTCAAATGGAAAGCCTGTAGGTATCTGTGGCCTAAGGATTCTTATAGCAATAGTATAACTGACATTTGAAAAAATATATTGTAAATCTAAATTTTACTCATTTATTTTGTTATCAGAAATCTTAAAAAATTCTAATATATCAGTTTAATTTTTTTTAATTGCCAGATTCCTAAGGTTAGGATTAAACCTAGTAATATTAACAGTTGTATAACAACATTAGTTCATCTGGTTTACCCTCAAATGAAAATAGAAGCAAAACTTTGTCTTTTCCCTGTGGCTACTGATTTCTTAAAATAGATTGTTAAGTGATTTAAAATAAATAAATAAATTTAAATCTAGATTCGTTACTAGTTCCTTAAACATAATTTTTATACTAACCTTTCAGTCTCTCTTCCTTTTCATTCTCCGTGGTAGGAATTACTTTATTGATTAGGAAACTATGGCCTGAGTGCATAATGAAAATCTGTAATGAAAAACTCATGTGAGAAAGAAATTAATAATTTCAACAGTGAAATCCAATTTTCCTATGTTCATTCTTGTAATCTATTTTGCATTATTTCCCATGTGTATCCTGAATATCACCGACTCATGGCATTGTGCAGATAATCGATTAAAATGAAAGAATTGCATAAAATATGTTTCTTCAAGGCTAACCTCCAGCTCTTTTATATTAAAATAATTATATTTCTATATTCAATAGCTATTGAATTTAACAGTTTTGCAAATATATTCATTGTTGAGAAATTTATAGAATAATATTTTCATATGTTGTTTCAGGAATTCTATAATTTATTGAAGAAAATAGTCTATTAACTAAGAAACCACTAAAAGAAATCTACATGTTAGGGAAATATATTATATGCTAGACACTGTGCTACAGGACTTTTTACATGCACTATATATGTTAAGTCCTCCTAGGACTTCGATAACTAGATACTACGATATCTATTTTTTAATCAAGAAAAAAGGCCTTAGGGAATGTTTAACAAACTTGTCCAGGTTCACATAATGGTTTAGATTCAAACCAAATATTTTATATATATATTATATAGTATTTTTATAATATATATTATATACATGGTGATAAATTAGAAATACTGCTTATAATACTAAAGATACATTCTGTGGTTGTGATGGCATGTATGTGTTCCTAAATCTTATGTTTTTGCTAACATAAAAATTAAAGAAGAAAAATAAGCAAGGTAAGTATTCAAATTCCATTCATAAAGAGGAAGATATAAAGAGAAACTGTATCGCTTTCATTGTTTAATTACATAGTAATGCAGGAGTGTAAGAGAAATAGAAGCAGTGAAATTTTCCTCCACCCCAAAGTTGCTATCAGAAATAACCAGTTCCCTCCATAATTTAATTTTTCAGGACTTTTCTACACACACACAGACAGCACACACACATCTACTTAAAATAACACAAATTCACTGAACCACATTATGTGTATTGTTTGTGTCTTTTTGTTTCTTAACATATGTTGGAGATCTTTACGTGTCAGTACAAATAGGGTTCTATATTATTTAAAATTGCTGAATCATCTAATTGCAACATTTATTTGACCCTCACACATACATCTGTAAGTTTTTTTCTAAATATTCTCTATTACAAAATATACTACAGTGATATAGTGAAAATTCTTATAGCATTGTGTGTGATTTTTGGATATAATCTATGAATGAAAAGCTGGGTTAAAGAGTAGCTACATTTATGATACATACTGCTAACCCTCTTTAACCTTGTAATATATCCCTGTATACTGAACGTAACAGTATTAGAACTGGTTCTGTGTTTCTTGTCAGCATTTCAAATAGATCTTCCCGCCTCCCAATAAATTTAAGCAGATCTGAGAGATTGCTGTTGACAGCTTAGTTAAATAAGCTTTCTTAGCTCTTCCAATCTGTGTGTTTATAATTCTTCCAGAGCCAGAGACATTACTAAAAAGGACCCTTTCCAATTGAAGTAACAACAATGCATTTAAGTATGGTGCCATTCACTGAGTAGAAGGTGATCTCCATAGAACATATTCATGTTTCCATCTGCATTGAATTTGGTTTCTTAAAATCATTATTAATGAGTTCTCAGTATATTATAAATAAATATGTCCATCTTCTTAAAAATAGTAACAAAGCAGAGCTATCATGAACCATTATTAGGAAACTCTCAGGAAATGGAGGATTTTATCTTTGAAACTACACACCCCACCTCATAAGCAAACTGAACATATAGCATCCTAACAAGAGATGAAGGGGCTGCAAAAAGACCCTTGGCAAGCATTTTCATAGGTATTTTTCTGACTATTGGCTTTGCTGATAATTAAGCATTAAAAGACTTCTCCTATCTTCCATGTATCCTCAGAAACCATGTCTAGTGACTAAATCGAAATATCCTAGCAACAAGCATTATTTAGAGATAATTAGACATTTTTGTATTTTTCAATACCTTTATTAGATTTTTATTTTGTGAAAATCATAATTTAGAAATCACCTATTTTTCATTTGTACTCCATTGGCTACTCTAATATTTAATTAATTATTTAAACCAAATCATATAGTATATATACTTTATTTCTTGTTGAGAATTTTTGGATGTTTTTCCATAAAATTCATATGGTGAAAAACATTAATCGAGAATATAAGTCTTTAGAGACTACACATTTTAACTATTTCCTAGTCAGTTAAGAATGCTGGCCCAGTAGTAAAATATTCTGGTAAATGGGAAATTATGCATTTCAACAATTAGCCAAAACTTGGAATTTATGTGAATACCTCTTACACTGAAACTATGTTAAACGTAGCAATGTTTTATAATTTGTAAGAGTTTCGAATCTTCCTGTGCTCCATGGCCATCCATAAAGATTTTAGTATAATTTTCCAGAGATTTGACTAATGTTAAAATTCACTTCACTTTGCTAAGCACATCTTTGAAATAACAGTCTTAGACTTTAATGTGCTTATTCATTTTTTTCTTGAAAAATGTTGGATAAGTGCAATAATACTTCATCAACATAAAAATATATGTAGTTAGTAATGGCATATAATCAGTATAATATTTGATTTTATACATTCTCGAGTGACCTAAGATATATAAATTTTCCAGTCCTTAAAAGCAAGTGTATCTAGTCCAGAACCATCAAACACATGCTGTTAAAACTCTTCCATCAAGTGCCATCTCTAAAGAATATCTTATATCCTTCATATCCCTCTGTCACACTCTGCAGTCTTTCCTTAAAACAAATCTGACCATGTCATTCTCAAGCATGAAACATTCCATAATTCCATTTACTGATGGTACAAAGTTCAAATTCTTGTGCATGTCATTAACATCTGTCACTTTCTTTTGCCTTAATAGATGACAATATGCTACCCCAACAACGTGTTCTATGCCTGCTCAAAGACTCTCCACTCCTCCACTGCAGTAGCTCAAATGCTGCTCCTTCTTTGCAACATTGCCTGATTTTCATTCTTCTATGTAGAAGTGATCAGTATTTTTTGAGTCCCTTTGTGTAACTTGTCCATTATATCAGCTTTAACCCCTTTATGGGTGTGATTATTCCTTTATGCAATTTTTCCCTTAATACACTATGGGCTCACTGAAGGCAAAGTATTTACTGAGGAAAATGTATACCTCAGAGATGATCTGGAACATTTTTGAGTGGATTTTTAATAGATGAATTTGCCATTTGAGAACACAGACAAAAACATCTCTTTAATTAAAATTTAAGAAACTGTTAGTGGAGCTTCAAAGAAAATGTTTCTAATTACAAGACACTATTTTATTAATTTGTTTGCTATGTTGTATACAAAAGTGTGGATGGGAGTATGATCTCGAGGGGAGGTTCTGGGAGTTGGGAACAGGATGATTGCATTAAAACAAAAGACCCTGGTGAAGGAAATAAGAGGGAAAAGCCATATTATGGCCATAAACAGGTAGATATGACCTATGATTTCTCATCACACACTGTCATTTATCTATATTTTCACTCTGCATGTAATTATTGAAAATTTTTACTATTGTAGTTTTGATCATTCAAACTGGAGTACCAAGTACTGTGTTTTCAATTTTGTAATTATTGTCTGCAGTATTTAACATAGTCATAGTCATACGCTTAGCACTTTAAAAGACTGAAGTAATTAAAGACAAGAAGTAGTGAAATACCTGATCTTTTTAATGAACAATGGTACAAACATTAAAAGCTGATCTCCAAGCTTATATATAACCAGCATATTGAGGTTTTAGTAACTGCTGGCTCAGTGTTAAGAATTTTATGTGCTATATAATTCATCTGATCATCAGAGAAAACTTGTGAGATAGGCACCATTAATATCTTTGTCATTTTACACATGTGGAAACAAGTTCATTTCTTCAAGATACACAGTCTGGAAGAGATGCAGTGGGGAACTCAGAGGCAGCTGAATTCAAATCCCAGGATCTTAACCACAATATATTCTTCCTTCCCTGAATTTGGGATGAAAGGAGTTTCCTGTTTATTTCAGCATAGAATGGCATATCACAAAAGTTTTATTACGTACATTTTTGAGGTTGGAGATTAATCTGGAAAAGGAAAAATGAGTTAACATGAGAAAAATACGCTTAATAAGTTAGCCCTTAAACCTGGAGACATGGGAAAATCACTCTGAGTGAAATCTTGAAAATGGGTTAGTAACAGAGCAACCATTTTACTTGAGGCTCTGTCTTTGGAAACCAAAGAGCTGGAATGGGAAAATAACGAAAATAAAGTCTATTTGTTATTGAACATTATCTCTATTTTTATTGAAATGGCTAGACATTTGAATGAGAATTTTGTCAATACACAGGGGGATAAAATAATTGGCTACAAGTCAAAGTTCCAGTGAAAATTATATTTTTTTCATTTCCCAAGAATTTTAAAAACATTGTGTAAAACCAGTTTGAATATTCCAAAGCTTCAGTATATTATTTTGTTCCATATTTTTGTGAAATGGTACCTACTAAATGGTATAATTACTTTAAAATCATTTTTTGGGATTTAAATTGAAAATATTCATTGTTATATCTAAAAAGATGTCTAAAAGTAAGATCTCTTTACATCATATATCACTTATTTTCAATACAGTCAAATTTTAGTATCAGAATTACATTTCCAGAAGAAATCTTTGTAATCGGTTGAGTTTTTTTTATTTGGATAGGATTATGTGAAGAATTACAATTTGTTTGGTGGTATCCATTTCTTTGTGTGTTCATTCATTCTTCATTTATTAACTTGTCACATTTTTTGTGCTTATTGTGTATCTGGATAAAGCAAATATAAATATAATATTTCCCACCAATAAACTTAAAGTCTTTTAATGGACAGTCTTTTAAATTCTGGTTAAATACCAATGCATGCTCTGCTTAATAATATCTCTGCTTAGCAGAACTATAATTAGAAAAGAAGGGCAATATTGCTCTTACCCAAGGGAACCTGTAACCTCAGTAATTAGACAAACCACTCAAGGTTTGTTCCTTGTATCTATCTGAGAGGTGATAGAGTCAAATAAGAGCAAAGACAGGAAGAAGAAGGGAATTTCCTCATCATACTCGTACTGCAAGTTACTCATGGAGTTCCAAACAGTATTTTCCTCAAAATATGCATTAGGTACTTTCCATAACAAAATTGTTCAGTCCATGTTCAATATACACCAGCATTCTGCTGGGGGTTGGAGACAGAGGAATAACCAAGACAAAATCGTTTCTGCTCTAAGACAGCATACCATCTATAGGAACCAATTTCCAGAGCCCATCATCTCTACCTGGATGTACGGACATCTGTAGCTGAGCATGTTCTAAATCAAATTCATTTCCTGCTCCTCACCTCTCCTCTGCCCACATGTGTTCTTGGATCTATCTTTCTTATTTCAGCTAATGACAAGACAATGCCTCTGCACTGTTGCCTGAGGTAAAAATCTCAGCATCATTCCTAATTCTTCCTCTGTTGTCCTCGCTTATGACTTATGACGCACATGATCCCACATGTAATCAGGTTCTGTCAATTTTATCTCAGAAATGTCTCTGACATTTTTCTGGTATTTTTTTTTTTCTTTTTTTCCTGACTGGCTTCCTCCCTCAAGCGAATGTAAGCTGTGTAGAGCAAGGACTTGATCTCTTTTGTTCACTGCAGTATCCCTTGTTCCTAGAAGAGTTCCTGGCACATAGTAAGCCTTCAGTAAATGTTTGTTAACTGAACTAATGACTACCTATTTCCAAAATAACATAATAACAATAAATATTTTTGGAGGATCATTATTTGCCAGTCACAGACCTATGTCCTTTGTAAAATTTTACATTTATTTTTTTTTAAATTACTCTAGAGTAGATTGGTACAACAGGATTGATTGGACTCAGAACCCCTTGTTTGTAGCCAGAGGGTTTTATCTAACTGTCCTGCTCACACCACTCATTCTTACAGTTCATCTCCCATATTATTATTAACATTACTTTTCTAAAGATTTATTATAATTCTGTTTACCTATTTGAAATCTTTCAATGACATTCCATGTTAGGTATATTACAACTTGGCTACAGCCTATATTTCCACTCTATTTTTCAGAGTTCCATTCCAAGAACCAATATTATAGTTAAAGGCCCTACTTACTATCCAAATTATGTCATTCACTTTATTACCTGTGCCTTTGTTACTATTGTTTTCATTGCCTGTAATTACTTTCTGCTTGCCTCCTTGATTACCCTCTATTAATCCTTCAAACTCAACTCCGAATCTCCTCCAGCATCTACTTGAAAGAGATAATTTGGAAACCAGATACATCTTAACTTGCATTCTGGATTTCCTACTGATGGCTGTGTGATTTTAGGCAATATTTTAATCCTTAGGTCTTCACTGTAAGTTTGGCACATTAATACTTCATTTCAAGGGTTATTTCCCTGATGAAATGAAATAACAAAGGAATTAAAACTGGGTATACATTCAAAAAAAGTTTATCAGATCAATTCCTTATGCTGACATCATCAATTGAATAAACTACTCCTCTTAATTCACATTTCTATGTCAAAACTTGTAGAAATTGTACATATTTAAATTTATAAATCTAACCATGTGCCCGTCAAGTAAATTGCAAATAACTAAATGTTGAATTTATTGATGACTCTAAGAATCATACATAATAATAGTACTCTACACTTTCTTTAGCTAAATATAATTTGTGTAGCTTATTTTTATTGTTCTTTACTGCTAGTAATAAAGAGTTAACTGATTTAGTGCTTATGTAAGCTTTGTACACCTTTTTTTATCAATAACACTACACATTTTTATTTGTTCAGCATTGGACTCAAACAATGAATTAAATAGAGTGACTTAATAGATTAGAAAGGTCTCCAGCCCTATCATGCCTTATCATAGTTGAAGACAAATATAAATGTCAATGTCAGGTAAAAACAAACAAACAAACAAACAAAAAAAAACAATTAAAAAGTAGGGTGAGTCATGGGAAAGAAGAGTACTCCAAGGCAGTGCATAGCCAACTCAGAGTGTGGGGCTGGATCTGCTATCACATGGGAGAATTATAATGAGAATGTTGCTGATACAATACGAGTTTAGTATGCTTTGTCAGTAGTCTAGTTAAATACGTACAAACTGCTATTCAAATACTTGGGCAGACATCTGGACTGGTAAAACCAGCAGGGTCTTTCACTGTGAAAACACAAAATTTCCTTTCTGCTTCCTGAGGCCATCACAGTTTCTGGCTTTATGAAGTGTCAGGAGCTGAAGCTAAGAAAAAAGGGGAAGGGAAAACTTGCTGAAATGTTTCTTGAAGATTATTGGTTAATTTATTGTTTCTTTGGATTCATATTTTTTTCAGAAAGGAGGGATCTACTTATCTAATTTAAAACCATTGCCCATGATATTAGCAGTAATACTTTATTTACACCAAATATGGAACTTTATAAAACAGCTGTATTGAAATATGATTCATTTTGTTCATTGATGAATGAATGTAAGTCTCATTAACATTAAAAAGAAATGTGAATGCTTCATGATTACAGCATAGAACATGTCTAAGGGTTAATTTTAATTGCATATAACTGTATTTGGATGAGTAGTTTAGAAACAATCATTTAACAAAAATAACCACATTTCTTAATTATAAGTAGCAATTGACTTGGGCAAGCATTTGTTGTGCCTATGATCCTATAAAAAGAGCACTCTAGAAATCTGAGTTAATATTTTCCTATGTTGGAAATATCATCTTTCATGACAATGACTTGCAAAGGAGGGAAGAAAAGAGATGACAGTAGCTATAAGTCATGTGCCACTTTACAGAAAAGGCAAAGAAGGCTCAGGGATCTAAATAATTTGCCACATTCCCACAATTATTAAATTGTAGAATAAAAATTCATATTTAGGTTTGTGCATGTGGAAATCCAGTGCTAATTAATGAGAAAAAGAATGAGAAAAAGTGTGTGGGAACCATTTGTATGATATAAGTGTGTTGTGGTTTGAATATTTGTGTCTACCCCAAACTTATATGCTGAAAATCTAATGCCCAAATTGATGGTATAAGGACCTGGGGTTATGTGGAGGTGATTAGGTAATGAAAGTAAAGTCCTCATGAATGGACTAGAGCCCTTATAAAAGCCCTGGAGAGCTGACTTGTTCCTTTCATCCTGTAAGGATATGACCTGAAGTTTGCAACCCTGAAAGGGATCCTCACTTGCCCATGCTGGCACTGTGATATTGGACTTCTAGCTTCTGGAACTGTGAGAAATAAATGGCTGTTATTTATGCGCTTTCCAATCTGTGGTATTTTATTATCGCAGAATGGACCAAGACATTGCATCTGTAGATTGACACAGAGGTTGAAATCGGTATGATTGTGCAATAAAAAAGATGACAGTCTATGGCAGAGATCTTCCTTTGGCTATGTGTATATGAGCTGAGACTTGTAATGCGTCTTAATATTTGGAAGTGTGACTACCTCTACAGACAGTGCCACATAGATAAAGTGCCTTAAATGGAAAAATTTGTTAGTATCAATGATGAAAAGAACACTGGTTGAGAAATCTACTATGCACAAAGCATTGTGGTTTTTTTGTTTGTTTGTTTTTCTTAAGGGTGATTACAACCATTTAATTTTTTTAAAGATTTTGTTTATTTATTTGACAGACAGAGATCACAAGTAGGCAAAGAGGGAGGCAGAGAGAGAGGGGGAAGCAGGGTCCCGGCTGAGCAGAGAGCCCTATGTGGGGCTCAATCCCAGGACTCTGAGATCATGACCTGAGCCGAAGGCAGAGGCTTAACCCACTGCACCACCCAGGTGCCCAGGTTGTTTATTTTTAATAGAAGATTGAAAAGGAAAGACTAAAAATTGATTGGATGTGATACATATTTATATGCTGTTTTCTAATAGAATACTAGTTACATTATAATCTGGAAGAAAACATTTATCTTAACTTGGGTTCAAGGCATACTTTATTTTTTTATTAAATCATGAGAAAAATGACCCTAAAAGTCAAACTAATAATCAGAATATCCAAGCTACAAAGAAATGTGAAGATTATTAATCAAACCATAATTTTATGCAGAAGAAAAAAAAAATCAGTGCTAGACTGATTTAACTTGTTACTGACAGGACAAAGACTAGACTGAGGTTTCCTGTCAATGAAATACATTTGAAAGGATTCAAATGTCCTTAGAGTCTAAGATCATAGTGTTTCATGTTAGCCATTAAATTCAAAGTCACCGACCAAGGCATAAAGCATGGATAATCCAATGTGGGAGAAGCAGACCTTTCATGCCACACTTAAGATCAATATTCTAACATTTGATTTACCATAGTCAATGGTTCTCCCCATGTTATAAACATTGTTCTTTCCCTCTTGAGTACCAAAAGTAATTTTTTAAAGTTTAGACATCATGCATGAAATACATGCATTTTAAACTCTAGAATCACACCCTATTTGGTAAGATGTTCTTACATAGGAACTAACAATAACTGAGGGAATTCTCAGGTTCATAGTGGGGTAGACCAAGTAAAATGGTGAGCAAGACTGCCTACATGAAATGTATATAGTTATTTCTGTTTCTCTCCCTTTTTTCTCTCTCTCTGCTTTTTGCTGACCTTTTACAGTTTTATTTATTTGAGTTAAATCTGCTTAAGGTGTTCCTACACTTTAATGCATGAGAGCAAAAGACTGCATAAAATTTTAAAGAGAGAGCAAGACAAGATTATGAATGTGTGAATATCAATATTCATAAATTAATATCAATATGTATGAACATAAATACAAAGTACTATATCAATTGAAACAAGGCCAAAAACCAAGAACTCCATGGCATCATCTGCACTGTTCATTTGATGGAGGTTTCACAATAATAGCCACCTAAGGGAGAATCTGGGTTCCAACAGAATTGACTTGGTCCATACAATAGAGAAAAGAAAATTTTAAATGAATATCTAGACTTATTTTTAAATTAGAGTATACAGTAATAAAGGACTTTCATTTCTACATGGTAACAACTGGCTAGACCTAAGTAGTAGCCAATTCCATTAAGATGGGGAATGTTCTCCAGTTTCGTGAAATTTTCCCTCCCCCCCCAATTTGTTATATTTTAATACGGAACAGCATCACTCATTTACCTATATGATTCTAGACCAGCTGAGTATGCAGCATCTGATCCAGAAAGGGACCTCAAGCTGAAAAAGATTGGGGCTGTTTTTATCCTTAATGGTATGGTTATCTTTGAGGTGGAGAGAGATGCAGTTCACTTTAAGCATTTTCCATTCTGTTAGAAAAGAGAAATACAGTTATCATATGTGCCTCTCTTGGTTTAATGTCATTAGACCTTTACTCATCTAATCTATTGTATTTTGATAATCAGACAAAGGCATTCTGATTTCTATATTTGTCTGCCTATAAGGAAGAAATGTGCTCAGATTGTGTATTTTGGTTATTTCTGGTCTTTGCAAAAGTGAATTTTTGATGGCATACCCATGGTATGGTTAGTATTACTTGGCTATAGTGAGAGATTTTGCTGATTATGCATATATATGCATATATATGCACATATAGTTGTTAAGAAATTATTATAAATTAAGAAATACGCAAAGTTGTCCTTAATTTCAATATCATATGTATTTCATTAAGTATGAACCCATCTCTTAGGCCTGTTACATTTGAGACACTGGTTGCACCCAAGCATTTTCAGGGTAAAGCCAACAACACTAATGAATTTTAGAAGACAGCACTGTTACTTCTATATATATGTCCTTACAGATTTCTGTAATATATACAACAGAGTTAAATCAACTGAAAGTTAGGCAATGAATTACTTTTACCTTATACTTTTGTTCAGAATCTAGGATGCTATGGTTGTTGGGCTAATAAAATGTCATAAATCTTCACCCTTCCTTGTATGTACCCCTTCTTCAATATGACTTTGTAGTGTCTTCCATTAGGAGATGGAATCTGTTTCCTACACCTGAATGCTGTTGACTTTTTATATATTTTGGCAAAAAGAATGCTCTAGAATTGATAGTGTGCAATTCTAAGCTTAAAAATCAATAGGTCCTTCATGCTTCAACTCTCCCTCCTGGGATCCTCATTGCGATAGGACAGGCCCACCCTAGCTTGCTAGAGGTGCAGAAACCATATAGAAAAGGTCACATTTTTAGTTCTGTGGCATTTCTCCATTGTAAGAACAGAAGTTGTTCTTTAAGTAAAAATCACTGTTCTTTGTCCCTCATGACATGATTCCTCTAGCATGTTGTGTATATAAAGCCTTTAATTCCATACAGCATGGGTATGCTTTCACTATTTTTAGTAATACTGCTGAGCCATTCTTTTGCCTTATTTTAAACTTGCAAAATAGGCTTACTCCTTTTCCAATACACAGTCAAGAATACTGATTAATTTTGATTTATCTAATCTGTAAGCAAATATTTACTTCCTGATTTTATTCAAAGCAATAGCTTCTATGGAACATGGAAACATAGAAACTAAGAATTTTAACTAACAGAGTGTCCATAAGGTTTTTCACAATTTAGCTTGAGGTTGAAGGTTGAAGAATCTGACTGGAGTTGTGATAATGATGCACTTGGGAAGGTGAAGTTGCTCATAAATTTTATTATACTAAGATTAAAATTAAGACATTTTGAACTGAAAATATCTCACTGCTGTGAATGTTATATAAAGAAATAAAATCAAAAGCAAGAAGATGACTACTCAGCTCCTGAGGAGTCCATGTTGTTCAGAAATATGGCATCACATATCTGCTGTGATGATAGAATTAGGAAGGGTGAAATTTTTCTATAGGCTGGTATTTCATACTACAATACAGCTCCCTAAAATATCTCCCATGAAGCTGACTAATCCCACTGTATTTGAATACCATAGCTTGTTCTGCTTTGTATTTTGTTATTAGCACTTTGGGTCAGCCACAGGAACCTTTAGTGGAAATGCAGGAAGTAGAAAATGTAATTAAGGAACCCTAACCCTCAATTTATTAAAAGGAAAAATGAACCACATATGCTACATGTATTTGGGAAAACAGAGATTATTTTGAATTCTAATTGTTATTGGACACCATTGTAAAAAATAAAAATTAAAAAAAAAAAACAGCTTATGAAATTGAACTTGGTACCGATGGACTGAAATTTGGTTTGAAAATCTCTTCCTCCCTCCCTCAAAAGTTATAAACTGAATGTTTTTGTAATGGCATTTTCACATCTTTAAAAAACAAAAACAAAAACAGAAAAAGAATATGTGGTATAGTTTAAAGTTAAAAAAAAAAGATCTTACTTAAAAAAAAATAACGCATAAACATTATAATGCTATTTTCTACAAATAAATTTGGCTGATTTAAACCAGTATGAAAGTGCCAGGCTCCAAAGGTAGCAAACAGAAATTTTTAAAATGTTTACACCAGTAAGTGTCATCAACAGCTGCTTTATATACATACATCTTCAATCTAAATAAAGAGAAGAAAAGCCTTGTGTACATGTGCTGCCATTTTTAGCTCCCTTTTCCAACAACCATATGGGTAACTTCATTAGAGAGCCTGAATGGGCATTTTATGAACCGCCCACTTGGTTAAACAGTAAGCATTAATGATAATTACAAGAATCTCAAAGGCTATAAGATTAATATTGTGCATTTGAAGAGTCTAAAAGTTTAGAAGAGAAACACAAATTATGCTTTTTATTTTCTGCAAAGGCAGAATCAAACAAAAACCATACTCATTTTCTCTGGTGACAGGGCTTAATAATTTAGCGAGATTAATGTGATAAAGTCCTTGCATCAGAAAAGAGAAAGAACTAACAGAAGCATATCAGAAGATGGAAGAAAAAGGTTGAAGACTAGTTCGGAAATTACTTTGAGTTAAAGTTTTAGCAGACTTTTTTTTCTGCTAAGTATTACCTTTTATACACTGCAAAGTGTAAAGAAATATTAGCATCTCTATAGAACCATCTCTATAGAAAATCAATTAACACTTGATTTTCTTCTTCAAGCCAGTATATTGGATCTCTACAGCCAGAGTAAACTTTGATGAAAAGATAAATACAACTAAAACAAAATTATGTATAACACATATGTATATATTTTAAGAATCTTTGATCTGACGTGAAATATATATATCTAGAGACTAATATAAAGGTAAAAGCAGAAACCCTAAGAGGTAAGTAATCTCCAAAGCCAACTTTTAATATAAGAACTTGTAGCAATGATTAGAAAGCTTGATTTTCCCTTTTGACTGCTTCATGAGGAAGAGAGTGGAAAGCATAACTGAAGCCCCTCTTTTCCATAAAATGAGAAGTGAACCCTATGGAGAGAGTGATTCTGAAAGGAAATTTTGTCGTTGGTGCTGGCTGAAGAGGAAAAAAAAGAGAATTCATAACGAGTTAGTCCTCATCACAGGTCTGAAATGCAAAACCATTCTATTTGTTCAATTAAAAACTGAAAGCAGAGCCTTTAGCTTAAACGTGGTCTTGACTTGATAGCCTCCTTGCCCCATGCTGGGGATTGGTAAAAACAAGTACTTTAAGAATGGAACTCCAGATCTAGCCTTAAAGAATTCCCTTTGATAATATTCCACATGTGTGAGATTATACTCAAAAATAAAAACACATAGTAAAATAGGATTTTATAACTGAATACAAGCAGAAACAAAAGAGAATACAATCAGAATCACAAAATTAGAGGTTTGGCTTGAACATTAGAAAAGGAAAGAAGAGGCTTAAATCTGTAAAACATGCTAATGGAATTTATTGACACCAAAGTTATAAAAATTAAAAGAATAAAAAGAGATTAATTTAAAAGGAATCACAAATGCAGATTATCGCAGTGAACTGGATATAGATTCAAAGAATGTTGCATTAAGAAACTATGAGATGATTCGAAAAACAATTAAGGGACATAAAAGATAGAGAAAAATGGAAAAGGCCCCTTTAAAGGAGGATAATGCTGGAGTAGTTTAAGAATTGCTGAAAAACATCTATTCTCGAATGCAGGAAGGCCAATAAATCTAAAGTGTGATATTAAAAAACTGAACCGGGGCGCCTGGTTGTCTCGGTTGGTTAAGTGACTCACTTCAGCTCAGGTCATGGCCTTGGGGTGGTGGTATCATGCCCTCCGGGTCCTGGTGGGTCCTGGTATCATGCCCTGTGTTGGGCACCCCATTCAGTGGGGAGCTGTCCTTTTACCCCTTGCTCTGCTTTTGTTTTCTCTCTTTCTTTCTCTCAAATAAATAAATAAAACCTTTAAAAAAAAAAAAAACTGTACCTAGACACATCATAACTAGCTTCAGACCACCAAAGATCAAGAGAAGGTTTTAAAAGCAGCTAAGGAAAAATAGCAAATTATATGCACCAGTACAACAACTAGGCAGTTAACTTTCCATTAATAAATAGAATCCAGAAAACCATGGAATAAAATCTTAAATGATGTCAGAAAAATTACTGACAATTTAGACTCACAGCCCAGGAATATTAATTTTCTAGAATAAGAGCAAAACGCAAATATTTTTAGACAAAAAAGGAAAATAACCAGACTTTTGTTCTCTAGAGGAAAACTGAAGAACATACTTCAAGCAGAGAGATAAAGTGGAAGTTCTGATAAGAAGGGATGTTGAAAAATAAGTGATAAGTATGTGAGTAATTAGGACATAATATTAATTTATAGTACAATAATTTCAACTTTTGAAAAAATAGAGCCAAAATATATAAAATGTTAACACAAAAATCTGGATGACTCATGAGAATTAAAGTATTCTAATATACTTGTATTTTGAGTAAGAGTTAAAGATACTAACCTGTTATGCTGAAAATAAAAAATAAATTAAAAAAAAAAAAAAAGAAGAAGAAGAAGAAGAAGTCAGATCCTCTAAACTCTTCTATGTAAGTGGGGGAGAGTGACCTTGATACTCTCAAAAACCTGAAACTTTAGTATTTTATGGAGTCCTGTGTTTTATCTTAAAAAAAAAAATGACGTGGATTTTATATTATATCCCATAATATGGTAATTTTTATTGTAATATAAAAATTCTGAATGAAATAAAAAAAAATAAAGATAGTAACCTGCCTGTGTCTGCATGTGTGTATATACACACTCTGAAAGATACCTTAGTTTTATTAGTTGCATTAGGATATTTTAACTTTGTTCTATGACCTGGATTTTCTTCAAGAATCAATATATTTCCAAGTTTAAATCAAAACATCAAGCTACATGCTTTGATAAACTCAGAAATTTCCAATAAACATCCTCTAGGATTTACTGTGAAAGTAGTATTATTAAAAAAACAGAAATTGCTTTTAATTAATGAGGAAATATCTTCAATTTAGGCATGAGTAGCTACCCCAAAATGATTTGACTTTATGAAATACCTTTGACAATATATGAACTATTTGTAGCTTCTCTGAATTCTACTGTGAATGACAGATACCCAATCTCACCTTAAGAAAGAAGCTGTCAGAATCTGTCCTGTACAGAAAATGTTGATACACTGGAAAAAAGAAAGTCCAGTATTACTAATACAAGCCTCTAATTTATTATTAGTAAAAGTAAAATAAAAAGCATTATAGACAATTTGTTATTTCCCATGCAGTTTCATTATGCATGTATTTATTAAGTTGTCCAAACTAACAGGAAATATACAAATTTTAACATTTCGTATATGTATATCACAGACTATCCCTTTATATGAGGTAAAATTATTTAAAAGTAGTCAAATGTTTGAAGTATATATTATATAATATAAAGATATATACATTTATTTATCTTTTAACATTACCCTTGATATTTTTCATGGCAGTAACTAAATTGGTTATATTTTATAATATTCCATTTAAGCACAGGATTTTTGCCCTTTGGAAGTAACTTCAGTCCATATTACTTAGTTTTCCTTCATCTAAAAAGTACATAGACTAGTTTGTTACAAATATCTATTACTGACTTTTCCATCATATATAAAGACTTAAACAACATTCAAGAGATTGTTTCTGCTACAAAATTATAAATTCATTGCCTGGAACACAGTTTCCTATAGCATATCTGCCATGCCATGTAGCAAGGATATTCAGAAGAAAACTAGCTATAAGAAAATGAGTAACATGGATAGCATAGACATTTTCACAATATTTGTTCTTCCAATCCATGAGCAAGGAACATTTTTCCATTTCTTTGTGTCTTCCTCAATTTCTTTCATGAGTATTTTATAGTTTTCTGAGTATAGATTCTTTGCCTCTTTGGTTAGGTTTATTCCTAGGTATCTTATGGTTTTGGGTGCAGTTGTAAATGGGATTGACTCCCATTTTTTTTTTCAAAGAAATGGAACAAATAATCTTAAAATTTATATGGAACCAGAAAAGATCTCGAATAGCCAAAGGAATGTTGAAAAAGAAAGCCAAAGTTGATGGCATCACAATTCCAGACTTCAAGCTCTATTACAAAGCTATCATCATCAAGACAGTATGGTACTGGCACAAAAACAGACACATAGATCAGTGGAACAGAAGAGGGAGCCCAGAAATAGACCCTCAACTCTATGGTCAACTAATCTTTGACAAAGCAGGAAAGAATGCCCAATGGAAAAAAGACAGCCTCTTCAACAAATGGTGATGGGAAAATTAGACAGCCACATGCAGAAAAATGAAATTGGACCATTTCCTTACACCACACATGAAAATAGACTCAAAATGGATGAAGGACCTCAATGTGAGAAAGGAATCCATCAAAATCCTTGAGGAGAACACAGGCAGCAACCTCCTCGACCTCTGCCGAAGCAACTTTTTCCTAGGAACAATGCCAAAGGCAAGGGAAGCAAGGACAAAAATGAACTATTGGGACTTCATCAAGATCAAAAGCTTTTGAACAGCAAAGGAAACAGTTAACAAAACCAAAAGACAACTGACAGAATGGGAGAAGATATTCGCAAACAACACATCAGATAAAGGGCTAGTATCCAAAATCTATAAAGAGCTTAGCAAACACAACACCCAAAGAACAAATAATCCAATCAAGAAATGGGCAGAGGGGGCGCCTGGGTGGCTCAGTGGGTTAAAGCCTCTGCTTTCAGCTCAGGTCATGATCTCAGGGTCCTGGGATCGAGCCCCACATTAAGCTCTCTGCTCAGCAGGGAGCCTGCTCCCTCCTCCCTCCTCTCTCTCTGCCTGCCTCTCTGCCTACTTGTGATCTCTGTCTGTCAAATAAATAAATAAAATCTTAAAAAAAAAAAAGAAATGGGCAGAGGATATGAACAGACATTTCTGCAAAGAAGACATCTAGATGACTAACAGACACATGAAAAAGTGCTCCACATCACTGGGCATCAGGGTGTACCTGTACAAATCAAAACCACAATGAGATACCACCTCATGCCAGTCAGAATGGCTAAAATTAACAAGTCAGGAAATGACAGATGCTGGCAAGGATGTGGAGAAAGGGGAACCCTCCCACACTGTTGGTGGGAATGCAAGCTGGTGCAACCACTCTGGAAAACAGCACGGAGTTTCCTCAAAAAGTTGGAAATAGAGCTACCCTATGACCCAGCAATTGCAAAGATACAAATGTAGTGATCTGAAGGGGCACGTTCACCGGAATGTTTATAGCAGCAATGTCCACAATAGCCAAACTATGGAAAGAACCTAGATGTCCACCAATAGATGAATGGATAAAGAAGAAGTGGTATATATATATTGCAGCCATCAAAAGAAATGAAGTCTTGCCATTTGCAACGAAGTGGATGGAACTAGAGGGTATTATGCTTAGCGGAATAAGTCAATCAGAGAAAGACAACTATCATATGATCTCCCTGATATGAGGAAGTGTAGATGCAATGGGGGGTAGAGGGGTAGGAAAAGAAAAAATGAAAGAAGGTGGGATTGGGAGGGAGACAAACCAAAAGAGACTCTTCATGTCACAAAACAAATTGAGGGTGGCCGGGGGGAGGGGTGTACGGAGAGGGTGGTGGGGTAGACATTAGGGAGGGTATGTGCTATGGTGAGTGCTGTGAAGTGTGTAAACCTGGCGATTCACAGACCTGTACCCCTGGGGCTAATAATACATTATTGTTTATTTAAAAAAAAATGATAGGGTAACTGGATGATGGGCATTAAGAAGGGCACATGATATGATGAGCATCATGGTGTTATACACTAATGAATCATTGAACATTATATCAAAAACTAATGATGCACCATGTGTCGACTAATTGAATTTAAATTAAAAAATAATTTAAAAAATGAGTAACATGGAGAAAAGACCCTAAAGATAATGTATTTGAAGTCATGTGGGTATTCTTTGAGCAAAGATAGTTTGAGGAATAAATATGCTGTTATGTTGCTTTACTTTTCTTGACTATATTTAAATATGTATTTATATTAAAAAAAAATCAGCACTTCTCTGGGTTATTTAGGTATTTCCAAGGAAACATTATTATTATTTTCTGGAGTTTTAAAATTCATATACTTTCAAAGCACAAATTCCTTTGTTGTCTCCTCTGATATCTCCATCAGCTTTTTTCACCTCTACTTAGACATGCTTTGATCAGGTACTTGGTCAACAACAACCTCACCCTCGCTGAGATTTCTGTATTTTTCCTCTATTTTTAATTCTGTAGCTTCTGATTACAGCAAGAATAGCTGTGATTGGAGATTGATCTTTTAAAATGGTAGTAGTCTTCTTGAGGTTTTTATTTCAAATAAACTCATTTCTCAATATGGAAGTATCATCACTTAATTGTTAGGGTTGGGCAGAAAGGTGGTAGTATTTAAAGAGGCCTCACTATCAATTCCAAGATATTTGGTCTGCAGAAGGCTATAAAAACAGTAAGTAAATTCTAGCAAGCATTTGGTCTTTGGTTACAGCAGGGCATTTAGACTATGGACTTCATGTTTTTTAAACTTATGGATGGAACACATTGATGAAGGGAGTCCAGATGCTAAAAGTGGTAATCAGATGATAAGGTGATCATGAATGAGCTATATTGATTTTAGAATTTTATAATATCCTTCAAGACCAGGATGGCTGATAATGTTTTGTAATGAACTATGCCTTCTGACTCCCCTAGTGATATGACTTTCTAGTTCAAGATAGGCTTTAACAGATCTGATTTTTTTTTTTACAGTAAGTTAATGAATTTTCTGAAAGGCTGATTAATACTGGAAATTGCTGATTTATCCTTGTATGCATATCACCAACTGGAAACTTAAACATACACAGAAAGCACAAGATCTGGGCTCATTAGTGGCTTTTAAAGATTATATTTGGTTGATAATTGTTTATCTATCCTGAGGAAAAATATTATAAGGGTGTACCTGTACATGAAACAAAATATTCAATTAGGTGAAAGGTAACTAAGCAAAGAAAATTTTCTGATTGTATTAAGTAATACATTTTCTTTTTATAAATACTATTTTGACAAAAAATAAGATTAATATAAAAATTTATCCTATTTGATATTTAACATACTAGATGGCATTTTCAGTGTAACTTAAATTATAATATATATGATTTAGTTGTATTTACTTTCATTTGGGGGTGATTATCTTCTTTCTAAGGCATTATTATAAATAATAGCTAATTTTACATATTCCTGTTTTTTAATGTGATAAATATTATGAATCATGTTACAAATCATTATATTAGCACAGAAATTTCAAAGAATTAAAAAAATATTTGATGGAGTTATTTTATTATTTTCAACAATTTCCAATATTCAAGCTTCAAATATTCAGATATTTAATATTATAGATATTTAAATCTATAATATATAAATATACATTTATCAATATATAATATAATTATTTAGGTTGTCATAATAAAAATAATAATAAATTTCTATTATCCTTAAATTTTATATATATATTTTTTAAAGATTTTATTTATTTATTTTACAGAGAGAAATCACAAGTAGATGGAGAGGCAGGCAGAGAGAGAGGGAAGCAGGCTCCCTGCTGAGCAGAGAGCCCGATGCGGGGCTCGATCCCAGGACCCTGAGATCATGACCTGAGCCGAAGGCAGCGGCTTAACCCACTGAGCCACCCAGGTGCCCCTATCCTTAAATTTTATAAATGCAAAGTTTGTTTCTGTGTAAAGTGAAAACGTATGTTGGAAATACCTCAAAGTAATGCTAATTGGCTAAGCATTCTGCAAAGAGATAGTAACCTTAAAAAAAATTAGAAATTTGTAATACCAATGGAAGGATTTTTCAGGATAACAAAATCTCAGCAGATGAAAAATATCTGTATGTTGAGTGTATTCTGAAAAATACAAAGTCCTTTGTTAATGATATCTATTTGAATACACATTCAACACATCCCTAATTTTTGGATAAATAAATTGCTTCAGTCACATAAATGTCAGGTATTACTATATGGTAGGTTAACTAATAATAATAAATATGTACTTTTGGTATCATTGTCAAGCAATTTTCTTCATGAGCACGGGAGCTGCTTCAAGAATCAAATCAACCAGGTGACATCATTCAGTGAAACTTACAGCGTATAAGGAACACAAAACATGAGAGAAAATGAAAGACAGAAAAATTACCTTTCTCAAAAAAATCTATGCTCATCTGAATCTTAAATCATGTATTCTTTTCCCTTCATATCATTCTTGATGGGGTTCTTACAGAAAAAAGTAATAGGTTAAAGTGACTGAGCTTCGCTGTCAAGAGAAACCTATGGTCAGGGATATATCGAATTCCCAAAGCTTTCATCATTAATATTTTATGAGTCTCACTGATCTGTCCTATCTAGAAGAAAAATTTATCTTTCATTTGTGCAAGCACTGCCTGCCAAGTAATAGATTTCGTCCCTCTAACCCTCAAAGCCGGGTGGCAAAATGCGAACGGCAGCAAAGGCAGGAGGAAGCAAAGTGTTCCCTTGATTTCTTGTATTTGAGTTTGGCTGCACTTTCCAGGACTTGCAGAGTCAGCCAAGCAAAGGGAAAGATCTTTGGGGAACTATGAAGAGTGTCAGTTCTGGGCCAGCATACTCTTGCCTGCGCAGGTGAATGCCCACATGCTTAAGCTGACTTCTAAAGCAGATGGTTAGCTACAGTGACTTTTCTGTTGTTAGTGTAACTTAAATGTTTACGAGCAAGTTTCGTGCCTGCAACATCAGGAACTCATGTGCTCAATCATGAAAACGGCCCTCCTTAGAGATGAGATGACCAAACAGTAAACTGAAAATCTTCAAACCCTTCCAACTGAAAGGCAGCATGTATTGCTTCTTGGTAGGCTGTGGCTCGCCTCAGCTGAACCTAAGAATGTTCAGGATGCTCATGTACGACTCTGCAGCTGAGTATTTCTTGGGTAGTATTCAACCTCAGAAAATTAAAGCAGAGGAGGGTGGTCCAGGACACCCTGTCACAGTCAAAACCATACTGTTAGGTCCACTTATGGGTTCACAGGAAGTGGATATGGTTCTCTCATGTGGTCGAAAAGATAATCTCCAGAGAAATGTATGTAGTGTACAATCAGGAGAAAAAACATACAAGCAAACAAAGAAATTCTCCTGGTTTTGAAAGAGTATTTTCTTTGGCTGGAAAATACAAAATTCAAAACTATGCGAAATAACTGTGCTTCTTTTCTTCAGAGCTCTTACCTCAATTTCTAATTACATATTAACTAGTATGATTATTTAACATCTTTCTGATCGTTAGAATAGAAATGAGACCGTGTTCATTTTGGTGCACACTGGTATCCCCAGTGTCTTGTACCCTGTTGGCAGGCAAGAGGTGTTGTGTAAGTTTTTGTTAAAAGATTTGCATATTTTTCATTTTCATCAGTGCCTACTGGCATGTTTTACATAATAATCCTCAATAATATTTTCGGTGGGAGTAATGATTTATTCAAACTGCATCAACAGATTATAAATTTACATAAAGTCCTACATTAGAAAGAAATTTCATACTAATTAGTTTAAGATTAATTTCTGGGGCTCAAAGAGTTGACCATCTAGTTGAGGGATAAAGAATATGTGTAAAAATTATATAAAATGTGAATTATAAGTGACAAAAGAACATGTTAGCTGTAATTATAAATAGGTATCACACACACAGAAATGAAGGGACATCCTTGATAATTAGAACTATATGAGTAAATACATTAGAATCTAAAGGATATAAACCACAAATCATAGAAAGTGTTGTTAGGGATGATACAGTTTAGAATGACCAATAAGAGAATATCACCCTTGTCTGTAAGAGCCATCTAATCCTACTTCTCTGATTGGTTTGTTTAGTTTTTATAGCAGGAATACACATGATTACCATGAACTGGAAGGATCTATTTTCAACACTCATGCTAATATAATATTGTCAGAGCTATATAAGAATGTTTCTTTTCCCAAAGTTCAACCAGTATCTTGCTTTTATTCGACCTCTCCTTGTGATTTAAGCATTTTTGATATCTTTATATTCTCTTCTCTAAATACCAGTTCTTTTCTCATTCCCCTTTTCCTCAATTTGTTTGCCCAGCTCCTTGGCATCATCACCCAGATCTTACAAATGGGAGTGGAGTAGATAGTAATTTTTAGAGAAAAGTAGTCATTTGTAGATACTACATTGTACATTGCTAGCTGTTACCCATGAATGGATTTGCTCTACCAGTAATTTCAAAAAATAATTTTTTCCTTTTAAAATTACTTCAAGCACACTTCTGAATAATTTTAACTAATTCAGTACTCGTTTAAGCTTTTGTTTTGCCAATAATTCATTAGCCATATTTAGCTATATCCATCTTAGTTAAATTTGATGTCAGTTTGTAAAAACAATATTATTTTAACAAAAAATATGCAGTATGAAGTATGTGAAATGAATAATCTATTTAAAACAGTAATTTGAGAACTAAGTGTTAAATAAGCAAATACCAGATGCTGATTGGGAAAATATTCTGGACTTCCTTGACTTTAAAATCAAAATAGATTTCTTTAAAGCTAGTATCAAACTAATTATATTATATCATTTTGTATATATAAAAGATCATTCTTTATACTCCCTAGACCTTGAAAATTCTCTGAACTTGATGATACCATATTAATATATCTGAAACTATGCAAACTCTTTCACTAATTGTTTTTGCTCGTATCCATGAAGATTGTTTGGTAGCTTTTGTGTTGATATAAGTCACCAGTGATTCCCATGTTCTTCTTTCCTATTCAAAACATCATCATCTGGATTTAGTTTTTAAACCTATTCACTTTTTTTCTTCGTGATTTCTATTACCTGCAGTAATGCATGGCTTTTTATTCGTGTCATATTTTGCTAAGTAAAATAATGTTTTTCTCTGTTCATTTGTTTGCTTGTTGATTCCCTTTTCTTGTTTGTTTTTTTAATTATTTCACAATAGTTACACTTTATTCAAAGACCAATGGAAATTTTTAAAAGTTAAATTCAAGTTAGAAAATTGGGGATTTGGCTAGGTATATTCCCTTAGTGACTCATTTTTTTCTATCAGCCTTAAAGCATTTAAGATTTGTGTAAAAAAAAAATTACTAGACAATATGGACTTTCATAGTCTTTCCATTACTACTGGAAAACCGGGAATGTTAATTCACAAATTCCAAAGAGGAACCATATAGTGAAGCCCAGAAGAAGGTTGGAAAGTTCATTGGGAATCTGAGGTGGAGAGAGGGGGAGTAACATTGGAAACTACTCTTTTGTGACACAATAGAATATAACAACGACCTTCAGGAAAGGTCATGAATTAAGGGCAGATATTTCTGGCATTTTCTTGTTAAAACTTTGGGAGCTCTCTTTTCTACTCCAAGCATCCAGTCTCTGAGTAATATTCTTCTTCTCACAGCTAATGTTTGTCTTTTCAGTATAGCCCTATATAAATAATGTCTATCGTTCCTTCTGGCCAATTAGATAAGTGAATGTGGTAACATATTGCCACAATAAAGTCTGAAAATGCAAATCTGATCAGATCACTCTCAACTCAGATCCCTTTATTAGTTTCTCAATGTCTATTTGGTTAAATAAAGTCTTTATTTATTTATTTATTTATTTATTTATTTATTTTTAAAGATTTTATTTATTTATTTGTCAGAGAGAGAGAGGGAGAGAGAGAGCAAGTGAGCACAGGCAGACAGAGTGGCAGGCAGAGGCAGAGGGAGAAGCAGGCTCCCCACCAAGCAAGGAGCCTGATGTGGGAATTGATCCCAGGATTCTGGGATCATGACCTGAGCCGAAGGCAGCCGCTTAACCAACTGAGCAACCCAGGCGTCCCTGGTTAAATAAATTTTTTAGCCACATGTTTTTCTCCCGCCAAGAATTCTATGCCTCAGCCACACTGAAATATCTGACGTTTGCAAACACATTTCATGTAAATTTTCATGCTTCAGTGCTTTTGAACATGTATTCCATTTTCCTAGACAAAACTCTGATCGTGTGCTACTCTGTTAGAAGCTCTGTAAATCCTATAGTGATGTTGGTCACTCTCTTCTTGAGACTACAATGAAAGGAGTTTGCATCTTACTGCAGACTTTCTGTGAATGTCTATTTTCCTAATGCTGTAAACTCAAGGGCAGAAATCATATCATGTCATTTTTATGTTTAGAACATAACAGATATTCAATAATTGCTAAATGACAAATGTAATGAATTAATATGGCATTTTCTCACTAATTGGAGCTATTTAAAAAAAATTAATGTTGGGGCGCCTCGGTGGCTCAGTGGGTTAAAGCCTCTGACTTCGGCTCAGGTCATGATCTCAGGGTCCTCGGATCGAGTCCCGCATCAGGCTCTCTGCTCAGTGGGGAGCCTGCTTCCCTTTCTCTCTGCCTGCCTCTCTGTCTACTTGTGATCTCTCTCTGTCAGATAAATAAATAAAATCTTTAAAAAAATTTAATGCAATAAGATTTCTCCAGAAGACAGAATTTCAAATTCTATGCATTGCTATTTGAGGAATTATTTTTGGTCTGGCAGTTCTTTCTGGACCTATTAAATAACAGATTGCTATAGATTTACTTATATGTAAGGACTTCTGAACTCTAGATTTTTAACTTATGTTGCCTCACTTTGCTTAGTCATTAACTAAACATTTGTTTAGATTGTTTAATAAGAGAAAAGAGAAATAAATAAAAATCTACATTTAATGAACACTGAGTACTTTTATATCTATATATTTTAGCAATTAATAGGATTTGGGGATCTAAATTATCCCCAAATTGTAATATTCCTTCATAATAATTGACACATAAATGCTATAATAAATCTGCTAGAAAAATAGTACAATCATGCTAAAAAGCCTCACCAAATGATGACAGCTCTCTTTCTCCCATCCAAGTACTAACCAGGCCCGACCCTGCTGACAGCTCTCTTTCTGACCATTTCTTATAGTGGTTTGTGTAAATAGTACAAATCCCTACAAAATCTATAAAATATTTTGTTTCATGTCAAATAAAATAAATATTCAAATTCTTCCAATAACCTCTTTCAGTAAGAAAAATAACCTTAACGGTCTACTCATAATGAGGAATATTTTCCCCAGTAGTTTACCTAATATTTAATAAGGCTTACAACTCATTTATACCTTAAATTTTATACTGACTTAATTCGGTAAAATGTTTTAAATATATTATTATCTTGGTGTAAGGTAGTGATCGGTTTCTTTTGTACGTGGCTGTCCAGTTTTTCCAGACAGTTTATTGAAGAAACTGTCCTTTAGCCCTGATATATTCTCGGCTCCTTCGTCATGAATTAATTGATCATATCTGCATGGGTTTATTTCTGGATTCTCTATTCTGTTCCATTAATCTCTCTGTCTATATTTATTCAAATGCCATAGTGTTTTAATTACTATACCTTTGTATTCAAGTTTGAAATCGGGGAGCATGATGCCTCTAGATTTGTTCTTCTTTCTCAGGATTGATTTGGCTATTAAAGGTTTTTTTTTTAGTTTCATGCAAATTTTAGAATTATTTTATTTCTTTGGAAAATGCCATTGGAATTTTGATAAGGATTGCACTGAATCTGTAGATTGCTTTGGGTAGTATGGATATTTTGACAATATTGATTCTTCTAATTCATGAGCATGGAATACTTTCCATTTATTTGTGTCTTCTTTAATTTATTTCATTAGTGTCTTATAGTTTTCAATATACAGGTCTTTGGGTACAAAGGTACAAAACCCTTTTCCTAATGGTTAAATTCATGCCTAGATATTGTATTTTTTTTTAAAGATTTTATTTATTTTTTTGTCAGATTTATATAGAGAGAGCACAAGCAGGGGGAGCAGCAGGCAGAGGGAGAAGAAGGCTCCTGATGAACAAAGAGCCTGATGCAGAACTCGATCCCAGAACCCAGGGATCATGACCTGAGCCGAAAGCAGACGCCTAACTGCCTGAGACACCCTGGCTTCCCTTATTCTTTTTTTTTTTTTTTTAAAGTTTATATTCAGAGGCGCCTGTGTGGCTCAGTCGTTAACCGTCTGCCTTTGGCTCAGGCCATGATCCCAGGGTCCTGGGACCAATCCCCACATCAGTCTCCCTGCTCAGTGGGATAAATGAATAAGTGAATAAAATGATAAGTGAATAAAAATACTAAATATTAAATAAACAATTTATTATTATTAATTAAATAGTAAATATAATTAAATATAATTAATAAATATTAAATAATAAATATTAGATAAATATTAAATAAAAATAGTAAGTGAATAAAAAACATTTTATTCACTTAAAGAGAGGGAGCACCCAAGCTGGAGCTGGTCAGAGGGAGAGGGAGAGATTGAACCTCAGGCAGACTCTTGAGTGTGGAGTTCCATGCAGGGCGTGACTTTACAATCCTGAGATCATTACCTGAGCTGAAATCAAGAGTCCTATACTTAACTGACTGGGCCACGGAAGCATCTGGATATTTTATTCTTTTTGATGCAAGTATAAATGATATTGTTTTCTCTATTTCTCCCTCTGATCGTATATTATTAGTGTTTACAAACACAAGAGTTTTTGTGTATTGATTTTGTACCCTGCAACTTTACTGAATTTATTTGGAGTTTTTTGATGGGAGTCTTTAGGGTTTTCTACATTCAGCATTATGTTATCTGCATATTAGTAACAGTTTACCTCTAATTTTCCAATTTGGATGCCTTTTATTTATGTTTATTCCCTAATTCCCCTAGTTAGCACTTCCAACACTATGTTGAATAGAAGTGGTGAAAATGGGCATCCCTGTCTTCTTCCTAATCTTAGAGGAAAGGCTTCCAACTTTTTACCATAGAGTACGATATTAGCTGTGCATTGACAACTTTTTTTTTCAACAACTTTTGATATTATCTTTACTTTTTTCTTAAACTTTTTTTTTTTAAAGGTTTTTATTTATTTATTTGACACAGAGAGAGAGATCATAAGTAGGCAGAGAGGCAGCCAGACAGAGGGGGAAGCAGGCTCCCCACTGAGCAGAGAGCCCGATGTGGGGCTTGATCCCAGGACCCTGAGATCACGATCTGAGCTGAAGGTGGAGGCTTAACCCACTGAGCCACCCAGGCACCCTTCTTTACTTTCTATATCAAAAAGGAGACCACAAGAAATTGGGTAACTTCCCCAAAGTAACATATAAAATATGTCTTTTTAGATTTGAATTAAAATTACCTCATGATATATAATGTAGAAAAATGTCCCTGACATTTTTTTTTACATAGTCTCACCATGATTTTAATCAAAATGCAAGAGTTCATCCAACTCTAACAAAACATGTTTTGTATCAAACTTATTATTTTCTTTATCTTTTAGACGTAAGAACATTGTTTTCAAGTTTTTTTCCTTAAATTCTTCCCAATTTCAATTTTATTAATGAACAGTCAAGTTTACACAAGGCATTTACAAATATATTCACACTTTCTAGGAATACTATTTGATTTAGAAGAAATATAACACTGCACACAAACATTTTATTCAATTCAGAAGCCACCATATTCTGTTTCCTTGGAAGAGTGAACATCTCCTTATGTTCACACAAACCCTTTCTTTGTCGTCTGTTCTTCTCTTTGTTCACACGTTTGTTCATCCCTTTGTTGATTTCTTTTCCCTTCAGAAGGAACCATAATCTTCTTGAGGAGCTGGGTTGAGACAGGGTTTCCAGTTTCCATTCTGCGTGTCGGAAACACCCGTCTCTGTTCTCTTGTGAGAGACAGATAGTCCATTCCACCTCCTCCCTCCCTCCTAAAAGATATATCTATGCTGTAAGGAGCAAACATAAGAAATTTAAAGCCTCAGTCTGATGTGATCTGTATAATTGATAAAAACTTCTTTATGTAGTCCGTGGTAACCATGAAAGTTTATTTATTTATTTATTTATTTATGACACAAAACCACAGTGTGAAACTTCAATTTGAACTGATGACAATGAACTAAAATGAGAAGGGTCTGTGTCCTTGGTTCTTGCTTCTCTCTCTTGTCCATCTGTGTGTGTTATAAGCGGTCCCTGATAGGCATCACACTGGCTACCTTATGATGCAAATCAGTACACTGAAACTGAGCAGAGAAGTTGGAGCTGAAGGTCTTACACAGAATGAAAACAGAAATAAAACAAGAAGCAAGAGAATGGATACATGCCTTCTTTGTTCTCAAAGAAGGTGGAGAAGGAAACATGCAACTATGACTACCTACTCTGACTAATTTAATTAGGTCTAAAATGAAATAAGGTCTACAAGTTCAGTTTTTCCAAAGAAGCAGAGACCTCTGGATATGACAGACCTATTTCTGGCTCAAGGCCTCCCCATCAGGTTTTTGATACACACAGGCAAACTTCTTGACAGATTGACCTCTTTTAAGTCATTTCACTAAAACAATAAATAATTGCTTTTCCATATAGCATTTTTAAAAGGTCCCATGTCCATTTTAAAAGAAAGGTTTTATTTCTTTAAACAAATAAGAAGGTACTTAGGTAAAGTTCAAACAATTTTCACAATTATGAATTGTAAAGAAACATAAATGGCCTTTTAATAAAGTTTAAAATCCATCCAATTGCTCAACTACTTGTGCAAAATACCCATTATAACTTATGCCATTGTTGTTTATTTAATGGCATCACAATACCATATTCACACAACTTAGAGAGTCCAATAAAGTAGAAGTAGTTCATTGATATAATTGTAATAATTCACCACTAATGATAAAGTTCTATCCTAAGAATTAAAATTCTATGGAATGTATAATTGCCTAATTCATAGCTGTTGAAAGAAAGAGGATGCAAAATGATTTAAGAAAAGTGATGTGACAGGCCTATTTGTGGCTCAAGCCTTCTCCATCAGAAGTCTTTAGACGGACTGATCTCTTTTAAGTTAAGAGAGAAACATTTCTTGCTCAGATTCTGGATCTTCAGAATATTTATTTGAAGATTTCAGCCCAACAAAGACTCATTTCTTCTTTCAGAAAGTGGCTTTACAAGAAGAATCCTGGGTTTGGAAGGATGACAGGGAAACCTCTTGGTGGACACATTTCTCAATGCTACTAAGGAATGGGGTTGTCCAGGAAAATCCTTCTGTAGAAAATAATGGGTCAGGGAGAGGAGTACTTCATAAGCTTCCTGGAGAACAGTAGTGGAGAACACAATACATTTCTGAAAATTTTTTTCCACTGGATTCCATTTTAAAGAATACTGGGCCGTCTGTTCTATGGATAGAAGGCATGTAACAGATTATGAGTCCTGCTGGTCTAGGTTGATAATCAGAGGCCAAAAAAAAAAAAAAAAGAGTGAACTTTCCTGCCATTCAGAGCAACAACAGCAGAAGTGGAAGTGTCAACAAGGAACATAGATCTGGATCTATAACTCCTTTCCACTGGATACGTCCCTTATGAACTCAAAGGATTTCCTGGTTCTCTTGGGCTTTTGCCAAATGCCAAAATTGCATTACCTTTCTAAAGTTTCAAACATAACATCCACTTTAGTTAATTTTGGTCTGCTATGCATGATCTTTTTCTTAAGTCCTCGTAAATTTTCAGACCAGCCTGTGCTATCATCAACCACATATCATACATACATTTTCTTATCAGGGGCAATGATGCAGATTTTTAAGGAACAAATTAATTCTTGTTTTATTTTTTTAAGCTCTGGTATTTTTTTTTTTTTTTTTGTAGGTATTCAATTCTTAAGGGTTCTGGTTCATATCTCTGCTTTGCAACATTATTATTCCTCCCTCAAAACTATTTCTTTCCTCTACAATGAGTTTTCTAGGAGAGCAGATTTTTTTTATTGTTGTTAATTAGTTTGTTTTCTCAGTTCTTAATACAGTTCAGTCATTAAGATTCTGATGAAGCTTTTGAACCTCACTTTCAATCTCTGCATTTTCTGACTCTAAGGATTCATTCTCATTTTTGCAGTTTTGAAATAAGTCATAACTTGTTTTATAAATATACACACTCAAACACACACACGTACACACACACACACACCCAGAAAAGGCCTGCTTCTCCTTCCATTTGTCTGTCTAGCTGTGTGAGGGCCTGAGCCAATGTAATCTGTAGTTCAGGTGGGTGTCTGGGTTTTATGGGTTGTTGAAGCATTCTTTTCACCATCCCAGCTTTTTGTGCCTCTGAATATCTTTCTCCACTGGGCTGCTATGCCCCCAGGCGACTGTAACAATGCAACAGATGAAAGACCTGTAGGCCAGGGAGTAGGCTCCCTTAGCTCTTAGCTCTGTCAGGCCCTTGGGTGGAGGCCTTCTGTGAATGTAACAGAATTGCTTTGTGATGGAGAGTTCTTGGAATTCTGTCACTCCAACCCACAAGACCATTAATAACTTGTTAAAAATTGTGTTGATTTCTCCTTGTTCCTGTCTAAAGCAGACTGCCTCCTTCCACTGCAGGGCCTTTAGGGATAAAAACAATCATGGGATTTTTTTTTATTCTGGGAAGGGTTCATCTTTTTCTGGAATTTGGCTATGTAATTTTGTGTCTTTAGTTCGTTGAGGAGTTGAAAATAAGATTTTATAACTTATCTGGCTTATTCTCAAGTACTCTTTTTTTTTTTTAAGATTTTATTCATTTATTTGACAGAGATCACAAGTAGGCATAGAGGCAGGCAGAGAGAGAGAGGAGGAAGCAGGCTCCCTGCTGAGCAGAGAGCCCAATGTGGGACTCGATCCCAGAACCCTGAGATCATGACCTGAGCCGAAGGCAGAGGCTTAAACCACTGAGCCACCCAGGCGCCCCTCTCAAGTACTCTTTTAATGAACATCTCCCCACAGATCTCTGTCTCCTGATTAGGACAACTATCTACAAAGATATTGATTCAAGTCAAAATTAATATAATACAGATTTACTTCTCAAAAAACTGATTCCACCAGCAATGCTGTTCCTTCCACAAGTGACTGGGTCAATAATAGCATTCCAAACTAGAAAATCATCAAAGTATATGCATGAATTTTAGATTTTGCTTATTTTTCTGAAACTTATTACCTACAGTAGCAAAGTCTCCAATACTAACATTCCACATATAACATGGCACTGAGGGGGATATGAATAGTGTAGGCCATGGGAGATTGAATAAACAAATCTATATAATATTCTCATTCTCAGGTAATGTCTATTCTATTTTTCCACTCCCCCAGGCCAATGAGAGTCATTCTTAACTCTATCAATTCACCAGGAAATCTTATAAGCCCCACCCTTAATATATATCCATAATAAGACGATTGTTCCCTAAAACTACTGTGTTCACTATGGTGCAAAGATACCATGATTTCTTACAAAGGTTTAACTAATAATATGCTTTAAACTCATTTCCACTCGTTATCTCACTTCATTGCCTACCCTCAAACTATTCTAGTTAGACTAGATCAACCCTATTCAAATGAGAGTCAGCTAATCTATCACCCTACAAGACTCATTATAGTACTTTCTCACTCTTTTGAAATAGATGTTACAAAGGTCTAAGACGCCCTCGCTGATCTCCACCTTCCTTGACCTCATCCTCCCCTCCTTGCTTCTTCAAGGTGCAGCCACACTGCCTCTTTTGTTGTTCTGCGCATATTTGTCTGTGAGCCTTCTGAGGTAAAAACTTTACACTGGATGTTCCAGTTTTCTCTTTGAAATATTCTCTTCTAACTATCTACATGGCTCTAACACTTACCCTCTTTCAGGTCACTGTTCAAATATAACCATCTCAGTCTATCCTCACCATTAAAAGGCAAGTTCCTCTCTTTAAATGGGCATTCCCATGCCCTCCAACTTGTCCCATTTTATTCTTTTTTTTTTTTTTTTTACCATTTATCACCTTTTAACATGTATAACTATTTTTTACTTGTTTTCTTAGACTAAATTGCAAACTTTATAAGAATGGGATTTTTTTTTTCTTTCTCTGATGGTTTGCAAGTACCTGGTAAATAATAAATATAATAGACACTGTTGAAAGAATGAATCAGCATGACAGGAAAAAGCTAGTCAACCAATCTTTTCCTTTTGAATAGAGTCAATCAAGATATTTACCAGATATTTTTTCCCTAAATTTCAACTTTGGTATAAATTGATGGTCTGTAATGAAATTTCCTATAATAATCATTATTTGTATAGATGGCAATTTTTAAAAAAATGATTTTATTTACTTATTTGACAGACAGAAATCACAAGCTGGTAGAGAGGCAGGAAGAGAGAAAGGAAGGGAAGCAGGCTCCCCGCTGATCCGAGATCCTAATGAGCGGCTCGATCCCAGGACCCTGGGATCATGACCTGAGCTGAAGGCAGACTGTTAACCCACTGAGCCACCCAGGTGCTCCTAGATGGCAGTTATTTTTGTCAGGGCACACCCAGAGTATTTACCCTCTACCAGGTCCAGAAAAAATCAAATCAGATGCAAGATCATGTTTTGTGTTGAGTTCTTTTTTTTTTTTTCTCCAAGATTTTATTTATTTATTTGAGAGAGAGAGAAAGAGAGCACAAGCAGGTAGAGGGGCAAAGGGGGAAAGTAGACTTCCCAGTGAGCAGGAAATCTGACTCGGGGCTCAATCCTAAGACCCTGGGATCATGACCTGAGCCAAAGGCAGATGCTTTATAGACTGAGCCACACAGGTGCCCCTGTGCTGAGTTCTAATAATCAAGTTAATTATTATTATTATTTTTTAAATTGACCAACTTCAGCCACTCTGGAAAACAGCATGGAGGTTCCTCAAAATGTTGAAAATAGAACTGCCCTATGACCCAGCAATTGCACTATTGGGTATTTACCCTAAAGATACAAATGTAGTGATCCAAAGGGGCACGTGCACCCGAATGTTTATAGCAGCAATGTCCACAATAGCCAAACTATGGAAAGAACCTAGATGTCCATCAACAGATGAATGGATCAAGAAGATGTGGTATATATACACAATGGAATACTATGCAGCCATCAAAAGAAATGAAATCTTGCCATTTGCGACAACATGGATGGAACTAGAG